>NC_062536.1:10895362-11262862 GCF_022655615.1 Tachysurus fulvidraco
ACAAAGTTAACATTTTCAGACCGGATTTCTCATGTGATCCTTCGGCTCTCATTCCGTGTTTTTCACATGTGGAATTTAAGGAAATAACATTGTTAAATATACTGTCAACATTTTGGCCCCACATGATTGTTACTCACTTAATTAGATGTGAAGAATTATGACTTGAAATGATGCATCTGTATAAGACCTTAGTCATACAAAAGGTAACTTTCCCATCCTTTCTAAGTGTGTCATTTGGCAGGAATGTGGTATAAATTCTGGCTTTGGGAACTTTACACACACAGCTGCCATGTTTTAGAAGTTGTCTTATTCTTAGGAATCTTCTAGCTTGGAAGCTTATTTACATTTTTAAAACACATTAAACTTTAACTCTTGAGATAAGGTATGAAATCATTTGCTTCATGTAAACAGATGACAGACTTT
The DNA here is from genome assembly GCF_022655615.1 of Tachysurus fulvidraco. Taxonomy (NCBI): domain Eukaryota; kingdom Metazoa; phylum Chordata; class Actinopteri; order Siluriformes; family Bagridae; genus Tachysurus; species Tachysurus fulvidraco. The sequence goes on from NC_062536.1 coordinate 10,895,786, forward strand.
AAGTTTAAGGTCAATTAAAATGTCTAAGAAGCTTATACAAGCAGTTTTTACCTTTGTACAGTCTTTCAGTCATTTTCTCAAAATTCGGTGTTGAATGTTGAACAAAGCACAAAACCTTTTTGGGTTTCATTTGTTTGTCTTTTTCTACAACCAGGAACCAGGCAGACCTGCTTGCACAGATGTTTCCCACAGACAGTCTGGAGTACAAACTCCTTTTGAGGTACGTACAGAAGAAAATAGACAGTCATCCCACCCAAAGCAACAATGTGGGAGAGGTGAAGGCTGCTACACATCCTCAGAACCACCATAAAACACAGAAAAATAAGAAGCGTAAATTTCTGAAGATCATAAGCTGCATTCGGCCAGAGAGGGAAGATGAAGATTGTGTGACTAGACCTCCTCACAGACAACCGGCAACTGCAGGTTCATGTGAGTATCAGAATGCAACCCTGAGATCACTTATTAATGCTATGGCATATATATTGTTAATTGAAAAACTAACAATTTCTGGCTGTTTCTGGGATTACAATTATATACAGAGTCTGCAGCTTTATATTTGTAGGTCATGAGGTATTTTCCTTATAAACATGGCTCACTAATTAATTTCATTGTGTTCGTAACCGCAGCTGATTCAGACCAGGAAGAAGTTGAACAAATCGTCAACAAGTTGACTAAACTCACAGATAAAGTTCATTTTAAATCTACGGATATAGAAACTGATGGTGACGGTGAGTGTATGTTCGCGAGATTGTTTTTTTTTACTTCCTTATTTTTTCACATATCCTGTGCTAGTTATGCATACAGAGCTCATGTAAAAGTAGCTATATGACTTAGCAAGGTTTCTAATTCGTATTCTGTATCTACAGATCTTGTGGAGGAATTAGTGGAACTGCTTCGGGAACATGGAGATAAACTTAACGAGAAAGTAAGTCACATTCATTCCTTTCATTTTAATGATGCACTTGGGGGTTGAAAAAATAAATCACTAGTGTAACAATATCTGGATAAAATGTTACATATGAATAAAATAGGATAGTTATTAGAGTGACAGGTGATTAGAGTGACAGGCTTTCAATGAACGAATTGAGAATTTTCCATCTTTGTTCATAGTTAAAAAGGTGGCCCCATAAACAAAAACCTCTCCTCAGTGTTGATATTTCATATTCTGCGTTATCGATGAGAAAATACTTTCTTTATTTTATATTTATTTATCAAGGTGGAAAAAAAATCACTGTGGAATTGTACATTTTGAAGTAATTGCTTAATGTCTGTCCATAGATACAAAAGGACCACATGCTTATGAAACAGCTGCAGGACTCTCTGTCATACGGTTTCTTTAAAAAATTGGCCCGTAGCTTTATACACAGACTAAGTCCGGAGGAGCTTCCTGCTACACAGAGCCGAAAGCAAGCTGAGATCGCGATCACCTTTGAGCTGACCAGCCGCCTAAATGCCATGGACTCCCATCCTATGAACCGAGTGCTGGGCTTTGGTGCTACATACCTGCAGGACTACTTCACCCCCTGGGTCAACCAACAAGGCGGCTATGTAAGTACAATACAGTTGCTACCAAGCCATGCCTACTCATATTCTGTGTCTTTTGATTTGTTTGATTTAGATACACATTCTTGTCATTATTTATGAATTTTTTTTTTCGTCTCTTTTGTTTTCTCTTTTCAGGAAAAAGTTTTCAGCACAGACAGTGATGCTAAAGAGGAAGTCGAATAAACCTAGAAGACTTTGATCCACGCCACATTCACCAACACCCCTCCCCCCTCGAACTTCATTAGATTTAATTATTCTCAGGATCCAAGTCACTTGAATAAGAAAAGTATTTTATTAAAAAAAGTTTAATGTTTACATATCCATGATACCAAAGCCTCTGTGAAATAGAAGTGTAGGTATGTGGTTTAACAATGTTTTTTTTTGTTAATTTTTATAACTAATTAATTCAATGAGTCAGTTGAAGTTAGATATTTTCATGTGTTAGAGTTTTTGTATTATACCTATGGTTGTATGCAGATTGATTTGTGTGTTTATGAGCAGTTATGTTTTGTCTGTCTGTATCTCACAGATCTTATGCATGCAGATTTACAGGGTTTTGGGGAAATAGTAGATTTTTTTCTAGTAGAAAAGCTAAAAATTTTTTTACTCAAATAAAGGTTGGACTGTGAAGAATTAACATTATGATCTTTTATGCTTTAAGAAATCTTTAGAGGACATTATTTATTTATTTGTTTATTTATTTGTTTATTTATTTGTGGTATAGAATATGATAGTCATTAAATGGTCATTTTAATTATTAAGCAATAAGTAAGTAAATAATTTAGAATATTTTGAATATAGCCATATTAAAAGAACTATTGATTCTTTCATAAAAAGGATAAAAAAAATAATGGATTATAAAATTAAAATAAAAAATTACAGATTATTTATGTACATAAGACATCTTAAGGCACAAATATTATCAAAATTTGTATTATTGTAAGTAACACCCAAGCAACATTTGGGTAGTTGACAAATGACCCAGAAAAAGTACTTTTTTTTGGAAAGCATAACTTTTTAAGAAAAAATACATATAAATACATATATATTTGTGGAGTATGAAAACTGCAGTTTCAGAAAATAGTACCGGTCACTCATTTTGTCAATGACTTCACATTTTTTTCCCGCTTTTTCACTCAACAATACTGTAAATGTGTCCTATGGTGTGACATTTAAAAAGTACTAAGAAATTATATTAAATAACATAAAATAAATACAGACAGAATTGAGACAGAATTGTTCACATTATTAAAACATTATTTTCTTAAAGTGATATTTATTTTACATGAAAGTACTAATTAGAATCATTTTCACCATGAATAGATGAATGGTGTCACACCAAAGGACAAAAAAAACAACAACTTCAATGGTCTTAAAACATAGTTAAATATTTAAACAATTCTGAGAGAAATACTTACCATGTGCACTTCTCATGGCCTTCATAGGAGTCTTCAGTCACATGACCTTGAGTGGGGTCTTTCAATTAAATGTATTTGTCCATGATATTGCCCAAATTAAAATTAGGTTTTTGCATAACAGGAAAGGACATTTTTTTCTGTGACACACTTTATGAAATTCCTACACTTTTAGAAATGTATGTATATGAAAAGTGATGGCCACTTAGTGAAATAGACAGGAGTGTTCATTAAGATTTTTAAACATTATTTTCTTTATTTATAAAATGTAATATTTATGAAATAATGTTGTCTACCGTCACACCATAGGACAATTTTGAGATTTGGCTCAAAGTTCTAAAAAAACTAACAATAACTTGGGTATCAAAACAACAAATTCATATAAAACAGGAAAATGTTTAACCATTTACAGTATTCTAAATTATGAAAATGTGAAATAAATTATGTTTTATCTTCTGTGACAGTGAAAAAGCCATGTCACGTCAACTACCCATTTACAGTTTAGTAAATGTTTTTTGTGTGTTATTTTTTGTTGCACCTCTAATATACAGTCGTATGCAAAAGTTTCGGAACCCCTGACAATTTCCATAATTTTCATTTATAAATATGTGGGTGTTAGGATCAGCAATTTCATTTTCATCTATCAAATAACTGAAGGACGCAGTAATATTTCAGTAGTGAAATGAGGTTTATTGGATTAACAGAAAATGTGCAATATGCATCAAAACGATATTAGACAGGTGCATAAATTTGGGCACTCTTGCCATTTTGTTGATTTGAACACCTGTAACTAATTAGCATTGATTAATTGGATCGCACAATTGGTCTAAATTACTAACTACGACTGTACTTAGTGATATACACATTCTGTCCAGTTTATTTGGAACTCAATAGGCGATTCTGGGCTACAACAGGACCAAAACCGGATACTGTATTCCAGTCTTGTGAGCCAAGAACAGGAATCACAGATATAATAAAAAATGGGGGATGTGGTAGCTCAGTGGTAAAGGTGTTCGGAAGGTTATGGGTTCGAAGGTCATGGTTTTGGAAGGTCATGGGTTTGAACCCCAGGTCTATCAAGCTGTCACTGCTGGGCCCCCGAGCAAGGCCCTCAACCCTCAATTGCTCATATAAATGTATTGCTCTGTATAAATTGAAATAAAAATGTAAGTCACTCTGGATAAGTGTGTCTGCTAAATGCCGTAAATGTAAATGAAGCAGAAACTAGGTTCAACTGTCCAGTTTTGGTATCCAATGTAGAATAGAATAGGAGAATAGAATCCAATGTAGTCATTTGCTATTGTATACAGTAGCTCATCAATCTGAAGGTTTGGTGGTTTGTTGTGTTTTCTGAGATGGTTTTCTGCTGACTGGCTTTAAAGAGTCAATATGAACCAGTCTGGCCTGACTTTTCTCATCAACAGTGTTTCAGCCTGTAGAATCGCTGTTGTCTTTATGTTTTTCCACCATTCTGAGTAAATGCTAGAGACTGTTGTGTGTGAAAATCCCAGATAAACAGTTCCTGAAAATATTCAAACCAGCTCGTCTGGCACCAACGACGATGCCATGTCCAGTCCCACATTTCCCCCTCATTCTGATGTGTGATGTGAACATTAACTCCAGCTTTTGACGTGTACTGTATCTGCATGTTGTTTAACCGTTACATTCCAGCATTATACACACGATTGGCTGATTGAATACGTACATACATGAGCAGGTGCACAGGTGTGGTTTCTGGAATAGTTTGAATAGTCTTGAATTTGGGTGTTGAGGGCGTGGCTGTGGCGCGCGCTCGGTGTGAGTCGCGCAACCTCGGTGCGGCTCCACAGAACGAGAATAGTCAAAATGCGCAAGGCGAGAGGAGCGAAGAAAACTCCGTCCCCGCGGGAACCGATCTCCGATAAGAAGTTCGGAGAAGCCAACAACGACCTGCTCAAATGCCCCGACGACGGGGGAGCGGCTCCACGAGCCAGGAAGAAGGGCTACAAACCACCAGATGTGAGGAGCATATTCGGGGCGCAGGGAAGAAGAGGAGAGGGTCACGAGTTCACAGAGGAGGCATCAGAAGGATGGTGCGATGTGTGCTGTGCCATCATCTTCCAGGGAGGCCTGATGTGCACAGGTGAGGGGGAGCTTGAGGCTACCATTCCATTATGCATTTATCCTTTAGTATCTAACCCTGGAGACCCTCTGACCTTTAAATCACTTGATCTAGTTAGTCAAGCCCTAATGAAAGACCTTATCAAGGTCTGGATTAAGTGTGCTTGGATTAAAGAATCTGTAACAAACCGTCAAACTATGTGTCTGTGAATCATGGCCACAGGTATAATAAAAAATGAGGCAGGTGGGGTTAAATTCAAGACCATTGATTTCTTCTATTTCCTACAGAAATTCTTAGATGGAGAAAAACTGTATTGTTTTACTGAATAATTCCTGGTTGTAGAGATCATGAGTGTTTGAATAGATGTTCTACTAATATTTGAGAACGGCTGAGTATACGTTTAAGCAACATGTTTTGCAATATTATAACGTGTGTTCCGTATCCAAAAACAAATGGTAGGTGACAGGCGTACACAAAATACACTCACACACACGGACACACACCTACCGGTATGTTGACAGACTGGTTTTCAGTAAACTTCTAGATTTTGTCACTATCAACCTACAATCTGAAGAGTGTGTGTCTTTAAAGGAATATACAGTATCTGTTTCGATTTTCTGAGACTTGGACCTAAGATTTTTATTAAATAATAATTTCATCACACTAATCGCAGTAATGCTGTTCTGATGGAGTCAGTCATAGCTTGGCCTGGGCTTCATACAATGTCTGAGCACTATGTGTTTCTGGTGGTGTTGAAACAAACACAGCAACGTATGAAGTGCACACTGCTTTGTCAAAACTGAGGTTAAGACTAAAAGGCTTTGTTTTGTTATATTTTTGTCTCGTATTATAAAAGACCATGTTGTAAACCCTATATGAGCTCCATTTATGTATTATTGTCCTTTATAGTATTTAAGCCTTGAATAATTTGATTAGTTTAGTGTTTGAACTTTACAAGAAACAGCAATAGGAATCTAAGGCTCTCAGTCTTGTCTAACTTCTTCTGCCAGGCAGGTAGATTGATTGAAGTGTCATGTTTGTACAAATTCTTATCATGTGGATTGTAAGATTTGTACCACTTTATTTCTTTTTGGGTAAACATCTGTCCTTTTGCATTCTTGTTTAAATGAGTAATTCACTAGGTTCACTCTCTGTCCCCAAAAATGCCATCTATAGACTCTGTCCTTAGTTTGTATTCCTTTAAGTAGTTGTTCATTCACAAGTTGTGTACAATGCGTTCACTCAAATGTAACACTCGGACAAAGGTGACTTTTTCTTAATTTGACACCTGACTCAAGATATCGAATAAGCAAGTGAAGTAATCACTGGATCAAGTGCTTAAGATAATAGCCCTGCTCGGCACTGGGCATCTATTTTTTATCATGTAGTCACAGACACATGCCACCATGTAATTGTGGCTGTATGATATTTCAGAAGCTACTTTCTGATCTAATAGCAAATAGAGAATGCATTTAAAAGTGTAAATAAGCTTTGGCAATCTGGGGTAAGCTGTTGTATTTCTTGATGTTGCTGAACTCTGGCAACCAAAACAAAAATAAAAATTGGGTTTTGGACAAAATGTAGTTTTTCTGCCTACAAACACTTTTTTAAGAAACCATAAAAAAACAATGTGGAAGTGCTTTTATTAATGTTTTTAAACTTATCTATCTTGGTCGAGAGCTACATGCCGTGGCTAAGAGGACACATTCAAAATCAGTTAAGTTTGTAATCAGATGTAATCAGAATTTTTCCCTCCTGTCAATGTTTGGGGGCCACAATATTTGAAAGTGCCAATAAACAGTATAGTGTACAGTATGTAGTTGAAAGACATGCAAAAGACAAGATATTACAAGACATTCCTTAGATTTCAGAACTCTATACAGTAGAAGATGTCAGATGGGTTTTCTCACACTGTCACACACCCTCTTGTTTTTATATGCACCTGGAACTTACTCTGACTAGGTAGGAAGAAATTAAATGTGGTTGTGACAGAGCGCATTTTACACTAACTTGCTGATGCCTCTACTTGTTTGGTGACATTCTGTTGGTTTTAGAAAAATATGCTCACCACATACATCTGTATCCAGAAAGGTAACACCTACAATGCAGGGTAATGGTGTGTAATAGAAGAAAAAACTAATTTTCTGCTAATATTACAGAATATCTGCATCATTCACACATTATTTAAGAACGATCTGTTCTTTTAAGATAAGTAAAAATCATAGCAAGAATATAATGCATGTCAAGATAGATAAAAAAATGGCATTATACTTTATAAATACATAAATAATTAGTATAATAAAAATGTGCAAAATACTGATTCCAGTGCTGTAAATTAGAGTATTGTCTGTATTCAGAAATTACAAATGATTTAGGATGAGTTAGAATTTCAGGACACAGAAAATTGCCACTGCAGCAGTTTTGCAACATATCAAAGAAAATCTCAGCAGAAACTTTGGAAAATTGAGTCATTCTGTCAGAAAATATATAATGTCATGTTACAATATAAAATTCAGCCCATGCACATGATTTTCTACTGTATTATTATATCAGTTGCAAGAATCACACATTATATGACTCAACAGGTTTAGTTTACTTGTTAATGACAAAGTTATTGCCATAGTAGAGAAAAAAGAAAGAAATAGTAAAAAGAAAAATGAAAGACAGACTTAACTGACACATATACACTCACTGTCAACATTATTAGTTACTCCGGTACACCTGCACATTCATGCAATTATTCAATCTGCCAATTACTGTATGTGGCAAAAGCCCAATCAGAAATTCAAACAGATTCAAGTCAGAAGCTTCGGTAATTGTTCACATCAGACATAAGAAGGGAGGAAATTGTGATTTCTGTGACTACCAGTTGTTGATACCAATTCAATTCAATTCAATTCAAGTTTATTTGTATAGCGCTTTTTACAATAGACATTGTCTCAAAGCAGCTTTACAGAACATAAACACAGAGCAGAAGGTAAACATAATTAATGATAAAGGAATTAACGAATAATAAAAGAAATAAGAAATAACAGAATAAAAATTCTAGATTATTATATATACCAGACCGGGATGGTTTGAGTCTCTAGGGCAGAGATGTCCCGTCTTATCCACAAATTGCTGACGTGGGTGCAGGTTTTCATTGAAAGCAGAAACCACACCTGAATCTATTGAAAGCCAGGGTCAACTGATTAAACTGATTAAAAGGTGTGGCTCCTACACCCACACTGGGCCTGTGCAGATAAGTTTGGACACCCTGCTCTAGTGCTTACTCAGACTAGTACAAAAAACAAAAAACATTCATTCAGATGCAGGTCTGTTCAGATTCCCTGTCCAACCCAGTTTCCTATTCCGTTCATGGCTAACAAATGTAGAACCCAATGAAGTTTTCTGGTGTTGTAGCTGCATGGTTTGGTGTGTTGTATGACTTTATGCTTTTCTGCTCACTGCAGTTATAAGCATTGGTTATCTGAGTTAGTGTGATCAGGCTTGTCTTTCTCCTCTGTCCTCTCTCATCAGGAATGCATTTCCACTTACAGAACTGCTGCCCAATAATTTTTTTGTTCTCCTTATTTTATTCAATTAATATTTTTGATATGATGCATGTATTGTTCAGCAACCTTTCTGTAAATTATAGTAAAAGGTTTCATACATAGGAATAAAACTGGATGAGACATTCTATTCTCCTAAAACAAAGAAATTGCAGCTTATCATGTTACTAAAAAACTTTGAAAACCATCTGTACTTAAACCCATCTATATTTTCCTTTTACGAAAACTTACAGTTTAAGTTACAGCTAACCGTACAATAAAATTTACTTCACAAGATTTTGTTTATTATGGAAGTTATATTTAAATGTTAGGAATGACATGAGGACGGCAGCAGAAATATTAGATCAAGAATAGCATAAATAAACATTTTTTTCTGGCTCGTCTGCTTTCTGTCATGCTATTTGACACCCACCTGTTAGCTTCCCTAATATCCATCTGCTTGTTTGCCTAACAGCAGTGACTATGTGTCTAGAGAAGACACATTGCACTGTGACAGCGTAATGATTGAACCACAATAGACCGCCTCCTGACCAGCTGACTGAGTGCAGTAGAAAATAATGGGGTCCCAAACACACACACACACACACACACACACACACACACACACACACACACACACACACACACACACACACACACACACACACACACACACACACACACACTCAAGCAGGGACTCTATGAAGGGAGGCTGTAGAAAGAGAAGCAGAGAAAACAGAAAAAGAATGACAGAAGTTCACTATGGCCGAAGCTCTTGCTTATCACATGCTTGGGAGATACCGATGAGTTTGGACTCCTGTGTGAGCTCTTAGAGGGCTGCTTTGTAAAGTCATGGCGCTGAGAAGAGGCTTCATCAGAACTCTGAGAAAAATAACCGTGTTCTGCTACTGTTTCACCAAAGTAATGCGCCGCCCAGGACGCATGGAGCTCAGCCTTCTGTGGAAGCTTTCTGGTGAGTCCAGTACCATGAGGATCTCTACATGAGACTAATGAGCTGGTGTCCTTTGCAGTACTGTATATACGTTTTGACTGGTGGTGATGATTGGTTGGAGGATTTTGAATTTTGATTGTTATGTTCTCCTCTACAGAGAGTTTATTCAGAGATCTGTTAAAGATCTGTGGTCTGTTTAAATAGTGCAGAATATTTTATAAGGTTCATATCGTATTTATTTACTAGGAGAAATTGCAGCCTGTTGCTATGAACAGCTTTGTATAACTCTAACCTTGACTTTCATCAACAGTACATATACATAATACAAAATATTTTTTACAGATTGTATTTGATGATTCTAGAAGGAATCTTGTAAGTGATTTCTCCTAATATCCTTTTATTTGTTGTATCTTTATATATTTAAAATAGGAAAAAAAGACTTTATTTGGTGATCACACTTTAAAAATTTTCACCAGCCTCAAAGGTGTTTACTGACATAAATTTTTTTTAACTTTCACACCTTAAAGTTAACTTAACACCATTATTTTAGCTTCATATATTTTTTACAACTATGTTATATTACATACTTTGGAAAAATTAGAAAATGTATCCAAGACGTAAGTAGCAACTAATCTAAGGTACAGCAATTGACCTTATGGTCTAATTCTATCACTCTGAGTTTAATATTATAATTACCACATTGTAAAAGTATAAATGATTCCCCTTTTCAGTACAGTACGTATCAAAAATACAAAAGGGGTACGTCATTGAGTATCGCTCCCCTTTTTGGCAATGGCACTTAGAGTGACAAAAGTCAATCTCATATTTGTTTCTTCAAACGCCATCGAGTCCAGGATAGAGCAGCTACTCAAAATGTTGTTGATGAAGATGATAGTTATTGTGTTATGAGTGTTATTGTGTTCAACTGATTTCAAGTCTCTTTGGTGCATCGTGTTCAATGACATGAATTATGGAACTAACACTGTTAGAAGAGTGATATAAATGTCACAGTAATTTCCTCAAGTTCCTAACTTTTTATAACATCTCATTTTTCTTTGGTACAAAATTAATTATATTACATAAATGTAACATAATTCTCAGCTGATTTATACTAGTCCAAGCTTTTAAGGAACAACAGCTTCTTAGAGAGAGAGGTTAAAGCTAAAGATTAAATGGTTGGATGTGTTTGACTTCCGTGTGCGAGTGGGCTCACAGTAACCTGCCAAATACGGTTCCTGACCCTGAGAACATCCTCAATGGATGATCTGTAACTAAAGAGTGATTTGGGATCAGTGAAGAGTTGACAGACAGCTGAGTGACCTGCCCTTTGTTTAGCAGTTTGGTGTTGTTTCAGCAGCCTATTAGGAGTCCAGTCTGCCAGGAGCCATGAGGAATGACGTCTGGAGCATGTGGAATTCCTCACTCAGGCTGAACTGGAAGGAGATTGCTAGATGGTCATATAGCAATCTCTATTTCTGTCTGGATGTGTAACTATGGACACATCTGCATTATTCAAAAAAACAAAGTTAGTTAGAAGAACACATAAATCTCCTTGTGTCAGACTCTATGATATTATTCAAATGTCACAGCATCAGATTGTCTCATTTATCATAAACTAAACCTTAATGATGAAGCCATTCTGTCATTTTTGTTGCTTATCTGAATCTTTACAAGATAGGAATTTTATGTAAACAGACCTTTACAAATTTTAGTTGAATGCCTTTTCTCTAGAGGTTCAACATGACAGATAAGTCAGTCTGGTATAACAAGGAAGAGAAAAACAGTGCTTGATAGAGAAGTAACAGGTGCACCAGTGGAAGGTTTACACCACACACACACACACACACACACACACACACACACACACACACACACACACACACACACACACACACACACACACACACACACACACACACACACACACACACACACACTTTTAAGGAAGGAGAGGTTGAGATCTAAAGATGTTTAGCTTCTTTCTTCCTGCATCAACATTCCTTTTACCCAGTCGCTGCAATCTGAACTCAGCAGTTTGTTCCTCATGCTCTCTGTGATTGAACTGCTTTAAATTCCTTGCTAAGCTATTCTCAGCATGTTAGCATATATGCTTACCTTTCTAAGATTTCTGTATTAGCTATATTTAGAGTATTTATAATAATAGATTATATAAGAAATATTTAGGAGTCTTGTATTAACTATATTAAGGTTGGTTTGTTTTTAGACAAGGTTATGACTAGAGCCTCTATACACAAAGAACTATACATTGAATCCTTTATTTTTCTATGAGTGTTGGCAGTGCAGACTGACATCATGTGATAATATACCAAAAATATTCAAAAGATATTCTATAATATTATTAATATACTATTTTCACAGGAAGGCTAAACACCTCCCATTGTTATCCTTGAAAGTTATTGTAGCTGTTCATGTTTTTTTAATTAATTAGGTTGGTTCTCTTTGCCAAAATAATTCGTATTTACATGATTAGAATAAAATATTTATTCCAGACGTACGAGGGGAAGATGGTAAATGTGTGCACAGGAAATAGTCCAGTAGCCTCCTATGTTAATAATGTGCTCTTTGTCTAAAACTGGAAGGTAGGCCATGTTTTTTAACATGGTTTCCTTCTTTACATAGTCATTTGCACAAGAGCTTTCAGAGCTTTGGGATAGGGATGGAACTATTTGTTTGAAAGGAGTGTAATTAAAACTATTGATAAATAAAGTAGAGCTTTAACAGATAAAGATAAAGAGAAATTGGACAAAGATTATTGTTTTTGGAATCCAGGTGAGTTGAATATATTTAATGTAGTACATTCATACTTAAAGAATGGATACACAGATTGAATTCATTTGTTATAATCGTTTTTTGCTTCATTTTATAAACTATGAAGCAGAGCCAATAAACACAATAAACTTAAACCTGTTTCCGAAGTGAAAGGTGCTGATGTGGGAGATAATTTGATCAGACCTCAGTGACTGGTTAAATTAAGTGTTAAGACAAGAACATGTTGTGCTTGAAGAAATTGCTTTCACCAATACAGCACACTTATCGGAAGCAATTTACTTATTCATAATTGCAACTGGTGTTTTAGAAGAATCTGTCATACTCATGATTTTGAAAAGGTTAAAAGGTTTTTGAGAGTTAAAAGGTTTGCGTGCCTTGCTCAGACACACCTACACAGGACCATTTAAAGCATGTGTTAAAGTTAGTGTTGAGTTTTCGGAGAGTGGACTTGTTCAGTAATACCATATTGTCCACATTTTTGGAAGTGCAGTTATTTCCAGGACAAGCAGTAAGTGGTGCTTTCCAAATACCCCAGAGAGCAAAATTGTGTGTGAGAGTATGTTTGAGTGAGAGAGAAAAGAGAGAGCACAATTGAATTGTATATTTACATTATTTTTAAGGCTGGATAAATAATAATAATAATAATAATAATAATAATAATAATAATAATAATAATAATAATAATAATAATAATAATAATAAAAAAACACAGCTCACACTCTCTCCTCCTTATCAGTTCAGTAATACATGAGATTATTAATGAGATTTGTGTATGATTGAGAGTTTGAGTCTGTTTTAGAGCACCACTGTTACTGATTCAGCACACCTCTCTTCCACTCCATAAAAAATGGTCAGCTATTAAACTCAGGAATATATTCTTGTGTGTGTGTGTGTGTGTGTGTGTGTGTGTGTGTGTGTGTGTGTGTGTGTGTGTGTGTGTGTGTGTGTGTGTGTGTGCGTGCATGCGTGCGTGCGTGCGTGCGTGCGTGTGTGTGTGGTTCTGTGCACTCAGCCACAGTAGAATGTCCTATGTTGCTTTAATATTAATCAAACTGGATACATCTTAAAGATCTCAACTTGATGTATCCCGCTGAACAGTTAAATGGATTTTAAACATAAAACATTGTAGTCGAATTGGTTGTATTTTCAGTAACATCAAATGTTACTTCTAAAAATGCCTCTTTATTGGTTTCATTAATCTTACCAATGTCCCAGTTCCTTCTGAAGGAAAGCATCCCCACAACACGGTACTAACACCATCATGCTTCAGTGTTGGGATGGTGTTCCAAGGACACTCTATGAGCTTTTAAGCCAGTCAGATTAAAAAATGACATACTGCTTCTTTAATTAAGTTTCTTTAAAAAAAAGTGACCCAGTTCAATTTTTAAATGCATGAAATGGATGGCTAACTTTAGCTAATTCACTTTTAGCCCACAAAAACATTCTCTTACTAATTACCTTATCTTGTCCTCTGTGTTCATCATAGCTTAGCTAGAGAGACAACATTTGATAGTCAGAATCACCCCACATTAAGAGAACAATGATGGCAGAGAAGGAGAGAGGGAGAGGAAATAACAGATGAATTAAAAGTCAATTGTGAGTGTGAGAGAGTTCAGGGATTGATTGTTCATTTTAGAACAACACTGCATGTTGAGGGTTAACTGCATGTTTATGTTTTTGTCAAGGCTTTGCTTGATGAACAACAGCAAGCAGTTTCAGAGCTAAATGGATAGAGAGAGAGAAAGGGAAGTTGGGAAAGAGAGAAACAAGAGGTCTCATCCACATGAGCCTTGCCATGAATGAGAGCAGCAGTGTGCAAATCTTCTAACAAAACCACCCCATGAATGCCCAGGTAGGCTGTCATAACGGGGTGACTGATATGTGTATATATGACTGCTCTCTGTTTGTTGTTGCGGTGAGTGACATCATTATGAAAGACAACTTGATGACGCATGTGAAAGCTGGCGAACATCTTTCACATAAATGTCATAAACTGTGCTCTATAGGGTTGCAGAAATTCGGTCACGTTACAGATCACGCATAAAAAATTCTAAACTCAGATATTAGTGGCTAAAATACATTTCATTTTGCTACTGTCAAATATCCAAAGCTTGACGAATATAAAGATTCTTGTCAGATAACATTGCAAAATCTAAATACAAAAGCGATTCCAAAAAAGTTGGGACACTGTACAAATTGCGAATACAAATCTCATAAACTTATATTTTATTCGCAATAGAATATTGAAAACATATCAGATGTTGAAAGTGAGACATTTTGAAATGTCATGCCAAATATTGGCTCATTCTGGATTTCATGAGAGCTACACATTCCAAAAAAGTTGGTACAGATAGCAATAAGAGGCCAGAAAAGTTAAATGTACACATAAGGAACAGCTAGAGGACCAATTTGCAAATTATTAGTTCAATTGGCAACATGATTGGGTATAAAAAGAGCCTCTCAGAGTGGCAGTGTCTCTCAGAAGACAAGATGGGCAGAGGATGACCAATTCCCCCAATGCGGTGGCGAAAAATAGTGGAGCAATATCAAAAAGGAGTTTCTCAGAGAAAAATTGCAAAGAGTTTGAACAGTCATCATCTACAGTGCATAATATCATCCAAAGATTCAGAGAATCTGGAACAACCTCTGTGCGTAAGAAAACCATACTGGATGCCCGTTATCTTCGGGCACTTAGACAGCACTGCTTCACATACAGGAATGTTACTGTAATGGAAATCAAAACATGAGCTCAGGAATACTTACAGAAAACATTGTTGGTGAACACAATCCACCATCCACTGCCATTCGACGTTGCCATCTAAAACCTATAGGTAAAAAAAAGCCATATCTAAACGTGATCCAGAAGCACAGCTGTTTTCTCTGGGCCAAGGCTCATTTAAAATGGACTGTGGCAAAGTGGAAAACTGTTCTGTGGTCAGACGAATCAAAATTTGAAGTTCTTTTTGGAAAACTGGGATGCCATGCCATCCGGACTAAAAAGGACAAGGACAACCCAAGTTGTTATCAGCGCTCAGTTCAGAAGCTTGTATCTCTGATGGTATAGGGTTGCATGGGTGCGTGTGGCATGGGCAGCTTACACATCTGGAAAGGCACCATCAATGCTGAAAGGTATATCCAAGTTCTAGAACAACATATGCTCCCATCCAGACGTCGTCTCTTTCAGGGAAGACCTTGGATTTTCCAACACGACAATGGCAGACCACATACTGCATCAATTACAACATCATGGCTGTGTGGAAGAAGGATGGCCAGCCTGCAGTCCAGATCTTTCACCCATAGAAAACATTTGGCACATCATAAAGAGGAAGATGTGACAGAAGACCTAAGACAGTTGAGCAACTAGAAGAATTTATTAGACAAGAATGGGACAACGTTCCTATTCCCAAACTTGAGCAACTTGGCTCCTCAGTCCCCAGACGTTTGCAGTCTGTTATAAAAAGAAGAGGTGATGCCACACAGTGGAAAACATGGCCTTGTCCCAACTTTTTTGAGATGTGTTGATGCCATGAAATTTAAAATCAACTTATTTTCCCCTTTAAATGATACATTTTCTTAGTTTAAACATTTGATATGTTATCTGTGTTGTATTCTGAATAAAATATTGAAATTTGAAACTTCCACATCATTGCATTCTGTTTTTATTCACAATTTGTACAGTGTCCCTACTTTTTTGGAATCGGGTTTGTATAATATCCACTGGTATGTACAGGTTACTCTTCTTTCTTTTCCTGAGAAGGTCATGAACTTTACTGAGGATATATAGTCCGTCTTTGTTCTTTTTGTTTGGCAAATAGGACTGAGCCAAAATGTAAGCATTGCTTTTTTTGCACAATTTGCATATTATGCAAACCATCACTCTCTCACTTTGGGTTATTTATCTCAACTACCTAAGTTGTAAGTGCACAAAGAACACCTTATGTATTTATATCAACCGTGTCATACATGCAGACTTGTATATTATATATAGCTTATGAACTATAATAGAAGTGTTCCCTGTAAAGCAGCAGCATAAGTTGTAACGGTAGAGTTCATCCTCTAGGTCTTTGGATCTTTGCTATATTTGTTGTTTAGTCATTACCGGCTGTGTCCATGTGCAGTCCCCTCTGAAACTAGTGGAACAGTAAGGCCAGTTTATTTTATTTCTGTTTAGACTGAAGACATTTCGGATTGAGATCAGAAGATTAGAATTTTTGCTTTCATTTCCTCATATTACATCTCTGCATTTAATGAGAGAACATAGCATAATTTTTGTTTCAATCCATATAAGCAAACATTTTGGAACATGTGACTGAAAAGGATTTTTTGCTAACCAAGTGTGTTCTAGTAGATTAAATAAACAATAAGTAGCTCTGAACATCTACTCTTGGTTTTAGCCTTTGTTTTCACATTTGTTGTTAAAAATGATGAGCTAACATGAAGACCAGAGAGTTGTCTATAAGAAAAAAGCAAGACATTTTAAAACTGAAAAAAAGAGGAAAAATCTGTTGTTTATGTCGATGTTATGTTATGTTAAGTTAATGATCTACTACATGTACATATAGTTCACAATTACAAGTTTGTCAGATTTTTTCTTTAGTAGAAGCATCCAAGATATGGTTTCTCAATGCCAGTGCCTTAAATGTAAGCACTTGCCTTTAAGCCTGAAGAAATCGGGAGAAACAGATAAGCATTTTATTCTAGACGATTCTTTCAGTCTAGAATGTATAATCTGTATAATTCATCTAACGAACCAACTTTCTTGTATAGTCTTGTATAGTCTTGTATAGTCTTGTAAGTCTATAAAATGTTTTCACCGCTCCTCGTTTATTTTCTGCAGGTTGTAAGTACACCTGTCATGCAGAGTGTCGTGATCATGTAACACTCGACTGCCATCAGAATGGATCTTCTAATGACGTTCCACTCAGCCAAGACCATCTCAATAACAACCAGGTCTCCCACAATGTAAGTTCTCTGTTTGTGTTATGTAACTCATGCTCCATAGAATGGTTAGTTTTTGTTTTGTTTTTTAACGTCAGAGGATGCCTTCCAGTATAAAAGCATTTACACAGATAAACTTATAAATGCAGCACATATCTCTATTTCTGAACCTAATTTAATTCTAAAAATAAATGGCAAAGGTTTAGAATCAGGCCATGATTAGATTTGATTATTAGATTATTTTGATAAACCCTCCAAGGTTCCATTATTCCTGTCCATTTTGTCTATAGCACAATATTTCAATTATTAGAGCCAATTATTATTGAGTCCTTTTCACTGCTACATCCATAACACTTTATCGGACATGAGAATAAAATGCAGTGATTATGTATGTATTAAACATCAACAGAATCCAGGAACAAATGGTTTGAAAGAAAAAGATGACTAGCAGCAAATACTGCTTCTCTGTTTACCCTGTTTGTTATTTGGAATAACCTTATTAAGATGTGCTAGCTCAGTGAATACGGTGTTGGGCTACTGATCGGAAGGTCATGGGTTCGAACACCAGGTCCACCAAGCTACCACTGCTGGACCCTTGAGCAAGGCCCTTAACCCTCAATTGCTCAGTAGTCACTCTGAATAAGGGTGTCTGCTAAATGTAAATGTAAGCTAAAATAAGGAACATACATTTTTCTCCCATTCAATATCATGATCAATTGACACGGCTAATAATGCAATAATAACTAGATTTGTAAAGTTTGTCGCGACAAACTTTGATGTTGGCTTTGATGGTGCAAGTATTCGCAAAGGCCGGTGCATTTTGGAGGCGAGTGGACAGAAAGATTGTGAAAGCTACTGGACCGCAAGGGTGCCAATACTTTTGGAGCTGATCGGCCATGAGCATGTGACTTAATCCGAATACCCGTAGGGCAGTTCCCTTAATTGTGCTGAGTGTTTTGATATGTCACATGTCCATATTGTGCAATTATTTTGTTTTGCTTCTTTTGGGGGCGGGGCTACACGTGACGTCACGTGACGTGACCAGAATACCCGTGGGGCAGTTCCCCTCAATGTGCTGAGTGTTTTGATATGTCACATGTCCATGTTGTGCAAATTTTTGATTTCGCTTGTTTTGGAGGCGGGGCTACACGTGACCTCACGTGACGTCACGTGACGTGAGCAGAATACCCGTGGGGCAGTTCCCCTCATTGTGCTGAGTGTTTTAATATGTCACATGTCCATGTTGTGCAAATTTTTGATTTCGCTTGTTTTGGGGGCGGGGCTACACGTGACGTCACGTGACGTGACCAGAATACCCGTGGGGCAGTTCCCCTCAATGTGCTGAGTGTTTTGATATGTCACATGTCCATGTTGTGCAAATTTTTGATTTCGCTTGTTTTGGGGGCGGGCCTACACGTGACGTCACGTGACGTGACCAGAATACCCATGGGGCAGTTCCCCTCAATGTGCTGAGTGTTTTGATATGTCACATGTCCATGTTGTGCAAATTTTTGATTTCGCTTGTTTTGGGGGCGGGGCTACACGTGACGTCACGTGGTGTCGAGTGACGTCACCAGAATATCCGGTGGGGTGCCAATACTTTTGGCAAAAAGTGGCTACTGAGGGTTTGGACATTTCATGTCAATACTGCAGTCATTATGGGATTCTACTTATTATTATACTGCGTGGATCACAGAGAGAGAAGCCGTGCCTGAGCTCTGCGCACGCTGTGTGTGTGAGAGCTTAGAGGAATTTTCGGAATTCCCCATTCAAGTCTATGGGATGTTCGATCGTCGACTACCGGAAAACCGAAAATTCCGTCGGAAGTCCGAAATAAAAATTTTGTCCGGAGTAAGGTCCTAAAGAACCTGTCCGAGTTCGGTGTAAATCGCTCGAAAACTTGCCGAGTTATAAACCTCAAAAGTTTATAATGGAAGTCTATGGGAAAAAAGGCCACTTTGAGCTTCCGTACCGGGAATGCCGGAATTCCGATCTCTTAGAAAAATAGAAGCAACAAACTTCAGACCAGGGTCTACGACATATCCGAATTTGGTGCATGTGGCTCGAACGCCCTAGGCATTTTTTGTAATTAATTTTTGTCTAATAATAATAATAATAATAATAATAATAATAATAATAATAATAATAATAAGCTTATAACGGAAATCAGAATGTTGGCTTCTACAAAGCCAACATAATAATAATAATAATAATAATAATAATAATAATAATAATAATAATAATAATAATAATAAGCTTATAACGGAAATCAGAATGCTGGCTTCTACAAAGCCAACATAACTATAATGTTCATCACTGTTTAACATCAACAGTTTAAAACAATAAATCTGTACTACTGGGGTTGTAACAAGCACAAGAGGGAGCCAAAGCGCAATGAATTCATTTTACTGCCTTCTCTACATACATCAGCTCATAGAGTTTCTGTATTTTCTTTATAACATTTTATTACATTACAATTGACAGTCTTAGATTAATGTAGTGTATTGTAGCTATTATTTGAACTCTAATTAGTAAAAATGTATTGATGCTACAGAAAACCATTAGTATGTCATCTTTGTCACTATCTATATTATTAATGCTCTTTATTTTGAGGATGTGTAGAAGCCATGATTAATCCCCAACCATTTTGACCATACAATTATCTCTGTATTGTGTATTGTGATTATCTGTTATTTTGTGTTGCAAACACACACACGCGCACACACACACACACACACAGACACACACACACAGACACACAGACACAGACACACGCACACAGACGTATACACACACACACACACACACACACACACACTCACACGCACATACACACACACACACACACAGACACACACAGACACACACAGACACACACGCACACACACACACAGACACACACACATACACACAGACACACACACACACAGACACATACACATACACACAGACACACACACACACACACACACACACAGACACACGCACACACACACACACAAACAGACACACACACGCACACACACACACACACACACACACACACACACACACACACACACACACACACACACACACACACACACACACACACACACACACACACACACACACACACACACACACACATACATACACACAGACACACACACATGCAACGCTTCAATAGATATTTCACCTGATTAAACTACAAAAGCAATAGTTATTTTTTAGGAGCAGGAAATTGCAGGAAGAGGCTGAAAAACAGCAGCCCATCTTGTTCTGGCTCATATAAACTAGATGAAAGACCTGCAGTGTTTAAGACGCCCTCTAACCATGCCATGCACACTCATGTGATACAGACTTATAGTGATTGTGGCTAAGTGAGTGCTTGGTGAATGTTAGCTGCCAGTTTGTAAAAAGTATCCCAGTCTCTCTGTCTGTAAATAACCGAAGTGTGGTATGTGTAATATTTACACTAAACCAGTGTACGTTTGGGGGTGTTGCAGGCCCGTAAACCAGTTCTGATGAAAGGGATCTTTGTGTGCAAAATATATTGTACTAATGCACATGAAATTAATATATGTTTGTTGTGACCAGACTTTTTCTTTATAATTGGTTGACTGTAAAAGAATCTTGGATACAGATTATAATATTTATGTACATTTGTAGTATCTGGTAATATATATTTCATTTTATTTTGGGTGTCTAAGTACAGTGAGTTAGTTTGTAAATTAGGATTGAATATGGGTGTGGTGCTTGCTTTGGGACATTTGTATCAGTACAGGGGGAGGATTCAGCTGTCTGTGTCCTTATAATTATGGACAAACAGAGGCAGAGAATTTCTAACACTTCTTGTTGTGACTTTTTGGCAGTGCGTACAGTACACAGATACTCAGGATCGTCCTCCAAAGAAGTGGTTGTTTGTTTCATTTTGAATCATTTCTTTTGCGTATGAAACTTGAGACTGTCAAAAATTCCAAACATCAAAACCAATAGGTTTCTGAAAATGTTTTTAACGTATCATTGGTGCACAACTCATTCTGAACCTGTAACCTAATCTCAACCAACAACACCCTTCTCTAATCTTGGTGAACTAAAAAAAACTCCATAAACAGTAATGCAGTGATGAAGCAAGGAATTCATGTATCAGGTAGGGATGAGAAAATAGTTTTAGGTGGATGCCAAACAGTAGTGGAAGTGGTGAAGATGTACAGAATTTGCCATATGACAATCTACCACCTATAATTCTTGCCATAATTAATAACTTTAATATGCATAGGAGATAAAATACTCCTGTTGAAAGGATCCAGCCCGGACTTGTGCCATGTGCATTTGTTTATGTTCCGTGTCACGTGTCTGCCCTGCCCTTGGCCTCCCCACCTCTGTACACCTGTTCCTTATGTGTTAATTGTCTTGTGTATTTAACAGTGCCGTGTTGCCAGTGGCGGCGCAGAATCCTCATTCTTGGTGTCGACCTTGGGCTCGTCTCTTGTTGCGCCTTGTGTCGTGTCTTTGTCCCTGTTTTGTGTTTTTTAAATTAATGAATCCAGTTTATCTTAGCCGTCGTGCATTTGGGTCTGTTTCATCCCCACATCGCTGACAGAAGCATTCCGCCAGACTCAGACCCAACAGGATAGCGTCAGCCTGGACCGGCTCTGTGTGTACAGCATTTTTTTCCAGACTGTTTTTTACCCTGTTTTTCCCTGGACTTTTGTTTTTTTTGTGTAACATCATTTGTTACATTGAGGGACGCTGCTCCTCTTCTGGTTTCCCCGAGGAGGACACCGCCTCACTTCCTGCCTGCGGAGTATGTCAACAGCTTGGTTTTTGCTTTGGGATTTTTTCCGGTGTCCCGTGACATCGCCCCGCACCTGTTCCGGTGGGGGATGTTTCTTCACTTCCTGGTTTTCTGTGGAGGACGCCGCCCCACTTCCTGTCCTTCGGGGTGTTGCAGGCCGATATTTTGCCCCAAGAATATTTTTTCCCACCCTCCCTCCCATTCTGGTTTTCGAGACGTGGGTCTTTTTGCGGTGTGTCGGAGGTTGTGCTCGGCCCTTTGGCTTGGCGGCAGACGACGCTCGGCCCTTCGGCTCGGCAGTGGACGTTGCTCGGCCCTTTGGCTCGGCGGTGGACGTCGCTCAGCCCTCTCTGGCTGTGCCGCCGTGTGCCTTGCTCCCCCCATCTGCCTCTTCGTGTGCCTTGCTCCCCCCACCTGCCTCTCTGTGTGCCTTGCTTCCCCCATCTGCCTCTCCATGTGCCTTGCTCCCCCCACCAGCCTCTCCTTGTGCCTTGCTCCCACCACCTGCCTCACCTAACTGTGCCACGTAGCCTATGGCACCGTGGAATCCTCGTCTCGTGTCAAGTCTTGTCATGTCTTTGTTCCTGTTTTGTGTTTATTTTTTTAATAAACCTGTTTATTTTTATGTTATCCTGCATTTGGGCCTGTTTTTATCCCCGCATTGCTGACACTTGTTTCAGTACTATTTCATCAGCTGTCACATCAATATCACTGAACCCAGAGTCTAGTTAAAAGATCATCTTTTAAAAGATGATGGGAAAATGCATGATCCTGATTGGTTAATTCTGTTTTCCACCATAGTAACTGGTGCCTAATCAAATGTAATTAAACAAATTAAGTGAGGTGTAAAATACGGAAGAATTTTTATCAAGAGTTCATTGACATTTTTTAATATTGCACATATGCTGTCAAATGTATATATTTTAAAAGTATGTTATTAGAAAGTTATATATTCACTTGTTTGTATGTGCGTTAAGTTAACCATGGATGCATAATTCATGATTAATAAGATGCACTGGAACTTTAAACAAATATTTCAGTGGGTTCAAACTCATAGTTTGTGAGAACCAGATTTTCACTGTGCCGAGAGACATAGTGGTGGCTAGGTTTCTGAAAAGCCCCAGAAAGTCAGAAATGTGACTGATCCAGAGGATAAGAACACAGACAGATGTGTAGGAAAGAGAGAGTTTCCCATCAGGAAACATGCACAGGATGCAGAATGGAGTCTGGGCCTGGCAAACCATGTGTACAGGTACACACATGTATACACACACACACACACACACACACACACACACACACACACACACACACACACACACACACACACACATACACACACACACACACAAGTGAGTATTTTTTCCATCCCCAACAGACAAGCTCGGCTAACATCCCTCATCAGGGTAAAATGTTTTGGCCTGTACATACTGTATGCCGTATATCTGTATTAAAGTGCATTACATAACTGCTAAACATTTAAAAAAGAGTGAAAATCCAAGCAAGCTTGAAATTACACGCTTAGGAACTAAAGAGGGTTTGCCACACTGGCATGAGCTTAAAGAGCTTTTCTGTGGGTTGGTGAACTGAAAGAATGGAACGTTCCTCCTAGTCCCGGCTTAGGACACAATTTACAGGAGGATAGGAGTTTGATCTTGGTGAGAATTTCATCTTTCTTTAAAAATGCAATTTTCTGGAAGGCTGTTGGAACCTGGCTGCATAACTGTGCCTACCACAACCACACTGTTATGTAACTGAGCTGAACAGAGAAGTAATAGCTTTCATATTGTGTAGCTCTATGTGTGTGTTTGTGTATACATGTTGTTGGATAATGCTGGAGAAACTCTAAACTGGTAAGACAAGTGATTGACAAGTGATGATGCCATCATGTGTAATGAATGTTTTCAGGCACAGAACAACAAACAAACACCCAAACATGATTTTGTGAACAGAACAATTGAATGTTTTAACAAAAGAAAAATATTTTGTGCTTGAACTGTCTATACAAATACTCTAAATGTGGCACTGCATAATGTAAGTGGAGTGAATTCATGCTGTGAAAAGCTTGTTTTAAAATTTGTTTGTGTAGGATCTGTGTAGGATTATTGTAGTCTGCATCAGTTAAATGTCAGGTATTTTAAAGTGTATGTGTGTGGGTTGTGTGTGTGTGCATGTGTGTGTGTGTGCATATGTTTTATCAATGTGTGTGATTTGCTTTTGCATGTTTATTTGTTTGGGTAGAGGCTGTATTTGATTTAGCTTTTGTTCACTGTAACTAGGTTTATGTGAGTCAGACTGATTTGATTAGACTAATATTGTTAGGCTTTGGTCATTATTAGATCTGGAAGTTGGCAGTAAATTGTCCCCAGCTTGTCCTCGCTGTCACCCCTTTCATGACCTATAATGTGTTAAACGGACGTCAGTGTATTTTTTTTTAAGATTTTTTTTATAATACTGAGAGATGTAAAATATAATTGGCCTTGGTGATATGGCTATGTTCTGACTGGAGCTCTTATTTAAGCTGGTTCTGTCTTTCTTCCCTTAGGATAGTTCTTTAACACCTACTCTGTTGATGGAGCTTGATAATGAGCCTTGGTAAGACAGATAAGACAGATCCCCTTTGTCTAGGCACAGCTGTGAACGATGGATAAGTTTTGGGGCATAAAGGTGGCATTTGCACAATTTAAGTGTTTCTGGATCTTTTCAAAGATATCTTAATTTAAATATATTGCCATGAAATAGAAGTCTCTCTCTCTCTCTCTCTCTCTCTCTCTCTCTCTCTCTCTCTCTCTCTCTCTCTCTCTCTCTCTCTCTCTCTCTCTCTCCCTCCTTGCATTTTTTCAGACCCAGAAGCCAGCTACGCTCCTCCCCCAGCCGAAACCTGCAACTTTAGCTAAAAACATAGAACACCTGGGATAAGCGGCATCTATTGAGGGTGTAGGATGTGTTAAGATGAAAAAGCTTGTAAATATGCATGGCTGTGCAGAAAAACCTGTTTGAGTTTGCTAGAGCTAAATTTGCATGAGAACTGCCTAAAATCTGGTTTTGACCAAAACTGAGTGTTTCTTCTGATAATATGATTGGCTAGATATGATTGGACTCTATTTGTGATTAGAATATACACATAAGAAAAGCACAGTTTATGTATTTAGTTCAACAGAGTCTGTAGCTTTAGAGAATATAAAAGAAGAAAATGTCACATTGTCACTATCTGAGTGGTGCAGTCCAGCTCACCTTCAGCAGAAAGATCAAAAATCTGATTCAAATTCTAATTTTATTTGTCACATACATAAACATACATGTAGGCCATGTAGTGAAATGTGTTTTACGACTGTTCCTTGTAGTGAGAAGTAAAAATATAAAGAATTATAGGTGCAATAAGAAGGATAAATCAATAAACATAGATCTGTGAATCTGGATATAAAAGACAAGATGAGATTAATTAAAATGTACGATTGCTCCTTTGATAGTAAAATCATTTTACAGATTAGTTTAAATGTAAAACAAGATGAGCATGTCTCACTTCTCTATTCATTTTCAAGGCCTTCTGATGTTTTATGGTTTTTGGTTTGTTCGGGGATGGGAAAGTTGCCCATCACATTCTTCAACAAGGAAACCTAGTTACTCAGCTTTAAATGACCCCTCTGGCATGCCTAGATATATTTATCCTTCCACATCACCGGAGGTCATGGACTTGTCCATAACTCACCCTGAACCCACATGATTTTAGCAGTGCTCATTTCTTTAGAAGCATAAGCAGGAAGATTTTGTTTTAGGTCACAGAATGTCTGAAAGTCCTCAGGATTAATCCTGCCTTCTTGTTTTCTTGTCACAATAAAGCCACAGAGGTGCGGCACGCTGCACTCACCGTTGCCCAGCACAGGTTTTCTTTGTTTTAGTGACGTGACATACGGCTAAGTACGGTGACCCATACTCAGAATTTGTTCTCTGCATTTAACCCATCTAAAGTGCACACACACAGCAGTGAACACACACACTGTGAACACACACCAAGAGCAGTGGGCAGCCATTTATGCTGCAGCACCCGGGGAGCAGTTGGGGGGATT
Source organism: Tachysurus fulvidraco (assembly GCF_022655615.1). NCBI lineage: Eukaryota > Metazoa > Chordata > Actinopteri > Siluriformes > Bagridae > Tachysurus > Tachysurus fulvidraco. The sequence goes on from NC_062536.1 coordinate 10,921,904, forward strand.
CGGTGCCTTGCTCAAGGGCACATCAGTCGTGGCCAGCCCGAGACTCGAACCCACAACCTTTTAGCTCCATGTATTGATTTTGCATCAAGTGTAATGAACACACAATGGTACTGTAAGTAAAAAAGTCCTAGTACAAACACAGAAGAAGTGAAACAACTGAGTCAAGACAGTTGAATGTTGATGTAGCTACTCATAGATCACACAATAATAAACTACTTTTCCATGGAAATTTAACTTCACTCACAACGTGTGAAGAAGGGAACGCGGTTAATTGCTTCCAGCTTTGACCACACTCTGAATGTTTCAGCCCCAAAAAGTAGAAAAGCTCAGCAGTAGGTTTGGCTTTGGGCATGTTATCCTGTACCTCTTGTTTTTTTTTAAAAACAGCTCTGTTAACCTAAGAAATGCTAAATGGTGAAACAATTTAAGATTGTTCACCTTTCATTTACCTCCTCACTTTAATACTTAAGGAAAGTATTAATGTGATCATCAATAGAACATATCCCAGTGGAGGGAACCACAGACCTCCCTCTTCAGAGAATGTGGGTTTTTTAGGTATTCATATAATAAACCACAGGGCTGTTTTGTTGTTTTGCACTCTGCATACTGCTTCATCAGGTTTTCATTAAAATGATTGTAAAGATGTGCAATTCCATTTTACAGCATTTTTACTACTGGAAAATCTGTGAATCTTTTATTGTTAGAAGATGTGAATTGTAACAGTGAACATGCATAAGAAGCTACCATAAAGCAAATTACATACCAGTATTTACTGTACCAGTATAATGTTTAATATTCAAAGCTGAAACCAAAGTTCAGGGCACTCAATACTGAAAACTACTGAGCTGAGTTTTTAAAAATGAAAAATTTCATTTTATTTTAATGATAATGATTTTTCATTATATAATATGCATATTAATGCTTATTAATAAGTTATTTAACTTGCTTTTGATAATTGTGTTATGAAAATATAGATAGTCCATGTTTTCTATAGGACATAGGTCTGTAAAACTGAGCTAACAATATAATTATACATGATCTGCATACAGTAGAGGAGACAGTGCTTTAATTTAGTGTATTAAATGATGTCTTTGGGTGTCCTGTATTTCTATTTAGTTGAAAATGGTGTCCAAACTGTCCATGTGTCTCTAGATGTTTGCAGGGAATTCACTTTTACAAAATAACAGTACCATAAATGGTTTCAGAATATGGAACTAACTTCTCTTTTGTCACATTTGCAAGCACAATCCATTATTATACTAAATCTTCATCCTTCCCTTCCATGCAAAGGCAAATCATGGCTGAGATTAGGTGGTTAATCTGTAAAGTTTCCTACAAATCCACGTGTTTATAAAGTGCACCTGCACTGGAAAAAATACCTCATTTGTCAAATGCCTTAAATGTCTCAGTTCACCTTTTTTCCCCTTAAAAACCAAGATCCAAACTGAGGTATGCTTTTGCTTCCTCTATGTGCAGACAGTGTGACCTTCAGAACATTACACAGGCTTTTGATTACAGAGCAGTGACCGACAGACAGGTAGTTATAAAGACTGTTAAAACCCACTGATCCTCCGTGGATCCACCAAAAAGCAAGATGGAACTTGTCCCAGGCTTCTTTTGTGTGGTGTAGTTACCTGCTATTTAGTCTTTAGGGACTGTCTGGGTATATTTAGTCATCAGAAACTTCAGAGTTTGAAGCTGTGATTTTGTGTTTGGAGAAACTTTGATGGGCTCCTGTATCTTTCTCTGTCACTGTCACCTCTTCCTTTGGCTGATAGATATGTGAATGCTTTTAAAATGAATGAGGGTCGCGTGCAGGAAGATTTCACAGGCACAGCAGAGATATCACTCACTCACTCACTCACTCATATTCTACCGCTTTATCCGAACTACCTCGGGTCACGGGGAGCCTGTGCCTATCTCAGGCATCATCAGGCATCAAGGCAGGATAGCAGAGATATTATTATTTAAATTTTTTCCTATATAAAGGTTGAATCTTTTTATCTTATGACACAGACTATTCAACCTTTATGTCTTGTAACCATTAGGGCTTTAAGGCTTGTACCCTTAAATCTAATGAGCAATCATAATTATTTGCTTTGGAATTATAATGTTACTTGAATCATGAAATTGTGAGCTGGAAACAAAATTTCAGGGTTGTAATAAGGATTGTGGTTGCAAGTTGCAAGATGCTATGATTCTATTTTGATGGATCTTGGCCTTGATAGAACTGTCTCAAAATATGATTGGGTTTAATTAGCTTTGATTCCTGTATATCACGTTTTCTCTCTTAGACGATAGAGAATTTATGTAGCGCATCTGAATCCCACCCAAGAGTGAAACTGTGCTGAAAGCTCTGTGTAAATGGGTGTTTCTTTTTTGCAGAGTACTGAGGAAATTGATTTGGCATAATGACTTTTCCTTTAAAATGTGTGTAAGCACTCAGTGGCTGAAAGGTTATATACCATTATTCACTCTTCCCAGCAAAGGAATGTTGCTAATGTGTAACGAAGGCCATGGCTTCTGGCCAAAAAGGCTAGTGGCCACAGGACACTCACCTGTCTCTCCTCCCCTCTTTCTCTCTCTCTCTCTCTCTCTCTCTCTCTCTCTCTCTCTCTCTCTCTCTCTCTCTCTCTCTCTCTCACACACACACACACACACACACACACACACACACACACACACACACACACACACACACACACACACACACACACACACACACATACACACACACTTTCCCAGATCCTATTGTTTTAGCAACCGGGAAATTGTTGGACGCTGAGTGAGACATCCTTTTCACACGCACTCTGTCTGCTTGATATTTGAGCTTCTGCTTTTCTTTTCACTTGTCTTTAACTTATTTTTATTTAAAGCCGATTAAGGCACATAGAACATCTTACATTTGTTTCCATTTTTATATAAATGTAATACAGTATATGTAATGTACATACCACCCTCAGTATATATTTAAAAATGGAAGGAATGTTAATGATATGCATATGATATAATGATATAAATGTCCAAGTGGACAGTATGAATAACCATGAAAGAGCTGGGGGCCGCTTTGGTTTGGCTGTTCTTTTTGTGCTGTTATTTTTAAGCCTTCTTCATGCTCATGGGTTTTAAAAAGCTCTGTCCTTTCACAAAACTCTTGAAAGCTGCTGTTTGTGGGTTATGGTTAGTTTTGGCCCTTATCCATTACAGATGTTGCCTGCATTTGACCTGTAGTTTTGCTGCGTATCTAGCAGCATGAGTAACCAGCTTCTGTATGCTGGTGGGCTATTATACTGTGGGTTACTATACTTTTACACATGATTGAATTCAGAACATGACAAATTGTCATATGAGCAAGAGGTGAAGAACCTCATTTCTAACCAGGCTGCATTTTCATTGTTGAATTTATATGAATATGTGCATAGTGAGGAGTTAATAATGAAATATTTTCATTAATAAATAAATTGTGTGAAAAGTGTATCCCGCTTTTATGTTACGTTACATTTCAAAACTAAGAAAAAATATGATCTGCTATAATATGATATGATTTTCAAACTTGAAACTATACCTTGATTCTTTTGGTTTTAAATTTTAATGTTTCTGTTTAGATGCAATTAAAAAACTCATCCAATTCACCCTCACATAAATAAAAAACTGCCAGACTCTCAAACCTCAAAACCACCTCTGAACACATGCAACTTTATAATTGCTCTTTATAAATACCCACACATGTCACTGACTTTAAATATGACTCTGAAGAATTAACCATAGACCTTTGCAAATACTAACAATATTTAATTCTAACAATGGACAATGTCACAAATTCAACTCTGTTCTAAACACAAACAAAGAAGCATTGAGTCAAATATAGAGTGTGTTGCGGTTCTCCAAAGCTTTTTTCTCATTCTTTTCTAAAGCCTGAAATATTGAAATCAGTGCATTTACTGAACAATAAGCAAAGGAACTTAGACAGAAAAATCAGTCTCATCCTGCATAACTCATATTTCATGTATTGCTCTCATATACCGCTGCATTTCTTTTATATTGTCACTCTGAATTTATAAAGTGTTTGTAATGTGTTTTGGTGTTGCAGTTAACTCAAGCCACTCTAGCAATTACAAAGTGTGCATTTTAAATAAAAAGTGAAGGAAAGGCTATTGGAAGAAGCACAAAAAAAAGAAAGCCTGAATGCCATTTAGATCATAACCTCTGTTGTGATGGACTGGAGTGAGTCCAGGGTTCTCTGGCTTCATTTGCACAGTGTTTTTTATTAAACAAACACGAGACAGCCTGAAGTGCTCGGTCTGAAGATGATGGTATTTTCTGCAGAGCAGGTCACCCCATTAATCCTGAAAGATACAATCATACATTAACATTACAACATGTCTTTCCCCTAATATGAATCAAAAACAAGGAGGTTCCAACTGTTTCTGCGGAGTCTGCCATCAGCAGCTAACCCAAAATAAATGAGCGGTTTACTCATGAATCTCATTCCAAACCAGACCTAAAATCATCCTGAGAACCACAGGGATAAACACGGTTTGTAATTTGTAATTTGTGCTAAGGAGCACCAGCATGCATATGAAACCTCCTCTAGGTATCACCCCAGGAAGAGACGCCCAGCGGTCAGCTCTAGCTTTGTTCTTTCGACCTGAAAAGGGCAGAAGGCTAATAAACCTGGTTGAGCGTGCCCATTCATTAGTGCCACCATGACTACAAAGCCTGTTCCAGGAATGCTATTTACCACTCACTGGTGAATTATGAGGTGTTTTTCATCATAGATTATTTAAATTATAGCTCATCCTACAAAACATGCAGGTATTTCCACATACAGTACTGTAGGTTTTTATTCTGCTACTTTCAGGCACATTGTCAAATTTTACATTTTATTGTAAATCTACTATGGTTCTAAAAGCTACAGATTTTCCTTGCCTGATCAACAATATGTCTCCAAATTGACTTTTTTTTTAGGTGTTACACTCCTAAAAATTTTAATAGGCAAGTGTCCTTAATATGACATTGTTATGTAGAAGCAGTATGTTTACTGCTGTGTTTATACACCGGATCCTTATACAGCCTAAACAAATATTTCAGCATTCTTTTTGTAAAAGTATATTTATGATTTCTTAATGCAGGGGTCAACATTATATTATTATTATTATTATTATTATTATTATTATTATTATTATTATTATTATTATTATGACTATTATTATCATTATGACTAGTATTATTATTCATAGTAATTTAGTAAGTAGTTGAAATACTTTATTGTAATATGCAATTTTGGCAGAAAAGATGATTTAATGCTAAAACTCGCAAAATTATTTTGGTCACCAAACTCTCTGTAGTTAACCTACAAAAAAATAAATAAACGAAAGCAGAAGATTGCTGTTCCCACTCATTACTAACTAAATACTAACTAAATATCTTAAAGTATGTTCATAATTAATATATTGTGTAGTGCGCTACGTGTCCAGTAGGGGGCGTGTAGAGCGAGCCGGTGGGCGTGTCTACTGTACCGCCCTGTAGAAGCATGACTGTGGACAGAGAGAGAGCGAGCAGCTGGTTAGACAAGTCCTGGGAATAAAGTCGCTCGGAAATGTAGTTAGAGACACATATACAGCTTTAAATAAACAGTTTATTGTATTGGTGCTCTCTTACTTATTGCTATTGAATTCATCCGAGTTGCTGGATTACAACATGGACACTGTTTATTTTTCACCTTAAATACGCGGTCTGTTTGTTTAATGTGGGAAAAAACTGACAGTTGGACTTTTCTTTACAAATGACGTGGACTAGCACGATGAGCAGTGGTTACAGCAGTTTAGAAGAAGATTGTGAGGAGTATTTTTTCACCGCCAGAACTTCCTTCTTTAAGAAGCCTTCAGGGAAACTCACAGATCCTAAGGTAAGGTTAATAACAGGGTTTTATTTGTTTTAACAAACTAACACGATACATATAAAGCTACACAACCCGCTGGCCTGCTTTGTTTTTGTTAGGGAACTTAAATGTTAACTTTTTTATTTATTTACATCATACACGGTGTTGTTAGCATGTTAGCATGTTAGCTAATGAGCTACAGTAACGGTTAAAAGTTAGCTGTGACTAATTCTCTCCGTTTGTCTTATTGTTTATAGAGCTTTAGAAAAACACGGCCTTAAAACTGTCATAGCACATCTATATGTGGTTTAAAACCTTTCTCGCGTTGATATATTGATGTATTTATTATTAAATTAGATGATTCATATGTGTCAGGGCTGTAAGGATATACCGGTCTAACAATATACCAGTCTAACAATATACCGCTGTAACGATATACCGGTTAAATTGATTATATTATTCTTTATAATAACATTTTGTTCTATGTTTATGTTCTATAAAGCTGCTTTGAGTCGATGTCAATTGTAAAAAGTGCTATACAAATAAATTTGAATTGAATAGAATTTTATACCACAGTGATGTTAAATATTTTAATCTGACTGGTCAGATGGTGTTGGTTAATTTTCCATAACAGCAGCCGATATAATAATACCGGTTTGTACGATTGCGCTCACTTTAATATGTTACCGTTTCTATAGTGGTAGATAATTCACGTGGACTTTAGAGGAAACACAACACAAATATGTGTTTGCCGATATGGTAAAGTTCTTAAAAGCTGGTGTTCAGTATACGAGAGGGATTTGTGCTTTCTGTATAACCTGACATGCTACACTTATCTTATGTTAAGAGAGACAAAAAGAGAGGATAACATTTATTGCATGCCTGTTCTTAGCTATTCATGGAAAATTGCTGGTGTGAAAGAGGAATAAAACAAAATGGCGTAAGTTATTGTTAAATAATCAACAACCGGGTGTTGTGACATGTTGTGATGTGATGCATTCAGACTTGAAGCAGCTTTGACACTGCTACAAGAAATAAAGTTACGAAGGTACATTTATTCATTTATCAGATGCTTTTAGCTAAAGAAGCTTGGGACTAAAGCAGAAGCCAATCCAAGCAAGATTGCATTACCCAACAAAACAAGTAAAACAGGACATCAACATCTTAAAGAATCTCAACAATGTGTGCTGAACACATCCTGTATGTCCTAATGCATCTTTAAATAGTTTTATTTGATTTCATCCTTTATATCGTGCCATTGAGTGCTCAGACTCTGAGGTGTTGACTGATTTTTGTTGGAGCTGGTGTCAGCTGTACATCACATCACAGGTTTATATTAATGGTACCTTAGGTTACGTTTTGTAATAGAGACAGCACTGGTCTGATGTCATCACATCCCCCAAGTGTAGAAGTTTAAAACAAGCAGTACTGGATCGACCGAAACTCAAGGTTTCGGTAATGGTATCGGTCAAGATGAAGTGGTATTGTGCCATCCGTATTTTCTGTAGTAATTACTCGTTTAAGCGACTTGTATTGCAGATTTGCAATACAATCTAAAACTGATAATAATGTACCAAGATAATCAATAATTAGGGAGATGTTTATCATATTTATCACACGTAGACCATAAATCTTATAAATAAGTCTTCATGAGTTTCTAATTTCTTGGTTACATAAAGAGAGAGATGGCTTATGGGTGGAGCTAGAAAAATTTCAGACTGTTGATTGGTTCGAACAGAGCTGTCACAGAATCGTCCTGATCGTGTCCTTGGGTAAAAGGTAGCACTGTGCAACAATCTCCAGTAATAGATCCATGATTCTGTGCATTTCCATTTGGAAATGATCCAGAATCCCAGAACACTTATTATTCACTGTGTTTGCTGACTACTTTGAGTAGAAAATAATGGACCAGTAGAATTTATGTAGATTAAGTAGAATTTACATGCATATTATTCTCAGAACAAAGTCATTTGTGTTTCAGCCACAGAAAAGAACTGACTCATTGTGATTTGGTTATACTCCAACTTCTCAATATTTTCACTATGATTCAATTATTGGCAGCCTTGGCTTTGGTTGGGCCATTAGGACACACCTATTTGGGTTCAGTCTCATCACATCTCATTTTTAAACAAAAATAAACCATGTCGGTTTATAATTTTGCCTAAAAATAAATTTGTGGTATATGTGATGATGATGTCTATCTCTGGTCACTTCCTAACCTCCAGAGAACTCCTTTTTTAATATGTACTACTGAGATAGAAAAGCCACATCAAGCATCTTTTTAAAATTAGTATTACTAACATTTCATGCTTCACCACTCGTATTGTCAAAGTGTTACAACAAACATTTGAAAGTGTTCAAGTTGTTAAAGCGGTTTAATTTTCTTTACAGCTGTTTAAACTTTTTTTTGTTACACTTCTTGGCTTTTCTGAAACAGTACATTTATTTCTTCTCATCAGTGCTGTTTTAGGCCATTGATGTGTATTTACATAGTTCAGTTTGGCTGACATCAGCATTCCCTCATCAGCAACTGTGCTGCATTCATCAGACAGATTCAATCTGTGTCCTTGTTTCTAGTAAGACTCTGTAGAGTGCGTCCTTGTGTAATTTGAATATGCCCTCTGCACAGGCTTTTCCACAGGCGTGTGCGTGTGTCAAAAGAGAGTTGTGAGACTGTTGCAGCTTAGTGGCAGTGCATAATGGCACCCACACAGTGGTCTTGTGTGAGAAATGTCACAGAGTGGAGAGAAGTTCATCCAGACCTCGAGTCATATTCACATCTTTCTCTGCTTCTCTATATTCACTGTGTTTGAAAACAGGTATTGGCAGAAGTGTTTTTTTTTATTTAAGTTAATTTTTTTGGTGTGTTCTGTCTGAAGGATTGTGTACCGCCAGCTCCTATATAAGAATGATCGTAGCTCACTTCCTGTTACTTCATTCTATCCTCATCCTGCGAAAGAAACCACAGTTTCATTACCTCTCGAATCACAACACATTTCCACACACGGGTGTTAACATAGTGTTGGTTTTTCCTTACTTAATCATGTTTACCATTGTTGAAAAGTTGGAAGTAGGTGTTTTGTGGTTAGTGTGTGCTGTATGGAGTCTGTATTTAGATCTGACAGATATGCTCTGTGCTTCACCAGTTTTGTCACCACAGTGGTGTCAATTTAAATGGGGGCTGAAGAAGTGATGATCTGGCAAATAGCTGAGGTGAGTGTTTAAAAAGGCATCAGCAAGGAACTGTGTATTATAGTAAGAGCTGGTCATGACAAGTAGATTTTAATGTCCAACACGTCGTTTATTACTGTACTAGACGTTTGCATTTACTTTTTTTATTGTGATATACATGGACTCTGTATATATATACCCAAACCCATATATACAAAAAATGTGTGTAATTGTTGATTCTGGTCATGTTTCTCTAAGATTATTAACATTTTAACATTTCTCCAGTGGCTTTGTAGTGTAGTCAGAGGTTAAGCTGTTCCTGTACATTTTCTGTTACACGTTCTAATTTCTAATATAATTAATAATAATATCTAATATAATTTGTAATACAACTGTCAACGTCAAAAGAGACAAAAGAGATGCTGTTTAGGGGATGACTGCAGCTGCTATAATGTAAGTGATAACAGGAATTCAAGTATCATGGACTTTCCACAACATTAAATGTAAATTTAAACAGATAAAATTCAATTCTGGATGTTTAGGTTGCAACCTTGGGTTGTTATTGACCTGGTTGCGTAACACTATGCAGTTGCTGATTATTTTTCTTGTAATTGCATGCCCTGTCATGTTTATTCCTTATGAGGATGAAATTCCATGTTGTTGTGCCGAATATCACAATCTAGATATTAAAGCATAAACTCGTATAGTTATAGTTACAGTTATAGTAGAAAGCTATTTTGACTTCAAGTCTACACTAATTCTCTCTGTAAATAAACCTGTCCATGTGCTCCAAAGGTTGTGTTTTCTATGTTTTTATTATCAGAGCTCCCCAAATTGAACAGCTGCAGCTGCTTTCCACTAACAGATTGCGTTGATGCTTAGTCAGCACTGCGTCTTCCTGTGGCAGATTTTATTTTTATATTCCCAGCAGAAATGTTAATTGTGCTGTACACACCACAAAGAGAACATACACTTCCTGGTTTTCCAGTAGATTATGTTGTTGCTGGATATTGTGGCACCAGCATGAGAGAAGAAAGATCTCTATATTATGAAGTAAGGTTTTCATTCATTCTGCCTGTTTAGTCTATTTTTATCACCTAGAGACATTTCTTAAAGCTTACAAATCCAGTTTTCTTGACCCAGCTTTCCTAAATAAAACCTCACACTTCATGTTATGGCCATACACAATGTACTGACTGCGGTGAAATTGAATCAGTAACTGTTCATAGTTGCTGGATTAAATACAGTCGCCTGTTCGAACAGCTGTGGGCAGCAGCTGTAATCACATTATGATCATCTCGTATCTGTCGTATCTGTAACTGTCACTGGGGTGGATTCACTCAGTTGCAGACTTTGCTCTAATCTCCTCTTTGTGTGTCTGTACAAGCAGTCACAAGGCAACTCCTGCTGCTTTCTGCATTACATCACCGTCCTTCAGTCAGCATGAGGTTAACCAATCAGTGCACAAAATAGCACCTCTGCCCAAAGCGTTGGACAAACACTGCCCTTTGACTTCTTGCTTCAGAGCAACTCCTGCGTAAGGGCTTCTGATCCATTGTGTAGCATATCCGGACTGTTTTCCAGGTTTATCCTGTACTCTAATCCTGAGGCGCAGCAGCCAAAACACATCAGCTGCTGCAGGCCTGGTCTAAGGCTAATAGCTTAAAGTCTAACTAACGCACAAATTAAATCAAATCAGGACAGGATTCTATCTGTCTTTGAATGTACTGTGATGAGATGGTAAAGCTTCATTTAATTTGATTAAACCTTCTTTGTATCGATGATTTTTCTAACAAAAATTACATTTTAAAATAATTCCTTGCCCATGACCCAAGATTAGTAATGCTCATTTGGTGCCCTGTCAACCAAATACAGCCAACAACAAACTTCAGTCATTGTCGGAACCTCTAAACATTGTCGCAAACTCTCTGATAATAATAGCTACCACATAAAAGCCACCAGAGAAGCATAAACAAAACATGCTAATGGACAGAAACATTCACACAAATTAGTTCAATTTGAACAACGTTTCTGTTTATGTGACCTCAGATCACAATCTTTGATCTTTGTCACATCACTCCATAAGATGTAAAGAACATGTTAGCACAACAGTCTGTCATAGAATTCAGGCAATATTTTGTCTTATTTCATAATTATTTCATTTCATAAAAGTCTGCTCTAAATGCATACATGCATATGTAACAGCAAGGGTGAATCATGCAGGTGGATATGACAGCATGGAGCTGTTATTATTATCACAAAACTACACTATTGTGATGGATCACAGCAATCATCTGTACTTTTATAACACTGACCCCATTTGTTCCTCACAGTGACATGTAGCTGATTGTGTGTTAAATTACTGGTGGTTAGGAAAACTTACAGTACACTGTGAAATGTGAAAATGTCTTCTAGACAGAAATGAGTATTTGTGGGATTTGCTCCCTGGTTTTCATCCAGCGAAAGATTGTTGAAAATGTCAGTCAGACTAAAAAGTACAGAAGGATCAAAGATGTAACTTGACACACCCTTGTGAAATTTATGAGGTGACTACAGCAGGACTATTTACTCTCTGAAATCTTCATTAAAAAGTTCAAATCTGAGTTATTTTTAATAGTCACCTTAATAAGAGCCAGGGAACTGCCAGCTATGTAAATCATGATGTTTAAAGCAGAACATATGTTGACATTTACAGAAATCTTTGGGTGGAGCCCACTAAACCCAGCTGGTGGTTTGTCATCCACCCTTTTTGAATCAACATCCTATTTATTAGTTCTGGTTTACAGTTCTGTGACAAAATAGAAAGTACTTCCCCTTACATGTTTTTTATTGCTAAAAGCTAATTTGCAATTGATTAATTGGAGCAGTCTAGCTGAATGTGATCTCGAAGAAAGTTTTGGGGATCTGGAAATCCCCCATTACCAGTAATTCTATTTTTAACTATTCTTATTAATTATTATTTCTATTTTTTTTTTCACACTTGAGTTTGGCTGCGATGTTGGATGTGGCTTGCAGGTGAACACAATTTGCTTTCTGAACAGCCGTGTGCGTCATGGAGCACATGAGCTGTGTGATGACGGGTCAGTTGTGTGCAAGCGTGTTACATTACATCTATAAATCAACAAGGTGCTAACATATATCTCTGTTGATAGGTCATGCCTCAGAACTGTTTTGCACCAAATATCATCTGTTTTAAAACCGTGTGATTTTGAAGGTTTTGATATTCACCAGGACTGATGTTTAAACTGTGTGGACATGCAGTGTACTAGTGCGTTCATGCTGCATTCTCAAGTAAATATACTGAGCTCCAGAGCCTAATGTAGCATCTGGACACAGTTTTTAGAAGCAGGGATGTAATTACCGCCATCAGGTGGAACCTCCACGGGTGAAGTGTTGCCTGTAGTCCGTGTCTCTACAGGCCTTTTAAGTTGCAGATGGAGACGAGAGATGATCGCTACAGAAGTGAGACCAGATGAAGTTTTAGCATGCAAACTGATCACACACAGACACACACACAACCTAAGCATCATTTCATATAAATGTGTAGCGACCTCAAGCGTAGCTTCTGGGCTTTCATTATACGCCATGGTTTTATTTTACACAAAAAATACAGGTAAATATAAATGCTTTCAAAAGTAGTTAGCACAAAAGAAAAATAGTTAATTAATGTTACTTATTAGGTTTTGCACTAGCTTTGTTGGCATAGCAAGCTAACTGTACAAGCTACATACACTCACCAGCAGCACAAACAATTTTCCTCCCATGTTAGTTTTCTTCATATTGTCTCTATACACATTACATAATTGTTTTATACATGTGAGGATAAAATGAAATCAAGGCTATGTGCTGGAACTTGGTTTGAGAACTGAAGGAATATCAGTTCAGTATATCACTTAACACAACCAGTATCATGTGACCTCCTGACCTGTCTTAACTCATGACTCAGTACTGCCATAGAAATAAAACTGTTCAAAACAACTCCTCCCTCATGACCTGATGGCTTAAAGTCTCTTTGATGGTGCGTCATTGTGCCGGTTGAATATGTGGCACCAACAAGCTTTGAATACTGTTTTGTTAATCTTATCATTTCCTTTTTTTGAAAGCTCAAAATCCAAAAAAATTTGGATCCCTGAATTACATACACAAAGCTTTGTACGGCCCCTGTAATCTGATGCACAGTTGCCATTGCTCCTGGTACCACTGAAGATAACGAACACCCGAGAATATAAATGTAGCTGCCTTTAGGTATTGAGTACACGTTCGTTTTTGAAGTTTCCATTTACTCTCACTTCTGTATTCCCAAACGGCCATGCAAGAAAAGTGTAGACAGTTTGGTGTACATGGCCTTGAAATAGGATATCTGCCCGTTAGGAGTGTGTGGATTCTGTTGCAACACCTGGTGTGTGTGTGTGTGTGTGTGTGTGTGTGTGTGTGTGTGTGTGTGTGTGTGTGTGTGTGTGTGTGTGTGTGTGTGTGTGTGTGTGATAGCAGGCTTGCTCATTCAGCCTCAGAGAATGACCTCATAGCTTTGCACTGCAGTAGATGTTTGTATCCAGGTAGCTTATATATCCAGCCAAACAAAGGCCTCTCTTATTCATCATATCTCACCAGCTATATCTCCTCCAGATGCCGTGTACAACCTAATATGGCTCAACTGTAGGAAACGTCTTATCATTTTGACTAACAGTGACTGTTTATTTAGTGCTGTTTTTTATTTAATAATGTTTTGAGGGGAAACGAATGGTGCCGACTTTTACCAGTCCATTATGAGTAGCAGGCTTCACAACTTGGTTAATCATTTCCATGGTTAATGGTGTGCAGAGAGGACATCCTGTTAATGATCCATGAATGACCCTGTTGTTAATCCCATGCTGCACTTGTGCTTGACTGGAGTCAGCGTTCAGCTCTAACCCCAGCCTAGCATTTAATGAAGAACCTTTTAGTTTAGTGTTAACCCTTTATTCACTGAACCGACATACAAGCTTGTTTTATTCCAAAAGTTCTTTTCTTTAACTGTCCTGTAAAAATGATCAGGCTTCCCCTTGATGTACACATATATGTTAAAAAATGTTGTGAGCTTCTGTTGATTATGTGGTTATTTAGGGACTTTAACCCTGTTGGGTGTGTCCCAAATAGGCTTCTATGTCATTTGTTTATTTTATCATGGTGCTTTAAATCTGTGAGAACCAAAGGATGGACTGGATTGCTCAGACAAAGGAAGATCATTCGACAAAAGTTCCTTCTCCAGTCTAATCTCCAAATGGAGAAATGACAGAGCATCTTATTAATGATAAGCTGATTAATCCCCCAAGTTGCCACTGCTGGACCCCTGAGCAAAGGCCCTTAACCCTCAGTTGCTCAGTTGTAAGTCACTCTGGATAAAGATGTCTGCTAAATGCCGTAAATGAAAATGTAATGAGTCAAAAGGAAAGTACACTCTCTTTTCACCAGTTTCAGCTATTGTTTCATTTCATTTATCTTTTTGAAGTCAATTACTGTCAGGACCTGAAGGCCATTTTATGTGCTGTGTTTGCCAGTGTCCATTTTGTGTGTTCTGTGTTGCCAGTGTTGTGTAAGATAATATAAGATTACCTCATAAGTCTTCATACACTAAATCACAAACATAATTTCTCCTGATAAAGTACCCTGAACAGAAACCAGGTCCTGGTTTCCAATATACGTCTTTAGAGATATAAAGAGGAAGTGTATTGTTGTTGGTCTGTTATGTACATACTTCAGGAGCTCAGAATTGTTCTCTTTCAATAACTTGCTTATCTCACACACCCAGGAGTGTACAGGGAGTCCTGGCCTTTATAACTTTTTTATGTGGTCTACAGTACATAGCCTGTTGTTTCACTTAGCAAAATTTTGAAGTTTTTGAGCATAAAGAAGGGTTGGAGAACATGTAGTAGAGTATAGTGAATGTCTGAAGATCTGCACTTATAATACACAACAACAAAAGCCAGGCATATGATCAGACATCTGTATTTTTGTGTCTTTTAAAGTTCCCTGTAGGTCATAATGTAACCATCAGACTGAAAAACAAATCTATGTTAGGGGATTTACAAATGAATTTAGAAGATTTAGAATTCTGGGGAATTTGCATTTACCTACCCAACAGTCTTGAGAAAATAATAATCAGAGCTTTTTATTCTGTAGTCCCAAATTAACTAATAGCTTGGTGATCTTGCCTATAGTGTTCAAATATGGTCCGTTTTGCCTTTTCTGATTTCAGAACCTTTTCTCTAACACTTTATACACAGAAAATCTCAGTTCCAAACCCTGGGGAAATCTTCCATGTTAGTCTTTGAAATCATTTAATGTTGTCTGATCAGGCCATGAAAAGCCAAACCTATATAGCACACTTAAAGCTGAGCATCTACACTGACTGCTCAGCTAAGTAAGAATGATTAGAGATTATAAAGAGAGGCTCTTCGATTCTGGCACAGTCAGCTGCCATGTTCAGCTTAACACAGCCTGGATCCAAAGAAACAGTCTGCTTTACATACACTTTTTAAGTATTTAGGGCTTGGTTGATTTATGTAGAAGGATTATTATGTAAAGAATGTGTTTGGACGGAAAGGTGTGGTGACCATAGCCTTCCTGTGCTAACGGGAGAGGAAGGAGTGTGAAGAAGACCACTTTTATTTTGTGAGAGTGCCTTGTTCTCTCCTGGTTTCCTTGGCAGGCCCATGAGATTCTCCAGTCCTCCATGAGATTCTCCAGTCCTACATGAGATTCTCCAGTCCTCTTTTAAAATATTAATAAAAGTAGTTCTTCCCCAAATTGTCATACCTAATCCAAAGCTACATAGAAAGTTATACTCAACCTGTTTTCGCCTGTAACTTTTAGTTTTGCCGATACACATATTTGCAAGTAGGAAAGATGATGTCAGATCAGAAGTGGAGTGTCCTAACAAACCTGTCTGACCACAGATTATGTTCCACTGAAGGCTAACTACAATGGGAAGGACGTACAAAACTGACTCTAAGCTTCATCTGTTCACCAAGACAGCTCAGTTGGCATCTGTCAACATACTTTATATTGGCTCGGCACATATCCCGTCTTCCCTGATTGGTACATGGATACCACATTGCATCTTTTCGCTGATAGCTGAAAGCAGCTTGCAGTTTATGCTTTTCTCTTTAACATAATGAGTGTTTTTTGGAGGTAAATAGGTACGTTTTAATTGACAGAAGTTGCGTCTGTTTCTGTAATCTTCCTGTCCTACTTCCTTATGCTGATCTCAGTGTTTAAGTGAGGGAGGATTCTGCAATTCACAGTGTGGGAGAAACTGTTTTTTTTTTTTTTTGTTCCAATACCTCACTGACAGAGTGTTTTTCTTTTTTTATTTCTTTTTGGCCATGCAATCTAGCCCAATTTATCCCTTTGCTTTTCATCCACACTTTGATCATACTTCTTGTACTCCGTATGTGTCAACTCTGTTTGTTTGAGCAGTATAAAAGACAAATAAAGACAGGTGAATGCTTCACGAAGAGCCAGAGAATCAGAGAAGCGCCCTTTTGGCTGGGTGTGACCACAGTACTGTTTATTATATTAAAAAGTTTTATAGAAATGTTGGAACTAACTTGGAGGTCTGAACTCCGCTAGACTGAATTAATGTGACACCAGACAGTTTACACACAGTTTTCCAGTCCAGCCCAAACAACGTGCCACCATACGAGAGCTAACGTAACCCACATCATAAAGCCCACTACATCAAGACAATGATGTTGTCTGTGTCAGTAGTGGGATTGTTCACATTACATGATATAGCACATGGTTTATGTAGCTCTTACCATCTTTTTTGTTTAACTGGACAAGGCTTTAAGGGGCATTTTACTGATCATTTTAACCTCAACAGAAAGTGTGTGGTGTAGTTAATTACCCTGCTGAGCTTGGGTGGTTTTGGAATCCCTTCATTATGAAAGCCTGTGGGTTATAAATGTGTCTTTTCCCTCTTGTTTGCCATTGCTTGCATGGAAACTAAGGTAGTGTGGGTGAGATAAAAGATTTAAAGCTGGATTACATGTGTGAGAAGAGCTCTTTAGTTGATGTACTGGTATATATTTCCAGTCCTGAACACCAACATTGGTTTTACTAAGACGATGACTAATACTATGCTTACGATCACGTCACATGTAGACAGCTTTGATTTAAATTCGATTACATGCAATGTTGAAACTTAACACTAAAGTTACGGGTGATAGAGACGGATTTCCCCCTCTGGCACAATGTCCCTAAGGCCCATAATACCCTTGGTCACATAACACCATAGGGGCGCTCCAGAATAGCACCTGTCATTAGGCTAATCCTGCTATGAATCACTCAGTTAACAAGTGAGTTCCAGCTGAATCCGTTCCAAGCTTCACATCCCCAAACAGTGAGAGCGCACTAGTGCTAACTATGCATACATTTCCAAACTATAATTTATTTATTTTTTTTAATCCTTTTTTTATGTATTCATGTCTGAGGACAGCACATGTACTTGGATCACAACTTTTTACTCACGTTCAATATCAGTAATACAGCTACAATAAAATAAAATAAAAAAACAACAACAAAAACGTATTATTACCTCTGGGACTTGGAGGGAATTTTTACCCTTACAGCAGAGGGAAGTGTGTAGTATTTGAAACAGAATCTAGCTCTGCAACAGCTACAGTATTTAAACTGTACTCTACAGAATGAAGGTCCTTGTGTGGTGATGTGTTGGCATTAATGCCTGAGAGAAAATCCTTCCCTTATAAGGGGCTTCGAGCCTTCTGTGTTAAGCTGTGTTGCAGGCTTTAAGCTTTGTTTTGAGCAGGCCAGCTCGTGAAAGCAGACCTGCTCCTATCTTCTGTCTTATTACCATGTAAGACCAGAGTGCTCTTGAGGCTACTAACAATAACAGCCCATAGAGCGACAATCCAGTCGTGCTATTTTACTCTATATTCCAGCCTCGTGTTTAGTTTGAGTAGTAGGACTTGAGAAGCAGTGCATAGTCCCTGTTTCATAGAGTAGGTTCCAAGCCATGCAAGTTAGTGTCAACAATTATTTGGACTGTAATTGGCTTTTAAGAAATTTATAGAATTTTAAGTACGCATGTAACGTTGGCTTAGGCACCACCATAGGTGTAAATATTATTATATTATTCTAACTCATTTAATTATGAGCAACATTTAGTGCAGTGTATCAGAACTCAGTTATTTTGTAAGTCATTTCCTGTAGAAGTTACACAATACAAATACAAGGGTGCATAAATATTTTTGTAATGACTCTTCACTGGGTCAAGCTGATTTTTATAAGTTCATAGACTCTAGAACCAAGTAACTAGGGCTTAGTATATTTTTGTTGGAGGCATTAAATATCAGTATAAAGAGGAAACCGCAATACTAATATTTTACTGGAAATGTTTAAGTAACACTGTATCTGGCGACTCATTCTGAGAATTGTTGTCTTCTCACTCACTGCCACTAACATCGTGTACAGCACGTGGAGGGCAGGTGTGATGTGGTTGTGTCTGCGTGGTTGTGTGGTGTTTTGAAGTCATATATTATCTCTAATGTATTATGCTTGCTTTTTCTCGTTGATGACTCTCTTTTTCTCTCTGTTGTCTAGGATGTTGAGAAGGAGAAAGACCTCCGGACTCATCTCAGTCATGAGGAGATTAAGCACAATATTGAATTGTATAACGCAGCCACACGAGACCACTTTAAAATGACACTGGTGAGTTGTTCCTGCCTCTTATTGCTGTCTTTTCTCTGGTCATCTTGTGTCACATTACCTTTAAGTGTATAAGCATTAAGCATACACGACAATTGAAAACATTTTTTTGAGAAAGTGTGTAAGGTGTAGGGTTTTTTAAATTCATTCATTTATTTATTTATTTTTTGCTGATTTGTCCTCCCATGACACAACACCTCAAAAGTGTCTCTGTCTCACCTCTAACAGACACGTTACTCATGCTGTTGATCCTTGTGTTTCTTTATTCAACCTTGACTCTTTGTGTAATAATGATAAGGCCAATGTGATGTAAGAGGATCTGCGTTTGTTTGGGTTACCTGCCTGATGATTCGCATACAGATGACTGTTGTGTTGTTAAAATTGTTGTTCATTGTGGCATATCCTGCCTTAGATTAAGCTGTGCATATATATTCTGCTTTATGTGTAGTTTCTGCTGAGACAAATTACACCATTTACCTTTGCTTGAGACTCTTGTTTTCACGGGAAAAACAGTGGGCGACCTGAACTGCTCCCTGGTCGGCCACATCAGCTGCCTCGCCCGAGCGGGTAAAATAGCACTCCTTAGTTTTGGAGCTCAGTCACTAAGGAACTGCACAGGAGAACAATGTGTTATTTAACAGAATGTTTCAAAAGTGGATTTCTCAGATTGTTTTATGTATCTTCCTGGATCCTCTTTTTTGTTTCTTTTAGCTTGAGGCGGTCATACATTTTCACTTATCCTATATAAGACGTCACTTGCCTGTACGAGTGCTACTTGTGAGTGTGTGTTTGTGTGTGTGTGTGTGTGTGTGTGTGTGTGTGTGTGTGTGAGTGTGAGTGTGAATGTGTTGTGAAGTTGATGATGTCAAGCCCCTATGTTTTGGCTAGTTGATTACAGCTCCTGCGTTCCAGGCTTATATTTATTTTACAGTACACAAGTGAATGCAGCACTGCTCCTGCCTCCTGACCTATAATTGCCCCCTTTATGTCTTCCTTTTGGCGCTAATATTTGCCGTATCTATTCTTGCAATGAAAGTTATTGTCTAATAGGGCTGGGAGTTATGACGGTATATTCCGTTTCTAAATATGCTAAATAAAAAAAAATTAATAAAATAAGACGAGAAAGCCTATTCTTTATTTTTAAAGTGTTAAAGTGGTATTAATATATTAAGCACATTCCTTTTGTTGATTTACCTGAAAAATTATTATTCCGTGATATATATAACGTGAAATAAAATAACTTATTCCCTGAAACAGATTTTTGGTCATTCCGCCCACCCCTACTGTCTAATGAGTTTCTTACAGTGTATGTTTCCTTGTGATTATTTATTATGCTATGTCTTCATTTATTATGCTACATTTGACCTTTCTCTCTCTCTCTCTCTCTCTCTCTCTCTCTCTCTCTCTCTCTCTCTCTCTCTCTCTCTCTCTCTCTCTCTCTCTCTGGTGTCAGAATCCTGATGGCTTGTACACCGGCTTTATAAAGGTGCAGCTGGAGCTGCGGCGGCCCATCACTGTGACAGGTGGAGTACCAGGGACGAAGGCAGCAGAGGCGTTTTATTTACCACGCGGCTCTGTAAACACGCTGCACATCAGCAGCTCCAACACGGTACAGCAGGTGATCGAGGCTCTGCTGCGCAAGTTCACGGTAGCTGACAACCCAGCCAAGTTTGCCCTGTACAAACGTTTCCGCCGCGAGGACCATGGTGAGCCTTGTGTGTGTATATGTACATGCTTTTGTGTATGTACTGTGATCATCATGATGTAGTCTGTGCGTGTATGTGTGTGTATGTGTGTTTTTGCATGTGTGGTGCCAGGATGACAAGCATTCCACAGCATGACCAGTTCAGTAAAAAAGCATGTGTTTGAAGTGTGTGTGTATTTATGGACTCCTAGTGCCTTTGGATAGTGTTGTTACCCCAAGTATATGTTTTCTGCTTCTTGTGCCAAGAATATTAGAATAGCACGTACACACACGTACACACACACACACACACACACACACACACACACACACACACACACACACACACACCAGTTGTCCACACTAGATTACTGACTGCTGGTACACGTGTTGCTGGCCTCTTTCCCCACATACACAGATCTCCAGTTCTCTTTTCTAGAAACACGCTGCCTAGTTTTGCAAAATCCCCCTGACTTTCAGGCAGAACGATTTCATTGGAAATCTGTGTTCAAACTCCTCTTCCATCAGAAACCGTTCCAGCTGTCTTGTCTGTAATCAAGGCTTAGGTGTCCTGCTGCTAAATGCCTCCTCTGACGTCAAACACACTGCACACATGGCTCATGTGATAAAGTACCTGTGAGTTCTGCTCAGACAGCATGCAGTCCTGTAGTGGTGGTCCACTCCCGCATAGCACGATATATGACTAGGTTTGAGTCCACATGTGCACAGGATGAACACTTACTCTTATTGCCTCAGTACAGTGGGAGACATTAAGGTCAACTATTAAACAGAATGAGCAAAGAGGGAGATCATATGAGGGTTTGCCAGAAGAGGGAAAATGTGCTGATGCTGCTGTCTGGTTGTCTTAGACCTGCCTTGCCTGTGGAGACAGGAATGTCTTGGAGCTCCTCTCTGTTTCTTTCTCCTCTCTGAAATCCCCTCTAGCTGCAATCAAAGTGATAAAGATGTGGGCTGTAGTATGTAGGGAACACGCACACACACACGGTCATGCAGTAATGCCCTGTCTAGACAAACTAAACAGCTTTGTGAAGAGTGATAAATTTGAACTTGGTCAGAAAGTTCTGTTTCAGAGGTTATTGCACAGAACAGAGCGCCACTTATTTCTGCCCACATCACAGTGACAAAATGCTGAGTACAAAATGAAAAATCTGACACAATAGCAGCACTGTGTGGAGTCAGCATGCTGCTGAAATCTACCTTAATTAAGAAGTTTTCAATTTGCAAAAAGACCTTTTTTTTTACAGTGGCGGAAATTGTGTAACAAGATTTTTAGAGACAAGATTATTAGATGTATATAATTAGAGAAATAGATAACCTAATGTTAGTTATTAAATGATTAGAAGTTATCGTAGGTAAGTGTTTGTTTGACTGGAGCCTCAAAATCAATGTTTTGAGAAGTTTAGTAATAAAAAAGCTCTATGGATACAATAAATGTATTAAACCTGTTGTTCACATTTAAATAATGAGCCAATTATTTTGGACTGTGTGCATAAATGCACTATGGTGGAGGTTTGAGGACGTCTGTCTTAATGAAATGCTTTGCCAGTTATTTCCTGATATTAAGGTAATTTAGATCCATTAAATCAATGAAACCAGTGAAAGGCTCCTGTAGTTCACCTGAATCTCATTACGTCATACCAATTCTTTATAAATTAAATCCCGGTTGATAAGCACAGATTAATAGCACTAACCTATTGAAAAATAAACCCGAAAGGAACACAGCTTGTCATGCTTTCCATGTTCATGTTTTTCACTTTAGAGGAAAAGGGAGTGGCTGTTCGCAGCTTAGAAAGTAACGTAAGCGGCCTTTAGATATCCGCACTGGAGTTGGTCTGGTACTGATTTGGGTCACTTTCTGATTGGTTGTTTTTTTTGTTTTTTTTTTTAAACTGGTGTCTGGCCAACTCTCAGTGGAACTTTTCATGATCTATTCCACAGCCGTCCTAAGCACTGACCCACCTCATTTTCTTATCTTATCCAGATTAACTGTTAAATAACACTGTTTAGAGCCAGTGTTGTGTAATACAAGTCCAGAGATTTACAACACCACTATTCAGCAGCTCGTTCCTTGGAATTTCAGACGGAACAATGTCATTGCACTTCTTGTCACTTGTATGTTTGTACAGAGCCACTCACAAGCATAAGTTTGAACTTTTATTTGCTAACCAGTGTTACATGTACGTTAGTGTTTGGGAGTGAATGACTTGTCTTTCTGAGCATTACAAATGTTGGCTTCCTCAGTTAAACATAAGTGACAGTAATAATTGTGTTTTTGGATATTAGGGATAATCTTCAATAAGTCATTTTTTCCCAAATGTTTGGTCTTAAAGGTGTGTGTGAGAAACCTAGCAATCTTAATGGTGTATGTATGAAAAAAAAAGATTTGCCTCCTTGATGGAAAAGGCTACAAACTTCTTCAAAAAGTTCTGATGATTATTATTATTTTATTGTTGAGCAACACATTCATTCAAATATTATAATATTCAAATATTATTATTTGACGATAGATAATGGTTGGTTGGTTGTGTATTTTGTTCCCCACAGTGTGTGTTTGTAAGCTGTCAGAGACTGAGCACCCTCTGCTCCTGCGTCTGCTGGCTGGGCCAAACCTAGACACACTCAGCTTCGTCCTCAGAGAGCAGCAGACAGGAGAAGTCATGGTGAGCAGTCATTCCGGTTTCCTGCCCTGGAGCAGGACAGTAGGGTAAGAAGCTGCTCGTTTGAACATGTCTATTGATCTGCACATCCGTCTCTCTTTCTGCAGTGGGACGCTTTCTCCATTCCAGAGCTGTGCAACTTCCTGCGTATCCTGGAAAAGGAGGAACAGGACCAGGTCCGGGTGATAACCGCACGCTACAACATGTACAGAGAGAAGCTGGAAGAGGCACTCAGAGCGACTAGCAGCCATAATTAACAGTGCTTTACACACACACACACAAACAAACACACACAGACAGAGGACTGATGCCTCGGGGGATTCACAAAATAAACTATAAGGTGACACACATCTCTCTCAAACAAGAACTCTGACCTCCAGAGATGATGTGTGATTGCTCGATTATGTGCCACACTTTCCCAGAGTGCCAAACTACCATCTCTCACACCCTTTTTTTTTTCTTCTTGTCGTTACCTTTTGAACTTGTGAATAATGCAAGCTTGAGAATCTGTTCTGTTTGATTATTTTATTTAATTGATAGTTACTGTTGATGGTTTGTACATATTTTTGTTTTTAATTTATGTGGGGAAGCTTTGTTCTTTTTTTATCTATATTGTAAGAGTCTTATTTTATTTTATACGAGTCATAGCAACAATCCAATATTAATGAATGGAGAGATTGGCAGTAATACTACGTACTGCTGACCTGCATGTTTAATTTACCAAAGAATTAGTAAAGTTGATCTTGGTCAGATGGAAATAGACCTGAGACAGATTTAGCTGAAAGCCTGAATAAAATGGCTCTATATTACTTTTGGTTAGTTCCACACCAGCACTGTGATAATCAGAGGCAAAAGTTAGTATTACCATGACTTCTCATGACAGGAGAATAAACTGACAAGACATTTGCAAGTAAAGAAAGATTTTAATGTTGGGAATCCAGACAAAATGCACGGTATGTAGAAATGTGATCATAAACTTTATGGCAAGATGCAGGTAACCTAGTGGTTAAGGTGTTAAAGTACTGACCAGAAGGTCATGAGTTTGAATCCCAGGTCCACCAAGCTGTCACTGCTGGGCCCCTGAGCAAGGCTCTTAACCCTCGATTGCTCAGTTGTATAAATTGAAATAAATTGTAAGTCACTTTGGATAAGGGTTTCTGCTAAATGCCAGAAATGTAAGATGAAGAAGGAAGACAGGAAGTAGGAAACGTGGGAATAAAAGGCATGCGAATAAATGAATGAACCTCTGATCAATATTTTAGGTTTATTTAAGTTTGTTCATTTAGAGCCTGAGGAAAAGACAGAGAAGTGGGGCATGTTGCCACACAAGAGAAGCAATTGCAGGAAGTTGACATATGGAGTTAGAGGAAGTTGAAATGCATTTAGAGGAATTGTCATGCTCTGGTCTGGGAACAAGCTTACTGAATGCAGATCTTGTGCTCGCACTAACCTTAGGGCTTGTCTTGTCTTTGTTAGTGCCAGATGTCAGTTTAAAGCTGCTGGTCGTTATGTATAATATCCTCTCCTTATCTGATCCTTTAACAGAGATAAGCAACAGAAGAAATAACAAGGTGTGGGCTGTTTGGCAGTGGTCTTAGGGGGAGGGATGTATCAGTCTATTGGTCCAGCTCTTAAAAGGCATTGAACTGCATGAAGGTTAAAGATGCATGCTGGAAGATGCTCTCGCTCAGCCAGGCTATAGGCTATGCGTTGGGCTCAGCGTCTGTATCGTGTTTCAGCTGCAGCTGTTCCAGATCTCTCTGTCATACTGTAAAGCTGTTTTTGAGAGAGAATTCTAATCACAAATGTTACCACTGAATAGATATTTTGATAAGATAGATAACAGAATAGACAATCTGAAGAGAGCTTGCATATTATACATATCTCTCTTTTGGACACTGTTAATCGTACTGTAGTTCATTCTATGCAGAAATGTGTCTTAAAGAGCAGACAATCTGTATCTCTCAGCAGGCTGCGCTGCTTTTCTCGGTGAACATGTACACCATGTTAAAGTTTTAAATGATACTTGTGTATCAGTGTTTTTTTTTTTTTAATATATATATACCTATGCATATTTTATTCGTATGTGCTAGTACTTCATGATGGATTTCTGAAGGGTACTGCATTATATTTTGTTTGTTCATGCATTGAATTAGTGGTGATCTGGGGACATCTCGTGGTCCTCTGCTGTAATAGCACCTTTACTTCACAGTCCTTATGATCATATGTTGTTGTTTTTTCTTTCTTGTTTGAAATGAATTTTTTTGTTTTGTTTTTATAACCAAAGACACAGTGTAAATCTGCATATTTAATTTAAACTTAGACTTTAAATGTAGTGCCTGCTGCACTCACAGAGAGTGATTATTACTCTATATATAGCCTGTGAGTTTTTGTCCCCATGGCAACACTCACTCCTAAACACTGGGTTAAATATATTTTAGAATCAGATGTTTCATCATTGCAGGAGGTTTTGATTAGTGAGATTGTTGATTAGCAGCGCAGTAATGCTGTTACTCTACTGTGATTTGATTAAGCCTGACGGTTAACCAGGGCTCCTGTAATGTTAGTAGTAGATATTAAAACATTTTGGGCACTTTACATTGTGATTCAGGGATGAGCTTTTATTTTTGTTGCTTTTTTTTTTTATTTAAATCTTCATTCAATATACAACAATAACTCTATATTTTATTCCATGAAAGTATGTCCAGTGGAGATTTCGTTTTAAACTTGATTTTTAAAGAGCAATCCAGCTTCAGTAGTTCTGTAATTTTGTAGAGCCATACTGTGAATGTTTCAGCTGTCCAACTCATCACATTTTATTAACCTGTTTTTTAAAATCTCCACTAAAAGCTATGAGTATGTGTAGTACTACTAAAGGAGTTTTCTGTATAAATGCATGCATTATATTAATCCATGCATATCGGGTCTGGCTGTGAACATCACGGCCGGTGTTACAGCACTTGACTGTTGATTATAGAGAAAGCTCTTGACTTTGAAACTTTTTGTTTGCTAAGCCAAGATTTATGATACAAAAATCTCAGTACCATTTTTTTTGTAAGTCTGCCTTGTGAAATGTTGTCAGATATTCTGCTTTTCAGTTAATTTAATGAAATGTTGGTTGAAACTAAATCCTAAAACCTTACATTTCCTTCTGGTCATTTCAAGATTTTATTCAGCTTAGAAGCTAAACCTGATCACACCTTTAAATGAACACAACCAGTCTATCCAAAGATATATAAAGATTTGCAAGTCTAATGAAAATGGATGAGAGAAAGCTCAGTGCTTTGAAGTGGACTGTGCCAAATGCATAATGCTATAATAAAGATGTATTTGTGATGTGGAGTTTGATGTATGGCTTGTGTTTTTAGTAGTTACTTCTAATAAGGAACAATATTAAGATATATAATAGAATAATACTGAAATTGTTTGATAAATATGACAGTTATACGGTCACATTAACAGCTAAAGCTTAAGACATAATCTTAAAACAATTGTGTAATAATTTTACATTATATAAAATTTTCATTGAATTTCCCAGTAACAAAGATGATAAATATTCTAACCACAATAAACTGTAATGAAACAATGAGGCAATGTTTTTCAATGACCGAGTTTAAATAACATTCAACAAATTGCTCAAACGTTCCAAAAGCCGATGATGGGTGTCTGCTGTGAGCAGAACCCAGGAACATAAACAATGAGAGCAAAGTTTACTCACATTATGATTTGCATAAACACGTTTGGTACAATTTTGCCGTGTGAAAGCAAACAGAGCCAAGGAGGAAACGCAACAGTTTAAGTCTCCTGTTTCCGATCATAGCACTGAGCTACAATTAAAAGGAAAATGCCCTTAGAGTTATTCCTAGTCAGAAGCAGTTTTTTTTTTTTTAACAGTGTAGAATGAGATCAGATAAGGCAAGAGGATGCAGTAATAGGATCATCTCACATCGACAGCACTGTCACCTGTGTATTTCCCACAGTATGTTAGTCTCAGCCTTCCCTTTGGTAAGAACAAAGCATGCACAGTCTCTTCATGTTAATAGTTCAATGTTCCCTTACAAATGAATAAGCTGCAGATGTACAGTATGAACTGAGGACTGAATGAGTGGCTGAAATGATCGTGTCCTCCAATACAGCCATGAAAAATTCATATAAAATTCAATAAATTTGTATTCTTCATTTGCTGAACTAAGGATTTTCTTTGTATAAAACTCATTTTGACACAGATGTGATTCTTCCCACGCTATTCATCGGCGTATTCTCTTTAAACAAACAACATCGAAGCCATATAAACCACATAAAGGTCAACAAGGATGGGAAAAAGAACAGTAAACGAAGGAAAAGAAACAGAACAATGTCATAATAGTTTATTGATCAAACTCTGAAAAAAAATAACACACCAACTACAGGAAAATTACACAAAGAAATGATGTGCAAAATAAAACAAACTATCACAGATCAGAAAGTGCCTCAGTAAAATAAAGTCACATATTGACTTTAAGTCAACATTAAGTGAAGAGCAGTTATTTTATAGATCATATACAGCAACAAAACACCAAATCATTAGTAATATCTGAAACCAGGTCATGATGTTGGCGTAAAATTACTATATAAACATATTTGATAATCCAACATGTAGCAGTACAAAGAGGAAACTGTTCCCTTATTAGTGAAGCTGAGCTAGCAGACAGTGTGACACGGTGCCTTGTATCCGTTTATACACCCTCATAGTAAAATACTATTTTTTGCACTAAAACGGACAATTAACATTAAAGTTATTAATGATGTAATTGGAGTACAGTAAACCCTTTGGCTGTGAATCTTGTGAATTTGAGGTCCGCCACCCCCATGAGCACTAATTGTGAAAATCTATGATTTTGTATATTTTAATAAAAAAAAAATCAGTAGTCACTAGTGAGAATTAGGCACATTGCTGTGTGAAACGGAATACATTCCATTATTCAAACTTTGGTTTTGACCAACTACAGCACTAAAACATCCAAACAAGGTTATCAAACATGTTATTGTGGCAGAATTTAAGGCCTAAAACTTTATAGAATACAAGAAAAAGAAAAAGAAAAAAAAACAAAAACAACAACAGCCAATGTCATCCCTGCTATACTAGTCTAATCTAAACCACTTAGGGTTAGGTTGTTAATCTCAAGATGCAAAAATGATATAAATATGTAATCTGAGCAATGCTTCATACTGAACATAGGCATCCTATTAAAAATGGAGCTGTCAGAAACTACAGAAAAGGGTGACTGTAGCAGGGTAACATCAGGGTAACATCCCTGTTCCTAGAAAACCTCATGACCTTATTCTTTACACCAAGTGTGGAAGAGAAAGCCACAATTCTCAAAGGGAAGCTCAGGGGAGAAAAAGGCAGCAGGACAGAGCTTTCTGTCTTTACTTTAGCACCTGCCGGAGTCGGCTTCCATGAGGCCGGAGACTGTTGATTATCATCTGAGGATCAAATTTAAACCTAGAAAAGATTAACAATAAGGCATAATTTCATTACATAAGGCAGAGACAAATCACATACAAAATACCAAACAAAAACGCAGGACACAACTGTCCCTCATCTACAGGCCATGCAAGTTTATTGAATGGTTTATAATGAGTATGAAATTGATGTAAGCTGTAGTATCACTGGGTTTTTGGAGGAAGAATTTGCACCGACCTGTTAGACAGTCGATTACCCTCAAAAGAATATCATCTTTTAGAAGAATGGACAGTACCAGAGACTTGTAAAATCTATGCCAAGGTGTATTGAAGCTGTTCTGGTCATTACAAAGACACATTATCTTGGTTTTCACTTTAAAATGTCACTCATTTTTAGATGTCAGTTATTGGCATCATATGTAAGATAGAACAGGTTGAAGCCCAGTTTTCAAGCTCACAATTCAGTTTAAAGAAGCCCTTTAGGCATGACTCTTTCATGACAGAAGGAAGTCAATCAATTATGCATCTCCATTATAACAGCACAACCCTACAAACCAGGTAGATTCGAAAGCGATCAATTTCATGACTAGAGATGTAATTTTGAATAATTTATATTAATATTTTATTATAATATATAATTATATTTTCTCTATTTTCCCTCACCTTATGTTTATAATCAGGCATACAGAGCTGGCTATTGAGAAGAATGCATAAGCTTGAACCAACAATCATTTTAAAAGAGCTAAATGAACCAACTTCTAAATGTGGTCACTTTTTGTTAATCTTTCTGACAGGCCAATGGTTTAAAAGCAACTGAGTATCTGAGACTGTCCTAATTAATACTTTAATTGGTAATGAATAGTAACTTCAGTGGTTGTCATATGATCTTAACTGGTTTCATGACATCAGGAGTGTGAATCACACCGACAAATTAGTCACCACTGAGAAAAAACCCCAATAAAGGTCTCTCTTAACTGCTCACTAATTATAAAGAACACGTTTAATGTGTTAGTGAGTTTTAGCACGAACCGTGAATCGTAGACTCCAGGTGTTCTGCACGACTGTCCTGAACATGACTGCAGCATCATCAGTCGATGATTCATTTTCTCCAGAACCTCCTGATCGATGCTTTTGGCAATGTTCTTGAGTTGGAAGGGGTCTGCTGTCAGGTTATACACTTCTACGAACACCTACATATCAGAAAGATAATTTTTAAAAAAATGTCAAAAATGAAGACAATTTTTTAAATTGTACACTCCTGTAAAATGTACTTTAAGCACACATTATTGCAGTTATTACCAATATAAACAACATTTACAGAAATGGACAAAGATTCAGTTATATTTAGGAGACTAAATTATATTTAGAGATATATATATACACACACACACATATACACACACATACATACATACAGAATACAAATAAATAGAATATAACAGTGAATTAAGATCTTTTCTGTAACTGAAATAGTATTTTAAAAGGGATTTCTCAGATTCTGTTAAAAAATGTTTGTTAATACACATAAATCATGTTTATATTAATTTCTCTGTCATAAAATAAAAGTAACCAGAATCTGTTACATTGTAATATTGTGAATATTATTTTCTTTTATTTGATGTTTTGATGTATGTTTATTTATTTTCGGTTTACCTCATTATCATCAAACTCGCAGTACTGCAGGTTGCTAGTCTGGGAGACGGTACGAACGCAAGCATATGTGTTGTTGTACGCATCTTCACATACACAGTCAGGAAAACATTCCTAAAGAAAGAAGATACAATAATTGACAATGCTGATTTTGGTCTCGACATGTAGACATAACCACCTGTGTACGCCAACCCACCCAAAGTGCACACACAGAGACAGTCTGATTATTGGACTGAAAGCATCAAACAGACAAGTGTAATAGAAAAATGTTGTGAATAACAAAAATGAACATTGTTTACCCACACACACACACACACACACACAATTAGGAACAGAAAAGATAAAGGGGGACTGAACTGGTTTCCAAACTTCACACTAAGCTTAAAAGATAAGAACTTTGTGACCGTTGCCCTGCCTGTGCAACAACATGATTAGAGGATGACAAGATCAGTGGAAGATCCAGCATCTTGTATAAATAGTAAACTGCTTTACAAGCAAACTAACTCACTCTGTTCAGACTTAGGTCAGGACAGACTGACTTCACACTTGCAAGTGTATTAAATAAATATGTTTGATATTCCACAGGACTCTGCTGCGTTCTTCTTAGTACTTAGTGAAAAGTTCACTTGAACTATTATCTTCGATTAACAATAGAATTTCCGCCACACAAGCTAAAAGGTTTTTGACTTTTTGTCTGACATACAGACAGAGACACACAAAGACAGACTTCCTTACTGAGACACCTGGGCCCAGGCTGGGACAGGCTGGATCTGAGACATTGTGTCCTTCTCCCTCATACTCCACCAGAAAGTCAGACCTCCATGTTGTGCTGTTCTCCTTACCAATCTGATACACATTCAAAAAAAAAAAAAAAAAGATCACACACGAGTTTTTCCCCCCCTCACGGTTTGACAAAATGTAAAACCATGAAAGTGGTAAAACAACTTACATTTCTCTGATGCCACTTACCATAACAGGTAGAAAGGACATCCCATCCATCTGGGTCTTATTTACCTCATACCCCGCCATGTCCAGGATAGTTGGGCCCAAATCTATATTAGCTACAAGTAACTAGCGTTAAAAAAAAAAAAAAAAAGTCATGACATGAAGGTACTTGAATGTTCACTTGAATGAAATAATTTGCTGTGCTTCCTATACACTTGTGTGGCTTACCGGGCTGGTCTGGTTGGGCTTGATGTCTGGTCCACGTACTAGCAGAGGAACTCTGATGTCGAACTCATAAAGCTGACGCTTGTCCATGGGAAGAGAAAACTGGCCTGAGAGAGAGAGAAGAAAAAAAAAATCAACATTACAGAAGAAGAACAAATATGAATAACAGAGTCAAAGATATTCATTTTATTTTGGATGTACCAGTGTGATAGCCATTGTCAGAAGTGAAAAAGATGTACGTGTTCTCCAGATCTCCTTGAGCTTCCAATTTCTTTACCACCTTCTCCACCAGGTCGTCTACAGACAAAAGAGTGCGCCACCTAGCATGCACCATAAGAAAGTATTTAAAATCCAAAGAGGGACACACTTCGATAATGATTAAATGCAATATACAATAAATACCGTTTTTTGTAAGCATTGTCCAGGAATTCCACAGAGGAGTTTGACATTGGAGTCTTTGCCTGTCGAATTAGCCAGTGTTTATCCTAGAAGAAGAAGGGGGAAAAAAAAAAAGAATGCTAAAAATTAATAATAAGAAAAAACCTCCAAGCAAGCATTTATCATAATGTTTGCATACTTGAATGCATGTCTGTAGCTAAATTGGGAACTGCAAATCGAACCTTACTTTTTATAATAATTTGTGTAATGTCAGTAAATTTTTTTGTACTTATATACCATTAAGACAAGACCATATGTTTCTAAAATTTCCATCAATTCTGAATGCGAAAAAAAAAAAGCCTGTTTACCTTTATAACTACTAACATTTTTTGCCCCAGACATTCATGTTATAACCCTACCAGATGTCATACATTATCTACTTCAAATCTGGTCTGGAGAACAAGAGGTTAATGACTGAATTTGTTAAATCAGTAATTTTTGTGCACATCCCACCTTCTGGCAGGTGCAGGACAAAAGAAACTGCTAAAGTAAAAAATTGTAATGACCGCAACACTGTTTCACCTGAAGAAGACCCAACAGGGTCGAAACGTTGCTTTTTAACTAATTAATAAAGATGGGAGTTTAAACAGTGTTGCGGTCATTACAGTTTTTTACTTTAATGACTGAATTTATCATCAAAATATTCTATTTTTCATTTGTAGTCTAACTTCAGTATATACTCAGATTCTACATATATACAGTACCATACAATTTACCTTGCTGTGGGTATTAAAACTGGGATCTCTTGGGGCTTTGACTTCAGAAAAGTGGCTCTCATATTGTGGAGCAGCTGTCCAGGGAGAATGAGGAGCTGGTGTAGACACCATCATGAAAAATGGCCTGTAGTTAGACTTGTACTGAAGAAAGTCTAGTGATATGTTGGCCTAAGATAGTGAAAGGGGTTAGAACTCCATTATTAAGGTGAATTGACACCTTAAGCATCACGTAAGCAACCGCACATTTATTTATTCATGAAACAAGGATGTGTTTATGGTAAAGTAACACTTACCAGAACATCAGTAAGATAGTCCTCAGTATAATTCTGTCCATGCCTCTGTGCTTTACCATTTACTGATAATGTGTAATTGTAATATTTTGAGTTTCTCTCCTGTGGAAAATTAGGAGTTAAATTACCTTAGATGTAAAGACAAGACTTAATGTAATGTAAAGCACATGATTGAGATTCCACACTAGTTACAAAATAGCTGAACACAGATTTCACAGCTTGTCAATATTGGGCAGATTCACAGATAACAATTTTCACAGATATAGAAAGCTGAAATCTTGAGAGGCTAATCATCCAGACAACAGAAACACTACATCTCTCTTAAATCTGTTTACACACAAAACAGACAGTTTCAGTAATGTACAACACATTTCTTTCTACAATAATAATCATTGCTCAGGGCTAAAAACAAACATTAAAAGTGCCTAACAGCTAGTTCTGCTTTTACTAAAAGTAAACTTCGGTATTCAAAGCGTGTGTTTTGGTATAAACATGCATTGTGGGAACATTTGCATTTACTTACCAGTGCAAACCAGTGGTCCCAGCCTGGGGGAATATGTTCCACTCCACCAGACTGTTTGTTTCCATACTTTAGAACACAGAGAAATTGGGTTACAGACTGACTTTACATCAGTTTACTCATAACTCTAAATAGGTATATAGATTGTTGTATCTCTATGGAATGCATATATAAGATACACATACTGTGCATATTAATATACAACAAAAACATTTAAGAACAACAGGAGTGTTGTTCTAGCATATATATGGGTGGTGTGGTGCCAATATACACCACATCCTAAAAGTGGTTTAGCTAAAGCACAGTGTTGGACACTGCTTCTTAAAAATGCTACATAAATGTATTCTTAAAGTGAATCCTGCAACATCAACAATGACAAGTTTATTAATATATAATGTGGATAAAAACAAGCTCCGGTCAGTAATTCCACACTGACAAAGTGCTCCATTAAATTTACCAGATAAAATGACCAGTTGCTCAGACAGACATACCTAACTATGCATTAACTCAGTGTATATACGTGTATATGATTGCTGGTCTCGGTGTCAGCAAAACTTCATGGATGACGCACAACGGCAAAGAAAACAGTTATAAATAGAAAAGCCACCTCGTTCATGTACTTCCCCGCGAAGAACGTTTGGTAGTAGAGATGTTTCTGCAGTAAGACAGGGAAAGTATAAGGCTCCTGGCTCTTCTGCCAGGCGAGACTGCTGCAGTTTCCTTCCAAAGTATTGTTGATCACACGGTGGTTGTGTGGGTATTTGCCTGTAAGGATGCTGGCTCTGCTGGGACAGCACAGGGGACTGGCAACAAACTAATGAAAGCAGATCAGAGGTGGTTTTATAAGCAAGGAAATAAAATGCAGTTTAAATTTCATATGTTCTTGATCTCCCCCAGTAATACAAGGCTTCTGTGCTTTTTTTTTTTTTTTTTTACATTGTCATGCACTATTCAGACAGATTAATCTGACTATAGGCTGCACAGCTGAGATCAATCATGAATGGTACTGATTTTTGCAAGCATTCAGTCTGAACATTCATACATACAGTGTTTGTAAAGGTTATTCCTGCATCCCCAATTAACTTCCTTGTTTTGTTTAATGGAATCTGTAAACATAAAAAGGAAAAACAGGTTGTCTGAAGCTCCAAAAGCTTTTCATGTAGACATTAGTGAAGGACAACAGCCAAAAACTTACCATTCCGCCGATGGAAATGTCCAAATCATCTGTGAGGATCAACACAATGTTTGGTCTTTGGTAGGTTTTGGTCATCACTGCCATGCTGCTCCACAGCATACAGACCCAAATAAAAGTCCAATGTAATGTTGTGTGGAAACATAACCGAATATTCGAGGCCATGTTTGCTGCCGATTTATAAAAACACACAAAACTATTCACAAAAACACTTTATTGCATTTAAAAAAAAAAAAAAAAAAAAGGTAAAACCGCGTTAAGAAAACTGTTCCACTACTTTAAAAGGCCTTTAGCTTGTACTGCATCTCAACTGGCTTCCTATTCCCTATAAAGTACACTAGTTAGAGGTTAGAATAAATAATTACTGCACCCTGTGTATTGCACTAAATAAACAAGGTGAAGCTGTTCACGCGCTCTTCAGCTGTTTCCCTGCATCACAGTCACGTGCTTTTAAGAACCGGAAACTCCGGTCAGCTGATGTGCATGATTTGTGCTGCGTGTTTGTCTTAAACCCACCCCTTTTGCGCAATGTGACACGTTATGATTGGTCAGTCCCAAACGTCCGTCAAAGTATTCTTATAATTTAGTGGTCACTATGTTAAATGCAAAAATCACACTTGCTGAAAAAACAAACAAACAAACTTGGAAACATTATATTCATTGGATTCCTATGATAAAAATAAACACAAAATACTCCAGAAGATTTTAGATATAGTTTATAAAATAGAGAGTTAATGTATTTTACAAACAATTTGTCAAAATAAGGCACATAGGCAATCATTATGAATAAAGGGATCTACTTGACAAAAAGAAATTTGGGAATCCCAAATTTAATCTGTATATAATGTCAGACATGAGACGCCAGATACCTAAAAAACAAATATTTATTTCCTATATCACTTGCTAGTTTATTTTAGTCTTTAGTCTGTTATTTTATTTATTGCCTTTTATTTATTTCACACATTTTGAAATAAAGCATTTATTTTGCTCCAATCCTAATCAATGCATTTCATTGCACCAGCTGTAGTCCAAACCAGGTGCTAAATAATTTATCCGATTTTTTTTGGGACATTTGGATACTAGCCCACTTTTATCATATATACCTCCGGGAACATAGGAAAAGTTCATACGTGTCTGTTGCCATGTGCGTTTATGTACTTTAGTGTTGCGCACCTGCTGCTGAGAAAAGTTTGTTAATAGGCTGGACTACACTACACTACACTGACTTGTAGTAGTGCAGCAATCCACTTTTCAGGAAGGAAACCTGAGCTCTGGAAAGATATCACACAGCCTAGAGCTCTGGGAACGGCGTAACACCCGGAACTCCGGTTCCTTCTCCCAGGTTTATTACAATAACACCAACGTTTACGCACGTGTTTGCAGCTCATACGTGTGAACTGGAGAGAAATAAACTTTCTGAACGCTGACTAAAAAATGTCAAGCGTTAAAGTTCCTGAGTTTGGCTTGAGAGAAGTGGACATATGCGACGGGGAACTTGAGTCTGATGAAGAAAGCGCCGGATTCCATGATGTGCGTTCACATCATGTACTACAGGAACCTTCAGAGTGCGCTAACGGAGCCTTAACGAGTTTGTCACCCAAACGGTGTCTGGTTTCTGACGAAGCAGTCAAGGCTGTGCGCCTGGAGCCACTGTGTAATGAAGTCTGGACACGGTCTGAAGAAGACAATGGTAGGTTCGTGTGTCGGCCATCCATCGTGGACTGTCTCCTGGTGGAGCTTTATGACACGTACAGCAGCGGGAAGGGCCTCAGGAGTGCGGACAGTTTAGACAGCTCGACTGAGGCCTCAGGATCAGACGCCTTTCTGGGTAGAAGCAACACGGCATCCAGCTTTCTGCAGGAACTACAAGAAAAACACACCAAGAGGCACCAGAGGAATTATCTCTCCCAAAAAGGTCTGTTTTTGTGTTTTGTCTATAACAAATGAAAATGACGCAGGAGAGCATATTCATTTCAGGAGTTCTTTTTGGAACCCTTTCAATCCACGTAGCAAACTGACACCTGACTTTTTTGTGTGTGACTTTATAAGCCAGTGTTTTATAATTCTGTGTTCACGGTGGGTCAACATTAACTAAGGAGAACCTTTCATAAAAAGCTTGTCATCTTGTGCCAACATTGTCTGAATGCTGGCAATGGACTGCTTTTAATAACGACTGTACCTACTATAGACCCAGGTCATAAACCGATAATTGGTCAGGGTTGGTTGCCAAAATTGGCAATAGGTCATTATGTCCATTGGACCCCAACAGGCATAAAACCATGTTTAAACCAAACATTTGGCAAACATTTAGCTCTCGTTTTAAGATTGACCCAGTTTAAGAGTGACACCTCTAATCCCATTACAAAGCAGAACTGATATATTTTACCACCTGGCTATGTTTACTTTCCAAGTTTTGAAATGGAAATCACATACCCTTGTATTTTTCTTGAAATCTGTTTTGAAAGTGAGGTTCAGAATATAGGTTTCTACACAGAACTTCCCCAGAGAGACAACGCAAATGGGCCGTTAGGGAGCTAAATCCTAAGTCTTTTAGGAACCTTCAACTATTAAAAAACCCTCAAGGATTTTTTTCCTAAAAGGCTTTAGACCAGAATGGCTTACTTTGAAAGAAATTCATATTGTACACTAAATGACCAAAAGTATCTGAATTCTTTACCATCATACCCATTTGTGCTTATTGAACATTTTGGTGCATAACAGTTGGCACAATCAGTGTTTTGATTCATCCCAATCATCTTGAGTGGGGTTGAGATCAGGACTGTAGGAACCCTTTTAGAAATTACAGATTGTTAAACGTTCAGCTCCTGAGGTAACACTTTTCCAGAAATTGTAGTACTGTATAGTCCTACTGTTTAAGGAACAGGTCTATAGGTGCCGATTTATACATGCAGATCTAGAGCTAGTCACTTTATTTATTCAGTCATAATTAGTCAAACTAAGCCCTTTTAAAACTCACTTAAAATGTCATATATTGTGATTTGCAGTCTTTATTGAGATTACTCAATTATGGGGCACTACCAAGATATAAGTTTAAAATAAATACCTTTTTAAATGTGTTTTTTTTTCCTGTTTCAGGTGCTGTACATTTATTTGATGGCTACTTTTACTCATACAGTCATGGCCAAAAGTGTTGGCACCCCTGAAATATTTCCAGAAAATGAAGTATTTCTCACAGAAAAGTATTGCAATTACATTTGTTTTGCTATACACGTTTATTTCCTTTGTGTGTATTGAAACAACACATTTTTGTGGGGTTTTTTTTTGTATTTTTTTCTGGCCCATTTTTGGAGTTTTGTGTGAAATTATGTCAGATTTGCTTTTTCCTGTTTTTTGTGTTGTTCAATACACACAAAGGAAATAAACATGTGTGATTGCAATACTTTTCTGTGATAAATACTTAATTTTCTTGAAACATTTCAGGGGTGCCAACACTGTATATAAGATTTTTAAGACTGTATATAAGAGGCCTTAATTTGACATATTTGACATAAACAAGCTACTTTGTAAAATCTTTGTTTTATTTACCCAATAATGAAAATATTCTCTGTCATACTGGACTTGAATGAACCATTGTTTGTAGTTTTGGACCCTCATTTGACCTGAATGTGTGTGCTGTCTCTTTTCAGATCCAGAGGAGCTGAAGTGGATGATTCAGGAGGTGAATTATCGTATCGGAATTCAGTCAGCTAAACTGGTACGGCAACTGAAAAGGAAGGACCGACTACATCACAAGCAGCAGAAGAAATGTGACATTGTCACAGCCTGCCTGCAAGCTGTCTCGCCCAAAAGAAGTAACTCGTATTCATTATATACTAATTGTTTTGCGCTTTAAGCAGAGCCTCATATTGCATTTAGGCGGTTTTCAGCACATACTTCAGCCTCAGTCAACATGCTAATACTGATCTTAGATGTCATTTTATAAGTGCAATTATGATTATAATCCTTTATTAAAAAAAGTTACAAAGCTGTATGCATGCACAAAAGATATACTACATATTTATTCTCGGATATTCTACTTTATAGGGAGTACCAAGATAGACACAAATCAGATTGAAAGTCATTTTTTTTAAAAAGCCAAATGCGTAAATGTAAACATAAACAATATACATGCATTGCAAGCTAGGAAGCACAGCAGTATAACTCTGCTAATAGGCTGTATGTTCCAGTTGAATATCTTCTACGCACTGTACACATTCCCTCTGTTCCCACACTTCCCACTCATATGATGTGGCTTACTGTGTCTCAGTCCTGGTCCTGGAGTATCCTCAACCTGCACATGATACGTGTTCCCGGACATGTTTTTAACGCAAAATACGCTTTGCAGTTTAGCCACATTTTCTTTCTTGAAACAGTTCCTTTGAATTGCAGGTGTGCCAGTTTATTAATAATGTAAGTAAAGGCTATGAGTACTTATTAATTGAACACCAGTTCTAGTCTGTAATGAAAGGATTTAATCTAAAATGGAAATCTTTCCGCAGCATTGATATGCAGGCAAAAATTACTTTTGCTTCTAAGCCTAATTTTACAATAGTGCAATTAGACTTTTCTCTAATTAATAATTACTTTTCTCATAAATAATAGGGCTGGGTTATAATTAAACATGTGAGCTCACCTATATTATTAATAATATTGAAGGCAAGTGTCTTATCAATGACTTATGAGTCCACATTTTGCAAAGCTTAGTTTGATAATTGAATATAAAAAACTGTTTTTTTCATGTGTGTGTATATATAGTACAAATCATCTGAGACAGATTGAGTTCTATTTACCTTCACTAGGCCTTCATAGAGGCTGAACCAGACATATTGCAAAACTGGAGTCAGGGTTAAAAGGATTGACACCCTCATGGCCAGGGCCCAGTGTCTGTGTGGTGGTCAGGATCATCCTAAAGAGAGGATGTGGCACAAAGGAAAGAGAGAGACGTCCTTTCATGTCTTACCATGGACCATAGGAAGAATTGTCCCAATGTCCTGATCACACAGTTCTCAATATATACAGACTTTAATGAACATTTCTCAAACTAAGTGAGTGAAGTTTATGCTTATGCTCTCATTCTTCATTCTTTTTAGGCTCATATTATTGGTGTAGATCACTTTTAGTTCTT
The DNA here is from genome assembly GCF_022655615.1 of Tachysurus fulvidraco. Classification (NCBI taxonomy): domain Eukaryota; kingdom Metazoa; phylum Chordata; class Actinopteri; order Siluriformes; family Bagridae; genus Tachysurus; species Tachysurus fulvidraco. The sequence goes on from NC_062536.1 coordinate 10,961,572, forward strand.
CATATAGACATTAGGTAGGAAGTTAGAATTTGTTCCTCTCTGCAGCAGCTTCTACAGTCTCCTCACCTTTACGCTATAACGAGAATGCATAATAATGAAATATTTGTGCTAATTAATTTTGAATCTTGTGAACGGATAAAGTGAATAGTAAATTGTTTGATGGCTTTACAAGGAGCTGTGGTCTGATCATGTTCAGACATATAAAAGTCCCGTTTTGGAGAATTGTCAATGCTAAGATGTTTACTTGATTGTTGTTTTTTTCTTCACATGCAGCATGAGAACCACAAAGGTATAGTATAGCTGTGCATTATTACTGAATGTGTTTGCTTTGTTATCTGTGTCCAAATAACAGGTTAAAATAATCTTATTCTTTTTACCTGTTTAAATAAAATTTGTAAAGAATAAAACCTTATGGTGTGCTACCAAGTCAATTCAATCTAATAAAAGAATGTCCTTCGTAATGGCAGAAAAGCATGACACACACATCATAAGAAAACCAACAGTTTTTTTCTTCTAATTTGTAGAGTTTATCTGGTGATGCATGACTTGTTGGAATGTGCCTGTTGAGGATGTACATCACTGACTGACAAATCTGCATATGCATTATTTTATTATAGCATTTGCACTTTCAGTAGTATGTTGGTGCAGATAATTGAGTTGATTACTCACAGTTCCAGGGTCCCTGGCTTAAGCTTTAAGTTCTATGTGATGTTTCTATCTGTGCTATCTCAATGTACATCTGTGCTTCCTTTGGGTTCTTTGGTTTCTAAATCTCCCCTAAGTGGGAAAGAGTGTGTGAATGTGTTTGCATTGTGCCCTGTGCTGGCCTTTGTCCCATTCCTATGTTAGTGCCTAGTGTTCCTGAGATATGCTACAGATCCTTGTGAAAGATAAAGCACTCGTTAACCTTTCTGCTTATTTAATACAGGATTTTTATACTGGAATTATAAGGACTACATTATCCCATGCTCTATTTGTATTTTTTTTTCTGTTCTGTATTCAGTTCAATTTAATTCAATTCAAGTTTATTTGTATAGCACTTTTTACATTTACAGCATTTAGCTGTACATTTAGCTTTTTAAAATTGACATTGTCTCAAAGCAGCTTTACAGAACATAAACATACAAAAGGTTAATATAAAGAATACTATAAAGATTATTAGAATTCAAAATTCAAGATTAATAATAGATAGAATTAGTTCACAATGTGTATGTATTTATCCCCAGTGAGCAAGTCTGAGGTGACTCCAGGCAGCAGTGGCAGGGAAAAACTCCCTTAGACAGTAAAGGAAGAAACCTTGAGAGGAACCACTTTCAAAGGGGAACCCATCCTCATATGGGTGACACTGGGAGGTGTGATTATAAAAATACAGTCAAACAAATCCAAACCAATATCCAAATTATGGTTATGGCTGACTGAATAGCTTTTAATAACATTTTGGTTTGCTTCACTGCACGGTGTGGATTTCAACACCAAAATGAATATTTGTCTATACCTATAGATATTGGTTAAATACAAATGGAAGTTTTTGCTTTGTGCTTACTAATGTACATATCTGCTTTGAATGCCTACCTTTTTGTGTATCGTCTCCTCTTATCACTGCGCTATTTTTACCCCCATTCCGCCTCCTCCCATGCGTCGTGTATGTGAACGCGCACCACAGCCCATGCGCGTTCACATACACGATGCACCTTGCTCTCAAATCAACACCGCGCGGCCTTCTTTAGAAAACCAAAACCACGCATTCTGCATTTTCGGCGTATTTCCCGACCCTTAAATTCAGATGGATCTTATTAATGATGGAGGATAAGGGATGAACGTTTGAATGAACAGCCCAGGGACGCACTCCATGGGATGAGACGTCACCGGATGGATTGATTATCTCGACATATTCCATTACACAGTGGCCGCGTGAACATATTCATGTTCATATGAGAAACGAAAGACATCCAAAGGGCGGAAGAGTGCGCGGGCCAAACGTTGAGTGTGTTTTCACTTAGTGACCAACTTCTCCTCTGCAAATGAAGCAAGACAGGTTGGTGGCCTCTAAAAGGTCCAGGGTTTGTTTAAAACGGCAGCAGCAGAACTCGGCCAGCGGAGTCGGAGGCATCATCAGTAATGTGCTCAAGAAACGCAACGGCATTTCCCGCAGCGCCCCGCGCCTCCTGTGCACGCTCGAGCCAGGTCACGCATCCCTCATCTCTCATTAACATGCTTGTGATGTTATTATCGTAGTTGTTTACTAGTGTCAGACAAGTTAGGGTTATAGCTATATATGTATAGTCTTGCACAACAAAGTAAAGTGTTAATTGAGCTTAAAAATATTTCTGGCAACTTTTTAGGATGCTAGGCCTGGATGTTCGTCCTTGGTTTGCCTTACTTCTGTACTTAACCTCGTGATTCCTCATTAATGAAGCAACACTCAAAAATGGATTAGTTGTAAACACAACACAAAATGTTTTTATCTCGGTAATAAAATGTGAAGGCTCATGCTGTTAGAAAAATCAACAGCTGACATGCCTATTTATCACACCAAAGTTGAATATTATGCTACAAAATGTTTTATTCCTCTTACACCGTAGCGATTTGCCAGCAGCTGCAATAATTAACGACACGTCTTATTACAGCGGTTGTTGCCAGTGATTATTCTTGCGGAATGTCTGCACGACAAATTACTTCCGGTTACAGGTGCAGAAGTAGTTTGTGTTGAAATGTTGTGCGTTCATCGATTATCTTTGTAAAGCAGGACGAATTGGTGGCCTTATGTTAACCGCTATAACGTCTTTACATTGGTTTGCGGTTGTGCTCATTACTCGAGGTATCCCGGTAACCTGTATTATGTTTTTACACGTCCACATTGTTTTCGTATAATCTGTAGCTGATTTCTTTCCACCGGGGGAAGTAGGAGTGTTCAGAGAAGATAATGCTAATCCCTCTGTAACTAGGACTGAGGACAGACAGGTGGTCGAAATATAAATAAATGGTCGCTGTTTGGTGTTGTTTATGCCGTAACAGAAGAACATGGCGGAGAAAGGCGAAGGTTTGTGCTACAAATGGAAAGCTTTTAATACAAAGAATCCTCTTGTCATTAGGGCAGTAGGTGTAGAGTGTAGTTTTGTGTTGTTTTTTCTTCCTTACTATAATATCTTGGCTGCTAATGTGTTGATAACGACGTTCATTATTGGGTATAGAGTATGAGGCCGTTCGATGTCAGTTAAAAAAAGTAAAGGATGTAACTCGAAATATGTTGATTAAATCATGAACCTGAGGCTGGTTTTGTGTCTAAATAAGGTAGATTATAATATCAGCACCACAGCGACCCGGACAGCACCTTTTACTAACGCCACTTCCGGGTTTTGTGTAGCTTTAGCGTTGTATTGTAAATTGTCTCGATAAAGCTGGGGATAGGGATATTTGTTTTTGCATATTGTAAGTAGGGATATTTGTTTTTGCATATTGTAATTGCATACTATTTAGTATGTATGCAGCTGTGATGTGTGTCTGTATGATTTATTATACATTAGTATATATATATTTTTTTTAACTAAAACCTACATCACTGTCCAAAACCTTATTACTGTTTGCAATCTCTCGATTCTGTCTATGTGAGATTACATTGGTGAAGTGAATTTGCAGGTTTAAATAAAATGTTGCTTATTGTGCTAATTGTAAGGACATCAAAAATCCCATCAAATGTCAAAATTTGACATTTCTTTTATCAGCATTAACTTGAATGAAAATATAGAATGATCTTAGAAATATTAAATATAATTTCTTAATATAATTAATGCCCCATTTTTGCTTAAATGCACAAACTCTACGTGTTGTATAAAATCCGATGATCTGTGATCAAAACGTTCAGTGTATCATCTGAAAATTTGCTTCAAGTGGATGGGAAAAGACTCAGAAAACTTTGTACTAAGTAATTAACATGGTCAATATTTCAGAAACAACTCTTCTTATTAAGCAGTGCATTCAGGAGATATTTTATTCATTAAATAGAATTATCGCTGTTCAGTCTACTGGCTCAAATTGAAAGTAGGCTATGGTCACTCCATAAGACAACTTAAAGTTTCTTTTGTGGATGTTCCCCCTTCCCCTGCTATCTTAAATATACTTTTAATTTAACCCTATTGTTATCTTTGTTCTTTACAGGGGTGGATACCAGGTTGAAATTTACTCTAGAGCCATCTCTTGGAAAGAATGGCTTTCAACAGGTGAGTCAGTTAAGTCTTTGCTGTGTTGTTTTCTGCCCCTGTATATTTTGTTTTGACAGAGACTACACAAACGTTTGAGATTGTGTTATAATGTATTTAATATTTTGCATATTATTTGACACTTAATGTTCAGTATTCTGTGTTTGGTAGTGGTATGATGCCCTCAAAGCTGTGGCGAGGCTCCCAACTGGAATACCCAAAGAGTGGAGGAAGAGGGTATGTCTACATCTCTTGTTCTTTGCATGTGCAGTGCATTTGTCAGTAAACTGGGCCATTTTTCCTCTGATGAGCAGACTGTATTTGAGATTAACTGTATTTAAAGTAATTTTGTAGCAGGATATTAACCAAAAACATACTACTAAAACATAAATGCCTCCCTGAACCCATTACTGTCCGTAGTGAAAAGAAGTCGTTTTTGAATTTGCATTGTCATGTATTTGAGTTTTTTTATTGCCAGAAACCTGCATAGGATATCATGTATACAACACATATGAATGAGTTTTTGTGATACAGTACATATTAGGTTGAAGAAACTAAAATATTTCTATGGTCAGCATTGCTCTGTTAGAATCAACAGAGAAAATACTCACAGTAAGTCTTCACTGCCACCTAGTGTATAATAACAAACAGTTTTAGTAACTAATATGTTGATCCAATTATACATCTTTTAAAAACATGTATAAGAACAATTCACTCTGAAGGCTGGCATTTCTTCACTTTAACTTACAGATTCATTCCACGAGTAATGTTTACAGTTACATGACCCACAGACCGCACTGTTTAACAGACACACGTTTCATTTAATCAATAATACTTTTCATTGATGTAAATATCTGTCCTGTTTTTTTTCTTTGTTAAGGTATGGCTGAATTTAGCTGATCAGTACCTCCACAGTATCTCCATCGACTGGGAGAAGACCATGCGATTTGCATTTAACGACCGTAGCAATCCAGATGATGACTCTCTGGGAATCCAGATAGTGAAAGTAATGATATTTTATATATATATATATATAATATATATATATATATATATATATAAATGATGTCTCAGTGTAGCAGGTGCTGTTTTATGACTATGTTGCTGTTTCTTCACATTGACCAAGACTACATTTGCAAGGCAGCTGTTCAGCTCTCATGCTTATGTACTGTATGGTATTTTTTGCAGGTGAAAATGTGTTTTAAATGTGAAGTGATACATTTGTTAAGGCAGTCATTTCTAGCTTTCAGAGTGCAGTAAAATGAGACAATGGTAACTGTCTGACATTCAGATGGAGACACACAAACACACCTAAAATGTGCAGGCAGATGTTCAGTGTTAGAGAGATTTAATTGTAGAAAGTGTAATCTCTCTGATCAAATGCCCAGCAGTATGTTTGCTCTGTTTGGCCCATCAGCTCTAAGTGCATAATGGAACAAAGGCACCATTTGTGCTCTCCTTCCCACCTCTGCCTGCAAATATTCAATGAATCATCATATGCTTGTAGTACACATTAGTTCAAAATCCATGTTCTTTCTCTGCCTTATTTTTTTTTTTAACTCGATTGTATATATCATTGTATTTAGTAATATTTTCCACTATTGTGTGTGATGTAAATACGCACGTGTGTCTTCACAGCTACAGTGCATGTGCAAAAGTATTCCCATGTGCTCTGGGATGTGTTAATTAACGTGCGTTTACATTGTCTCCTGCAGGACCTGCACAGAACAGGCTGCAGTTCTTATTGTGGCCAGGAGGCTGAGCAGGACCGTGTGGTACTGAAGCGAGTGCTGCTGGCTTATGCCCGCTGGAACAAGACTGTAGGTTACTGCCAGGGCTTCAACGTGCTGGCTGCCCTTATCCTCGAAGTCACAGAGGGCAACGAAGGCGATGCGTTGAAGGTTTGCATTAATGTCTCTGAGTGATTGGCATAATACATTTTTTTAGTTGTTATACACCAAATAAATTCTTCGTTATGACACCGACTTAGTGACTACTAAAAGATTGCTTCAAATTCCCAAATGGGTGTTACACGGCCTTACTCAGTAGAAAGTTTAGAGTTTAATATACATTAAAATGTGAATTCATGTCATGGTGCTGTTGCTTTTTAATGTGAACGCATAAGTTTGTTGGTTGCAGTAATAGTTATGATCAGATCCAGAAAGTAAGGGTGCCAATACTTATACAATAAATCTTGGTAAAATGCTGATTGTGGTAAAATGTTGATTGCTTTAAAATAAGTAGAAGCTGTTTAAAAAGTTTTAGGACATTAAACTTCAAAAACTGTTTGGTTTTAATACTTTCGTGGTACTCGTGCTTTATTTTAGGTATTAAAAAGGACATCCATGGCAGTAAATCTAACATGATTATAATGATATTCATCCTATGCTCTTTCAGGTGATGATTTATTTAATTGATAAGGTGCTTCCTGAGAGCTACTTTGCCAACAACTTGCGTGCTTTGTCTGTGGACATGGCTGTATTCAGGGATCTGCTCAGGCTTAAGCTTCCAGAGCTCTCTCAACACCTTCACCACTTACAGAAAGTAGCCAATCGGACAGGAGGAGGTGAGGAACACCAACAAACTTCTTCCTCGTATTGTAGATTTATTATCCCTAACAATAAGTAAATCCTTTTCTTGTTTAAAATAGTTGTGAAAAAACGTGGTGCCATGAGGGAATGAATAATTTTAGCAGGACATAAAAAACAGTTCTTTGTCTTTTATAATATAGTGTTTATAATAATATATAATAGTGTTTATAATAAGGAACTGGCATTGATTAACAACTGCACTGAAACCAAGAGTACAATCCTGTGTATGTGCATTCTACAGAATTGACTTTTCAAAAAGTTCATTTTTTTAAAGTGAAATTATGTTATTTATCCAATCCTACAAGATTTCTCTTTGCCTTATGCTTATCATGTACACTGTGTCGTTGCAGGAAGCTATGAGCCTCCACTCACCAATGTGTTCACCATGCAATGGTTTCTCACTATGTTTGCCACCTGCCTTCCTCACCACACCGTGCTGAAGATCTGGGACTCAGTTTTCTTTGAGGGATCAGAAGTGCTGCTGCGTGTTGCCATAGCCATTTGGGCTAAACTGGCAGAGTGAGTCAACCAGAGGAGTTTTTCATTATTTTAAATCCCCATAGAGATGTGACACCCCTGGATGAAAAATGAATTATTAGGGTCTTATGGTCCACTACAGAGTACAAGTGTAAATCACAGTCTTTTCTTTGTCACAGTGTGATGTATCTCCCTCTGTCTTTCAGGAGGATTGAAGAGTGCCAGACTGCAGATGAGTTCTACAGCACTATGGGCTGTCTGACTCAAGAGATGCTGGAGGACAACTTAATTGACTCCAATGAACTCATGCAGGTGAGAGTGCCATGAAGACTAGTGATCAATCACACACAGTCGACATACCTGTACTGGAAAACAGTTCTAAATGTTAGTGTGAGCTGTGAGATTAGCTGGCAGTAATTCATGTTTGCGTATTGATATTTTATAATAGTACATACAAAAAATGAAAATGAACTCTTGCTGGAATGTATACAATATTCCAGATTAAGGCCCTAAAAAGACACAAAATTACTTTCAATTTGCAGAGAATGAGCTCCATTTTTATAGTAATATTTTACAAAGTAAAACATTGAAAATTAAAATAAATAACACCACGAGGGAGTAGGGATATTCTATCATTCATTCATCATTAGTATCCTACTGATGGCATTGTTAATAATGGAAGGCTAAATTATTACATTTGCAACCCTCACACTTTTGTATTGCTATCAGGTGAGCTAAGGCTTAATTTTGGTGGAGCTGAGCTTCCTCTTACTACCATGTAATTTTAGCACTGTGTATAAGTATCTGCCAAGCTGTTACATGCAAAATAGGAAAAATGTGTGTGATTACAGTCTTTGTTAGAGGAACATTTAGCTATATGTGAGAGAAACAACTGGTTGAGTCACGGCTCTACTGGTGATAATGGTATATGTGGCAGTCTGTGAGAACGTGTGTGTGTGTGTGTGTGTGTGTGTGTGTGTTTCTCTTTCTCAAACAGACCGTATACTCCATGGCCACTTTTCCTTTTCCCCAGCTGGCTGAGCTAAGGGAGAAGTACACTTACAATATCACTCCATTTCCTGCTGCAGTCAAGTCCGTTGGCAGGTGTGTAACTTTAGAAAGCCTGCTAAGATTACACAATGCTCCTCTGTAAATGAGTTAGTGTTCTCAGTAAGATGATTGTATTTTGCACTATCATGTTCATATGATGGTGTGAGTATTTGATACACCTGGCTTGCACATACATATAAATGCCTCCTGCAGAATATAGATAAATATGTCTAAATGCATAGCAATAGAGTTTGTTTGTTAAGGTTAAAAGAGGCAACCAGCAAGACCAAACTGAAAAATACTGTATGTCACTAATATCCTAGCTTTCTGTTCTTCCAGTAAATTCCTGTCATGCTGAATAAATTTCATACTGAGTTATAATTTACTCAATTGTAGCCAGGGGCTTCATGGATGGGAAAGTGATGATGATGGTGACATGGATGATGAGGATTCTATAGTTACTGCTCTGGGATGCCTGGGACCATTAGGAGGGCTCCTGGCTCCTGAGATTCAGAGATACCAAAAGCATTTAAAAGGTAAAACAGCAACATTACTGTTTGGAGCATTTTTTGTTTTCTTCCAATTCACCACACTTCGCATTTTACTCCTCTCTGCCGCATTTATAACTCTAACACTGTTCCTACAGTACTGGAAATGTCAAAGGGTGGTATTCCAGTTATTGGTACTGAACTAATATGGATTGCAATTGAAAATGGGTCGGTTTGGTGCTTCATCCATATATGCTGTCTTTTCATAAAATGATGCTACAGGAATACAGTTTCTTAATTCAAATTATTTAGCTATTATTAGCTTAAATTAAGTAATTGCAATCAATAGCTGAAGAAAACGAATGACCAGTGACCCCACTATGCAGCAACACTTTAAACAGTTATTGCAATTATTAAGTGAAAAAAAGGTTGATTTATTTAAGTTTTGGTGTATGTTAAAACCGAGGACTATGATATCACTGTCATTAAAAAAAAAAAGATTGCTGTATCCATAGTCGTGCTCAATCATTTGCATTTATGGACTGAGTAAAAGCCATTACAGAGAGGGTAGAGAGAGAAGCTGGATAGTTTCTACACTAATGCTGATCTAATTTGTCGCGTCTCACTGCATACTGTTTTATTTGCCATTTCTCTCCTTACCCACAGTTGCATTCAATTTGCACATTGTTAATGTTACTACTGCTGCTATTACCATCTACAGTGGTATTCAATTTTTACACATATTACAGTAACATTGTTTTGCACATAAGTAATATATATATATATATTATATATATATATATATATATATATATATATATATATATATATATATATATATATTATATATATTACACACTGATAACAGTCTATATTTACATAGTCTATCTGCTGCATGTTGTTTTTTTTTAAACTATTTTTGTGTTTATTTCTGTGTTTTTTTTTTTTGTTTTTTTTTTTTTTGTTACTTTTGTGTACTTATTGGGCATTCACTGTGGACAGCAAAGAAATAATTTAATTGTACTGGGAAACTTGTTTCCTTTCTGTGCATATGTCAATAAACACTTTAAATCTTTTAAAAAATCTTAAGTTTAGGCAAATAAAATTGGGTGATTATCATATATGAAATGAAAACAGTGTTATGTGGAGACTCTTGTGTTTAGATTTATTCATTTGCAGCATATATAGAATTATTTAGTGTTTTGTTGATGTCTGAAAATGTGACTAACTTTTGTGTCCATCTCTGTCCTCCTTCCAGACCAGCGAGGGGAACAGAGCTCTCCCTGCAGCAGTATGGCTGAGCTGAGCCCCGGGGCGGTGGGGACCGGCCGGGCAGAGCACCATGCCACCATCAACAGCATGATGATGGAACGCATGAGCACAGACATCAGAGCACTCACTAAGCAGTACTACCGCATCAAGAGACGGCAACAGCAGCAAGCGAATCTGCTCTACATTCACACAGGTAGCTATATAAACCACACTGCAAGCAGGATCTCAAAGTAAGATTCATTCAAGCTTTAATTTTAGGCATGGGGTCAAGTGAGAGTAATGTTTGAACATGCCTATAATAATAATAATAATAATAATAATAATAATAATATACAATATAATAAATATTAACTGCATGTTATCTATGTATTTTCGTTGTATAAATTTCATATCTGGATTTGAATCCAACGGTTTTGATAGAGCTAGTATGATCACAGAGAAAAAGACAAGCAGTGCAAAATGGATTAAAATATGTAGGCTGTTGTTAACTTGATATCATTAATCAAATTATAATCAAAGGTTAAAGTAAAGGTTCTAGGACACCTTCTCCTAACCCAAAGTTAAAAGGAAACTGGTTTTGAAAACACATGGATATGCAGTTTCACTACTTCAATGAGATTTGTTATAAACATTTTAGTCAGGATTGCTACTTTACACCATGTATTTGAGTTTCTAGCCCATCTAGTCTAGAGAAAGACACACACAATGACCAGCACCTTTACAGGACGTCTCATCATATGTTGTTCCCAGGACTACCAGTGGAAGCTGAACCTGTTGCTCCTCATAAGTCTAGTAAAGAGGCGAGCCTTGACAGTGGTACTGACTACATACTTTTGTATTGGGATTACACTGGTTACGGGCTGCTACAGTAATTTATGTGTCATGCAGTGCTGGGATTGAGGTTGATGAGAGGTGTTTTAAAATGAAGGCAATCTGTTTGCTTAATCTGGGTGTTTTGTGGCTTGGTGCTTATTTATTTCATTCTTAGGTGACCTTTTCACAAATGAGAATAAATTGCTACTGCTTTATTTGCTGTAATTTATTTTCTATTAATCAACCAACTATGTGAAACCTCTGGATTTTAATGAGCTGTATTGATTTGGCCAGTGGGACCGTTATACTGTTTTTCATTATTGTTTACTCTGATTTGTTGTAGATAAATGTCCAGCCACTGGCATCTTTGCCTCCCAAATACACTCTTCACCTGTGGTCAATCATCTTCTCTTGGGAAAGAAGGCCTTAGCTGCTCAGCATCCTTTCAGAAATGGTATAGCCCATGGGCCAGGGCCATTTCCGAGAGCCCAGTCCACCCCGACGCAGGATCACAGTCTTCAGTCCCCATGGCGTGCTCATGTTTGTGCTCATCGCAGGAACCTGGCTCGGGCCCGGGCCCAGTTGGGCTTTGATGACTCTGACGAGATAGAGGATAGGACCAGTCCTGAGCACAAAACAAAGAGAGAAGAGGGAAAAGACGAGATGAAGGAAGAGGAAGCTCCAGGGATGGAGAGGAAAGACAGCAGTGAAAACCAGGAGAGAATAGATGTGCCGTTGCAGGAGCCAGTGCAAGGGATTATTGAGCAGGGAGACTCCAAGCTCCAGCTTCAGGATGCTGGCTACAGAGAGGAGATAAAGGAGATGGAACAGCAACTAACCACACTAGACCTGGATTCATCGGCACAAGCTCCTTCAGAGTTGAATGACCCAGAATCCCCTTCTCCTCCTCCAGAGCCAGAGCTGGGAAATAATCCACAGCCACAACCCGAACCAAATGCACAGCCATACATCTCATCAGTGGCATGTTCCACCCGCCATGACTCTTCCAGCTCAGAAAGCACAGCTTGCTCTCTCATGCAGAGCTCCTCTGTAGCCTCTACCCCAGAGAGTCTTCCCAAACCACAGCAGATCTTCTCACCTTTCCCCTGTGTCAAAGCACCCCGCAAATCCATGGCTGCCCGCAACCTAGGCCTCTATGCCCCCACCTCCAGAACCCCCAATGTGCACTTCCCACATATGAGCAAAACCATGAACCGAATGGGTGCTGGCATTGCTGTGTCCACCAGACGGCGATGATTAGCAGCTTTACTTATTCTTCACCTGAGCTCTGAAACTGATCCTTTCAAATATACAGAAGGCTTGCTTTTTCAGCATGCATAGAAAGTATAGCAGTATACAGCACAAAAGCCACCGAGATATTGTACACAGTAGATGTATAGATAAAAATTAAAGAATTTCCAAGCTAGTCAAGATTATCTTGAATGTGTTGAACATTTTTTTCAAGATTTTTTATACTTCTCAAAAAGAGCCAAACAGTTATTCTTTTCTAGTGTTCAGAATTACTGGAGAATGTAAAGAAGCCTTTATACATTTACTGTATGCTGCATGTCTAACCTTTGGCTTTTGCCATAAATGTATTGGATATGTACAGTATATGGATATATTAGTCACAAACCTACATATACACACACGCAAATATATCCTATTTATTGACTGGCAAATGCTGTATACTGTATATCATTATAACACTCCCTCATTTCAAACATACAGCTTGGTTTTCTTATCTTATTCTTTCTGCCATATATTTCCTCACAGAATTTAATGCAATTTGCCTCCTGTTATGTATCATTTGTCTGTCACTTTATTAATTGGTTTGTGCTGTCAAGTTTTGGACATTTCAATTTCCTAACCATAAACAGAAATAGCTGTATCTTTACTCTTTATTTCATAGCTTATACTTTAAAGAATTTGAAATGAACAAAGTTAACATATTGGATGTATTACATTTAAATGAATGACTCATGTTATATTTACATTGATGCTTGAGTTATTTCAGTGAACAAGATTGCACCAATAAAAAATCTACATGTATAATAGAAGACATGGGAGTTCAGTTGTACCTTTGTTTCTGGTTAGAATATAATAAAACATTGTTACTGTGGAAACATTGCCACTTCCAAGGTCCCCATTCGACCCAGAGCTCAGGTTACTGCCTGTATGGCTAATAAATTAAAGTTGCATGTGCATATTGGCATAATCTGGGGTTCTCTGGTTTCCTCCCACATCTCTAAAACATGCCAAGAGCTAAATTCACTTGAGGTGTGAATGAGTGTGTGAATGTGTGTGTGAATGTGTGTGCATAGTGCATTCAGTTTTGGCCGGCGTCCCATCTGGGGTGTATTCCCACCTCACACCTGTTCTTTCTGGGGTAGGATGCAGAGCTACTTGAACAGAAAAATATGGTGATTCAACAACAAATTATCAAACAATAAACACTGCCAGTGTCACTACGTGCTCATGTTTAGAGAATAATCCATGATGAGTGTTGTCTTTATGATTACTAGGCTACTGTTAGATTTTAACAGTAACACACACTCCATCTGCTTCTCCACAAATACATTTTGTTTCCGAGAATTGCTGTGGAATCACAACTACAGGCACACGCCATTCTCAGAGCAAAGTATTACTATGGTCAGTACACCATGGGAGGGCGCTGCTGTCATAATAAGATATTTATGTTCCAGGATTGCACATAAAACCAAACCCTTCCAGTGAAATTCAAAACCTGGTATTGGTTATCAAGGTAAATCCCTGTCGAGACAAAACATTACAAATATTCCTTATCTCTCTTTATTTTTCTAACTGTTTGAACCTGTGGTTCAAATCTTTTTCACCTTCATTCTAGGTTGTGTTCTTTTAATTGTGAACAATTTAGATATTACAGTGTATTTAATAATATGGATAAAACATCCGATGGCATAAGAAAAAAATTAAACAACTATAATACAGGAAAAAAGAAACAAGAAATATGCAAAATAGTGTATAAATGACTTTTTTTTTTTTTTTTTTTTTTTACAAAAACATTTGTCCAATTATTTGTCCATTTTGCCATTTCTTCATTTATCAGATGTAAATTTGCAGTCTTCTGATTATACTTGTACGAAGGACAGAGCAGTGAGTTTGGGAACACAATATTTTAAGTCAATGCAATCATTTTAATAGTTTTAAAAATAGACGCTTAAGAATGACTGGTTATGTCCGAACTACAGTATATAATGATGAGGAATATTTCCGGCCATGTCTTTTCATACACCACTAAACATTCTGTGTCAGTATCATTGAGACTCAATGACATGACTGATGATTAAAGACAATTATTTTCTTAGAATGGTTAATGATGGATTGCTGGAGATCAGCACGTAGGCATAAGTCAAGCAGACCTCAGGACCATGGCTCAGCTGGATCATCTCTCTCAAAACCCTAAATAGGCTGTCAGTGTCATTTCTTCTGGATGTATGTACATGCACTGTGTGCTTGTGAGAAAATGTTGGACTCAGATTTCTCAAGAGATCAGGGGGACGTTCTGTATACTGGGCAGATGATTCTTCTGGGACTGGCAGAGGGCCGAGCAGCTTCTGTGTACTCCATCACTGATTACCCTAGAGACTAATTTATGTCCTATTGCAGAGGGCAATACTGGATGTCACCTATCCAAGAACAGCACACAGAGCCTTGTTTAGCCATTTGTTTAGATCTTTTTTAAAGTTTTAACAGCATGTTAAACTTTGACAAGAACCTTGTACAGGGTTTTAAAAACAGAATTTGATCTGGAGGTCAGATTTGGTATGTTACAAATAATTCGACCTGGAAAAATCTTTGAAACAACAAACTTATGGAAAATAACTTAGTTTACAATGACAGTGAATGTGCAAGATACCCGTTAACCTCTTTAACTCCAGAAACTGTTGCTGAGCCTAAACATACTGTTCTTACAAACTGTAGGTTTCCTATTTAGTTCACCTATATTAATATTACAGTAAATAAGTACTTTCTTGGTTATCTTCATCAGTGGCCTAAAATACAAGAAGTCACATGGTGTCATAAAATGTGGTTAGTGGAAATTAGGACAAGAGTCATAGATATATTTTATTATGTGACCTGTGAAACATGATCCATATGATCTTCATGTTCCATGAAAAGAGGCTCAGAGGGAATTCTGAACATCCTCCAGAATCTTACTAACCTCTGAACTAGACACTGAACATATACAAAGCATAAAAAATCTGCCTCAGAAAAGCATATAGATCCCATTAACCCTGTGGTAAGGTTTCACCTTCTCACCCACTCATATAGCACAGCAGGCATTAAGATGTACAGATGCGCAGCAATGCAAAAGTAATTCTTCATTTCCTTCAGCTACTCAATCTTTTCTCACATTCTCAAATCCAGGTCATCCATAGTGTGGAGCGGATAGAAGGTTCTTCCGTTCCCTCTAATTAATTAAGCTTGCCTTCATCACTGCAGTTGTTGTTCAAAGTACCCATGAAATTGTTAGAAATTCTTTCTGCTATGGTCAAGGACAGTGGTAGTGCACAATGTACATAAACATACACACACACACACACACAAAACTGCACACATTCTTTCATCCTGTCCCATCCTAGACATCCCTGGCATAATCTCACACACATTAATTCATGTGTGCATGACAGGGCAAGAATAAACCTTATCTGCATTTTCACCTGTATTGCACAATGTAGCATGGAGTTGCATGAGCTGTGAGGACTGTGTGTGCATATGTGTTGAATACACATATGCGTGTAGCTCTATGTATGTGATGGGAGGTGTGTGGGAAGAAAGGAAATGTCAAATTAGTAGAGTTAGCATGCCTCACTGTTCGGAGTTTAAAGGTACCCCTGAGGACAGCTGGCTTTGTTCACTCACCCCGCATGTAGGAGGATGGACAGTAACAGGACTGTACTAGATTCTTTCTTATTTATTATTATTTTCTGCTAAGTGTTTTAGCACACTGTCACTCATTATGTGCATTACTGAAATGAGTTATGTACCCGATTACAATGTTTATGCATCACTTAGATATTTTTTATTGAAATAATTTTTATTTTTCATTGAGATCTTAACAATATTTAAAAAAAAAAAATGTTCATTTTAATTTTAACTTAAATCATGATCCTAATATTTGCTTTATATCGTCTAGCTAATAACTTATAATGCCTGTTAGTTTCATTTCATTGATGAAAATATCTGTAAATTCAAGAAGTATAGGTGATGGAGTTTCTTTCACAGAATTGAAGTGGTATGGAAAGGTATAAATGCAACCCTGCCCGTAACACTGTTGACACTGCTATAACTGTTCCAAATTATAGTGTGAGACAACATAAGTTCAGTTAAAAAATGTCTTACTTTTAATCTTTTTACATCTTTATGAACTTCTGAATCTTATCCAAGTGACAATGGCATTTAACATAAATATAACTTCACAAAAATGACTTCTTACAAGTTTGTCCTGATTGTACAATCTACCATCCTTCTAAATTGCTTGAATTGAAAGGAAACAAACTTATGTTTAAATCTGACCAAAAACAGGATAAATAGGCCTAATTCTTGGCCATTAATTTTTTAAAAACACCAGGGTTCAGTGACACAAGGGATCCAATTCAGACAACCAGTTTACCTCGTTAATAAGCTGCAGGATTCCTCCATATAAATAACTACACAGCCTTTACTTTTTTGGAAGAACATGGAGATTTTATTGGTTTCTTAAAATCATCAATACATTGAAGTGAGTCAAAGTCAAGTCAAAGGCTTATTTGTCCCTTCTATTCTAGTGGTCTTTTGTTTCAGAGACTTTGATTTATTATCTGACGTGACTGTATGTCATGGTAAAAATATGATAAATATGTGGTGGGATCATTCTAAGCAGAACTAAACAGTTCACTCTACTTCATTTAGAGTGTTTAGTCTCTCTGTCTGAACTGTGGTGCCAAATTGTTGATGAGTCAGAGGAAGCTCAGCACTATGGATATATGCAGATAACATGTGTTCCAAGCACGAAGACCATGGGAAAGAATTTATTTGCTATCTTTCACAACAGTGTATTAATATGATCATTCATTCAATATTTGAATTGAAGTATCATTGTGGGGTGTTTTACATTATTTGGCAACCTCTGGGTATAATATATAAACATGATTACATACATGTTAATAAATCAGTAACCCATAACATTAAAGCCACTGAGAGGTGAAGTGAAAAACAGTGATTATCTTGTTACAGAAGTACCTGGCAAGGAGAGGGATATATTAGACATTAACTGAAATCACTTCTCAAAGTTGTTGTGTTGAAAGCCGATGGTCAGAGTATCTCCAAAACAGCAGGTATTTTGGGGTGTTTCCAGTATGCAGTGGTTAGTACCTACCAAAAGTTGTCCCAGCAAGTTTAACTAGCAAAATGGTGAGAGAGTCATAGGTGCCCAAGGCTCACTGATGTATGTGGGGAGTGAATGCTAGTCTGTATGGTTTGATCCCAAAGAAATCTGAATAAAAGCACCTACTGTATAGTGGGAGTGTACAGTAAGCATCAGAAATTGACCATAAATGCAATTGCATTGGAAGAAGGTGGTCTGGTCTGATGAATATTTTAGACCATTAAAGTACCACGGCTAAAATAGGGCCATTTATATTTTATTATTACCTTCAGCTACCAAAGCCCAATCCACATAATCAGAGATTTACTGTACACTGGAGTAGAGCAAAAGCACCAGGAGCCTTTTCAAACTGTACTGACTAATAACCAGTGAGCCAACTACCAAGGCTTGAAACTAAATCCACATAAACCTTAAAAACAGCTGTAAAAAGTTTTCCAGAGTCCAAATTGGTTCAGGCCTCCATGTATTTCCCTTCACAAATCTCATTTCCACAGCTGTTAGCAACAGCAGAGTAGTAAGCATAATAAGTTCAGTACATAGCGTGTAGATGTGGCACACACTCATGGGAGAACAGATTTTCACTGCTAGAGGTTAAATATAGAATATTATTTTACATAAAGTGTATGATGCTAATCTTCTTTCCTCTGACTATTGAACAGATACAAATAAAAATGTTATCTAACCACAATATACCTGAGCCTTGATAGATAGGCACAAACCTCCTAGTGAAGAGTAAACAAGGTATAAGTTTGAAAAAGGTAATACTTTCTATGAACAGTTTGAACATTTTCTGAGCAGAAACAAAGCAGAATTAATGGCTACTTTTAGGATTGCAATGCATCCAAGAACTGCTGAAGCAAAGCATCCCCTTCTCTCATGTTGCCAGACCTTTAGACTGGTGGTAGAGCTACCAGTTTAGGGGTGTGAAAAAATGGAAAGTGGTGAACTGTAAAAAAACACGATACGCAAATCCTGTAGAATCCAAATAGATAGACAAAAACCTCTGAAGTGTGTCCATTTTTGTGCGCTGTATACATCAGATGTTCAGCCCACAGTTCAACCACGTGACGTCTGGGTCTGAGACTAAGCATCCTCAAACCATCACACTATCAACAGATAGTAGAGTAATGATCACTGACCTTAGTTGAGACATTTGGACAATATGTCTCTGATTGTGGTTCTGTGGAACTTTTTGGGTTGCTTTTGTAATCTTTTCCAGACTAAGACCTTTTTTGTAGAGGTCTTAAATAACTATTTTCTTTGTGGCATTAAGTGCCAGACTTTACAAGCTGCATGCTATCAAGTTAACTCTGTTTGTAAGGGACGCATTTAGATTTATATTTTATACTGGGCAGGTCTGACCCAAATCAGACTGCTCATTAACCAAAGCTCTCAAACAGCTTAATCTCATTTACTTTAATTCAATTTGGTTGCATGGGAAATTGGAAAATTATCTAAAGGTTGCAAAATTGATACCATACAATCCAAAAAAAGAAAAGAACCTCAAACTTTTGTTGTCAGTTTTCCAGCTAGGCTCCCTCTGTCTACTAATACAATCCAGAATAAAAATCTAACCCATTATAAAATGATAAAAATGTACACAAATTCAGACAGAAAACAATTTCACAGCTCTGTACTTACAGAATCTATATGAGCTTTGGACAGGCATCATAAGGTATTATTTGATACAGTAGGACATGTTAATTGTTTCATTGTTTATTATAAATACAAGATGTATAATGTTACCATATACACTCAGCATCCACTTTATTAGGAACATCCTTCATGAAGTCAATCATGTTTCAGTAGCACAATGCAAAAAGTATAAATGCAAAAAAAAGGTTCCATGATAGTACCTGACATTTTGGCACCAACAACCATGCCATGATAAAAAAAATAGAGATCACACATTCTGATGTCTGATGTGAACATTAACTGAAGCTCTTGACTTGTATCTGCATGATATTATGCATTGTGCTGCTACCACACGATTGGCTGATGGGATAACTGCATGAATGAGCAGATGTTGATGGTAAGTGTAGATGTTTGCTTATCTACAAGTACAGAAATTTGAGAACATACAAAATCAATTATAATATTCATTCTCAAGTTAGTACAGTTACTCCACCTTTTTATCATTGAAGATTGGGATAATATATGGGATTTTCATTTTATTTTTTTATTGAGTTGGCAATAATAAGATAATAAATGATTTGAAAAGGCCAGAGGCATATCAATACCCTTAGACCAGTTAACATGCAAGTTCGTATTGCACTGTAAAAAAAAAAAAAGCAGAACGTGAACACTTCAAATGTTTATTTACAGAAACTGGAAAGTCTAGACAACAAGCTGCTCATGCAGGGCAACATTTGACACCCTTTTTTATTAGCACTCTTTTGTTATTATTAAGACCCTGTTTATTATGAACACCCTTTTTAGTATTTTATTAGTTAAAGTGAATAAAGTTTGGGACAGAGCATTTACTGTTATTTATCTGACTCAGCAGAGGTTTTTGCCATAAAACCCTATGCATGTCACCCAAACATATGGATCTCGTAAGACGCTAACACTGTGGTTTCTTCTGTGGTTTATGTTAATAACACTCCTATTTAAATCACAAGTATAATTTAACTCAATTGTAATGGTATAATGTCTACCACAAACTGTCGCCATCATTCTAGAAATCCTCAAAGACATTTTATGGAAAACAAAACAACTATTAAACAGTTTAACTAACTTTAAATCACAAATCACCTATGGCAAATACTGCACAACCCCCAACTAAAAAAAGCCTCTGCCTTCCATTTGTGTGAGCTGTATACATATCTCATAATACAGCGACCATGTTAAAATATTGTAGGCGTAATCATGTGATGGAAGAAAGATTGAAATTTTGTTGTTTTTTTGTATAGCTAACATCTGATTTATTTGTACAAATATTATCAAGTGCATATGGTCATTCATCTCCAAGTCCAAAAAATGTAAAATGAACAATTACATTTAGAAAGAGAGACATGTAACAACTAAGACTAAGTAATTTCAGCTGTGTGCCAAAATAGTTGAGTTTCACTTTGTTAAGGGTCAAATGTTGGGGCAACAGCAGGTTATCTTTAAACCAGCAGGAGCAGAAGCAAGGACATTGCTACTTTAATTCTCTCCATATGTCATGTTGCTTCAGTCCTCATGGTGATAAGTCTAAATATTGTCACATGACCTCAAATCTCTGGTTTCTGAACTTTGGGTTCAACTAAAAAAAAAAAAAAACACTTCTTAGATGATAAATAAATCAAAACAACAAGAATGTTAGGAATATCTAGCGCAAATCAATAATCAGATCTACAAGCATTCTCTCATCTGGTATTTCAGCACATGCACCTACAGATGTCCTCAGAGGAATCTAAAGAAGTCAGGTACCTTCCAGGCATCTCTGCTTGAGAAAGATGAACTACAGCAACAAGCCAGGAAGTCAGAAGGCACAAAAAGATTCACACACACACACACACACACACACACACACACACACACACACACACACACACACACACACACACACACACACACACACACACACACACACACACACACACACACAAAAGAGAACAATGCAGCCTCTTCTGCATGCAGGTACTCATCAGTGACTCTGTAAGCGTTAATGGCTGAGAATCTCTGAGAATCAAATGCAAATAATGTAAGTAATACTCCTGGGGTTTCCAGGTTTCCTCATTTGTCCTCATGGAGGGTCGAGGGGGACAGGGTCACTAGTACAAAGGAGACAAAAAGAGGTAGGGGTGGGACACACACACACACACACACACACACACACACACACACACACACACACACACACACACACACACACACACACACACACACACATCTTACCAAGTAGAAATCCCTCAAACAATGGCAGATTTCTGTAGCATTTTCCATTTTGTTCTGTTGGCAGATAATTTTTCCATTTTTATGATTAATTTATAGAAATACACAAAATGATCTGCCAATAGAATAAGAAATTTTAAATCTATACAAATTGGTTTAATAATCTCATATTTGTTTTATTGTAATCTTATAGTATAAAATGTTTGAACTTTGACTATATTAATGATATTTTCTCTTGCAAAAATAACATTTAAAAATAACTCAATTTAAGTCATCGTCTCTGATGATGTTCTGATTAATTGTAGAAGCTAATGTAAAAGAGTATATGTGATATATCTATGTAACATAACTAGACATAAACTGGATTTCACAGTAGATTATAATCAACTGAGGCAGGGATTTAAAATGCTCATATCTGAGACCACACTATAGCTCAATACATTTTATACACCAAACTATACACAATATCTCTAGCTTCATCTGCAAAATATTATACCATGTCACATCTAATAAAAATGATTATTCCCGAGCTTTTAAAATGTGAGAAGGAAGGTTTTCGTAGGTCCAAATAAAGACAACAAAGAAGTATTGAATATTTAAGTATACCTAAGTATCTAATACCAAAAGATAATTGATATGTGTCACAGTTCATTATTGTCACAGGAGTCAAAAACTGTCAACATGTCTGTAAAGTTTTAAATTTTTGAGCTTCATGTACATATTCTATGTATTTAATTTAGTAAAAAATATACTTAATATAATAGCTTATATACTTATTAATCAATTGGATCCTTTTCAGGTCTTTCTTTGTGGCATAAATCTAACTCTTCCACATCATATAATGACTTCTAAAGCTTATGTCTGGAGACTGAGAGGTTCATGGCAAAACCTTGAAAATCTTTGGCTTCAATTGACTGTGTCAATGTTGTGAATAATTAAAATAAGCATTTGGAATTATTTTTATTTGTAGCTAAATTTGTAGAGGCACTAGAGGAAAATGGTTGCAATTACACTACATGTACAGTATATTAAAGAATATTTATAGCATATCAAACATTTAAAAGTAAGATAGGATTATGGTAAATGATAATTATTAACAATGTAAGATTTCCAGTCAATGCCATTATCACATAAATAAAGTTTACATTTTAAATTAAAATGCAAAAAAGAAAGCTTTGGTTCATAAAGAAAAATCAGAATGACTTGACAGTATGACTAAAGCACTAGAGCATTAAGAATAATTAATAACACATAATAACACTATGTATGCTTTGGTGCTAGTCAATAAAAGCCCAACCCTCCGAGTTTTCTAAAGGCAAACCCACTTCCAGCACTGGGTCAAGACTAGGTCACTCCACTGACAGGTATCAGGGTAGAAAACTAGAAAAATCTGTTAATGTAGGCAAGGCTATTTGAGCACTGTAATTAACTTCATCCATTATTTGGAAATTACTTGCACATTAATTGGAACATTATCATAATTAGGAAAATCAAATTCTAACATCTTATTTGAAATCCTGTTTTGACTGTTCTTCATGGTTGGCTCCAGTTTTGATAAGATCATGACAAAGTAGAAGTATGCACACTCCCAAAATCCAAATACTCTTGTACAATATCAAACCTGCTTTAACCTGGATATACAACCCTAATATCAATATTTGAAGTCCACTCTTGGACAGCTTTAACCATTAAGGACACACCTATGTATATATGCCATATATGAATTATATAAATGTGATCTAATTTAAAAATTGTTCTTTCATTAATTTATGTAATTAATGCTTGGAAGAATGCAATGAACTAAATATATTATACATTTAAATGTCCTTCAGCAGAATAGGTGTCTCTATTGTTAAAGGGGGGGAAACTACCTACACTATATCACAGTTCAGCTTTAAATGACAAAATTTCAATTTAAAGTGCAAAAATGTAGTGACAACAGGATTAACTTAAATTATTCAGAAGCGATATATTAAATAATTCTGTGTCTTAGCAGTCATCTAACAGCTACATGGTGGTAGAGCAAATAAGATGAATGAAAAATAAATGTTGGAATCAAACCAAATGTAAAAAAAGGTATAGGATATGACAAAATTAGGTAAAGAACAATTCAATTAGTTTGTCTATTTACCCGTCCAACAGATCTCACCACATCTGCCAAGGCTCAATTTAAAGTTTTTGCTTTGTTTTTTTTGTTTTTTTAGCTTTTTTTAGACTCTTACACTACCTACTGTAAATTGCTTCAGACTTTCTCTAACTTCCCCTGTACCCACGATCCTTCCATGGCAATGATTTTCTTTCTAGCTATTACACTGAACACACTGAAGGATGTGCTTTAACTACAGCTAATAAGTATGCATATTTTCCTCTAATAATAAAAGCCCTGCTCAGCTCTTTAAATTAGAGGATCTAAACATATCCGTTACCATAACAGATTAAATGTAATATAATGTTAATGTAAAATTAACTGACACTTGCCAAATCTACAAAGCAATATGACTAATGTGAGTTTAAGCTATAATGTACAGACAATATATAATTTACATTTATATAATTTGAATATATTTAAATACTGTAGATCTGTTTGTTTGCGTGTTTTGGAACATAATGTTCTCATTCACTTTTGCTATAGCCAAAATGCTTACAATTTAGAAACACATAAAAAATAACATTGATAGATTTCTTTCTTGATGGTTTCACAGCTAAATTCATGTACTTGTGTTTTTTTTTGCTCATGTGCTTCCCCTACCCCTTCTTCCCATGGGACTTCCCATGTTTTTAATGTTACAGAGCATAACACAACTTCTGGAGAGAAGCTGTAATAATCACGGCTGGGAACCAAAGCTGCCAATCAAGGTCTGCTCTCATGTTCCAGCTTTTCCCTGGTGTCAGGATTGTTTTCTCCCTCAGGGTGGTTTTCTGTGCTGCCCCACCTTGTCTGATGAAATAGATTAGCTGTTGATGAGGTGATATAATCCGAGATTGGCAGTAGAATCGACCAATCATGTCTAGATTTATGGAAGGCCAAAACACATCACTGAGTATGAACATGGGTAAACAATTTATTCACGCATTCATATTCCGAAAGTTAAATTTACCTGCACATGGTTGCTGTTGATCCAAAATCAATTCTGGTAACACTGGCCACAAGGAAAGAGAACTCACTTCAGATGAGAAGCCAGTCTATTGCAGGACACCATCTTCACATATTCACTCACACATACAGGTAATTTATCACAGCTAACCCACCTAACTGTTTTAGTGCATTGGGAGAAAACTAGAAAAAAGCTGACAGGAAGCAGACAGACAGTAACACTAGCTAAGGATTGAACCATTAAACTTGGGGCTGTGAAGTGGCAACACTAACCAGTGCACAACTGTGCCACTAATCACATTTTATATACAGACATATAAGTTGTAACTCTGGTATAATTGTCAGCAATGTGGTACATCAACAGGCTATGGCAGTCTAGAGTCTTTAATCTTATCCACAAAGGGCTGGTTAACTTGTAGGTTTTCATTTCAACAAATCAGAAGCGACACATGATTCCACTTGATTTTCATCTTTGCTTTCAATCATTGTCAGGTTCCTCCTTGGTTAAAATAAAAGCTTGCAGCTACACCAGCTCTTTGTGTATAAAACTGAGGATCTCTGCTGAAAGTAATTAGAAATGAATGATGAATGATGTCTATAATCATAATTTTATATGAATCTCTTCTTAGAAGAACTGAACACTGAAGTTCACCACCAATCAGGAAGCGACACTGAGATTGAACTTGATACATTGAATGTACTTGTGTGTGTGCGTGTGTGTGTGTGTGCGTGCGTGCGTGCGTGCGTGCATGCATGCGTGCGTGTGTGTCTGTCTGCAGGGCTATTATGAAGATACCAATCAATGTCAGCAGCAAATTTGGTTGGCTTGGAGTCTAATAGATTTCTGAAACATGTTCACCAGAGAACACAAGCATTACATCACACTTGTTTACTTCATCTCATACATCCTGAAGGCATTCACTACCACTCATACTAAATGTGCAAAACTCAAACCAAATCAACGTGCTTAACCTGTTCAAATATGTGACATCATTGTAGACATTTGTGTGGAGTGCTGACATTCACCATTTTAAACTTTATATATAATTTAGAATATTTATATTGCACAACATTACTTACAGTAGGTATATCCTGTTCTACCACATCCCAAAGATATTCAATCGGATTTAGAACTGGTGACTGAGAAGGTCACTGAAGAATAATGAACTTACTGGGATGGTTATGAGATAACTTTTGCTTTGTGACATTGTGTATTTCCATGCTGGATTTAACCTTTCATGTTGTTGTAGCTCATCTGCCTCAAGTTTATTTATTAATACTAATAAAGTACTCAGTGAGTGTATTTATCAAAAGTGGCATTATACAGTATACAGAGGCAAAATTCTACACAGCATACAATAAAAAGAAAGAAAGAAAGAAAGAAAGAAAGAAAGAAAGAAAGAAAGAAAGAAAGAAAGAAAGAAAGAAAATGTCACTTAATGATACATGCAACTTTTTATTAGGGAACAGAATGGTGTTCGTTTCAATTTGGTTAAAGGACTGAAAACAAAAGATGATGATGCAGTTTTCCATTTTGCTGACCACAATTCGTGCTTAATAAAAAGATGAAAGGAAACTATGAATACCGATCTGTCCTCATGAGCCTCCTGCCAGCTCTTCAGCTCAAATGCTTTTTTTTACAGTTACATTTAGTCCTGGATTAGCAGATATCTGTGGGTGGAAAGCACATACTGACCAAAAATGGAAAAACCTGGAATTATTAATGATCCTTAGGCTTTTGTAACCTGCTATAAAAGTAAAAAAAGACAGCTTAAAAACAACCCTGTAAAATCCATAACACACAGTTTCACACATCTTAAAATTACCATTTGATAAAGACAAAAATGCTAATCCAAGTATTACATATAAAGGTGTTAGGAACAAATGAAAATGCACCTTATAGATAGATCATCTGGTACATAATGTAATCACTAAAACAGTCTGTGTTTTTGCAGAGAGATAGAGATAGAAGAGATACAGAATTTTTTTTATATTCTTAGCTTGTTGTCTGACTTCATGCATAGATGCATAAAAACATACATAGATATAATCTATTGAGATATAGCCATTCTAGATCTCATGAAATATTTTGAGAATGAACATGGATAAACCTACTTTTTGATTATGATAAAACTACTTGAACACATATATTTTCATATGAATTACGTCACATAAGTAAAGTGCTCATATTTCCATGTGAACTTTAGATCATATTCAAACAAAACAAAGCAGAAACAGTTTAAGCTGTTAACATTTGTAAAATAGGCTTTCTGTTTAACTTTATGAATAAATGTTGGCCACATCACTTTCTGATCAGCTGCTACAGCTGTATTTTTTGATAATACATTTTTGCATATTTTCAGATGTAGCTACCAGTATATAGCAATGAAGTTTCTTATACTGTAGGTATCTGACTTTCTGTATCAAAACTACTTTATATTGTGAAGTTGGCTGAATGTTACATGAAAAAACCATCCTTTTTCTCTTCAATCCAGAATAGGTTTGCTTTCAAATTACATGCCCATATATCTTGGCTGGGGTTATAACTCGCTCACCCTTGGGTCAATACTGCTTCATCGGATTACAATAAAGTGCTTGGCACAAGCTGATGTCTGGTGAAATTTCCAAATGCAGGAGGAGACCAGCCGCTTTTAACACATCTGACATAACTTTAAAGCACAGTGTTAAACACCATTATGTCTTTATTAAGGAACAACTAGTTTAAGTTGGATACTCAGTGGACATTGCAGTGCCGTGAGGCAGAAGGAGAACATGGATTGAAATCCTGATGCTTGCCAAATGCTCATTTGACATTGTGAATAATAATCCTTAACTTTGATGTGGGGTGAAACTTGAAGCCTTAAAAAGGGCTCTGCATAGTACTTTGAGTGGCTCCAAGATCAATCTGACCATAGAGCCAGTTAACATAAGATAACCTTGATCCTAGACTCACATTACATATCTCTTACTTTCACACACATCAAGTATGTAGACAAACAACCACAAACACTTGCTAAGGAAGGTAACAGGAGGCAGGTGCACTGTCACTGTTTGTGGGTCCTGGAAGGTGTGACTCACTCCTAAATCTCTTTTTGCCTTTTATGGCTAATGGTGGGTAGCTCTAACGTGAAATTAATAAAAAGCAAGTAGGTTGAAATTAAGTTATTAATTAATATATAATAACTTTAATCATTATATCAATCATTAATTGATATAGGCTGACAAGCATCAGTTAACTTATGCTGAACTCAATGTGCTCATGCCTTGTTCCTGATCTTTCTAATATTTGACTTTTCTGCTTTCTACCAGCTGCTACACAGTGTGTAATCCAAAATCAGATCATTTATGCACAATTTTGTTTGTAAACCCTTTACACCCACATTTTTCTATGTAGAGGATGTTCATCGAGTCATTCATATGCAAAGAGAACTAGTGTAATCTTCAATTAACTCATTATGAGGAGATCCCATCCCACATATTTTTAATCATTAGTAAAACTAACAACGTATTCACCGACTTGGTGACATGAACTGAAACAAAAAAGGCACAGTACAGCTTGACTGGAATTACGCATGCAGATCTTGCCTTGCTTAATTTGGCATGCTAAGCTCTGTATTTTGGCCTTTACTTTTTACCACAGCATATTGCTCAATCAATTTGGGGAATAGATTATGAAGCGATAGTGATAAAATCACTTGCTAAATGTACAGATAATTTGTGTTGCAGTTCAGCCTCTTGAATCGCTAAGGCAAAATGCAAATTGCAATTTTTTTCATCGTGCTAAACAGCTAAAGAGAGATTTTAACAAGTGGTATTAAGATGATTTAAATTAGTTCTTATTTCTTTCTGCATGCTCACAACAAACAGAGCCACATTCATGATACTAGGATTTTTAAAGGAAAGTTTTTCACCATATATGGAGATTTGGCGTATTTCTTTACAAAGTCAAGGTCCTACTATTCATGTATTCAAATACTTACAGAAATCCCCTTCCTGCCTTTTAGATAAATTTAGTACAGCATAACAATCCAAGCTAAGATTCCTCCACACAAGCTCTAGACGGTGCGTTATCTCTGTCTTGTGTTGTAGCAGTATTGCTTAACAACTCCCATATGGTATTTGGCTCTTATCTCAATGGGCAATCTAACCTGGGGGAGATTGCACTCCACTCCACTGTTGCTGGTGCCCAGGCAGGTAAGCTGAACCCCGAGCCTTGAGTTACGCTGCACTCTCAGGCTTGCTTTCCAGGTCAGTGCTTTGCTCTGTCTGACTCCTAAAGAGCACAAGAGGAGCCCTGTTTGCAACGGTGGGCGCATCACAGCCCCCCTGTAGTCCAGACCCAGTGCTGGAGCTAACACTGCTCCTCAATGTTTGTGTGACACACAGCACTCAGGCCAGATTGAACACAAGCACTTTAAAAGTGAATAGGTAAAGCTAAATGACTGCAAGCATTGCAACAAAAAGGAAAGAGGGTGAATGATAGGTATGAGAAGAGTGAACCAGAATGATTCAAAGAGAAACAAAGACGGGAAAAGAGGAAAACATACTATTTCAGCAGTGGTTGAGCTTCTGCACCAGAGATTAGAAGGTTGTGACTTCATATCCCTGCCTTTCTTGGAATGGTTGGGTCTCGGGTGAGAGGTGCTTTAGCTTTTATGCCTTTGGTAAAGAGCTTCAGACTCTTGACAATGAACAACACTATTGTGGACTCCCTGGCCTCACCAGTGGCTGAAGAGCTGAGCTTATGTGAAGAGTGGTACAGTAGTACTGGAAAAAGCAAACCTAAAAAATGGTGCAATTTGTATTTTTAGATAAGATAAAAAACTACGAGAACAGTGTTTGTCATTAACACTATTTGAGTTAATTTGCCTACTTTTCAAATGCTTTATGTGTATAAAATATACAGAGAGTTGCAAGAGTTTCTTCAAATTAAGCTGTGTACTGCTTTATAGTTGTGTTTTTCTCCTCTTCATCTGTAATAATGATCCTTTGGCTCTTTGAGGTATTTATTGAGTGATTGATTTTTTGACGTAATTTGTGATGAGTGTGTGAAATGTAAAAACAAATAGCAGCATTGGGGCAAATAGGGATATTTCAGGGCCTACTACCGTGAAAGAAAGTACAGGAAGAGGAGTTGTGGTAAGAGCCTATGCACTATTGTATGTTTCTACTAAGTGGCACATATAAATACTATGTAAATCTGAATGTAACAAATAGGCCATGTGTATTACAAATAAAAACAGGCCAACCAACCAGGCTATTATTTCAAGCTAGCTATCACAGCCTAATTTGCAGTGTAAACAAGAGCTGCACAAGGCTATGACATGTTTATTTGTCAATTATATGCATTTGTGTGTGTGTGTGTGTGTGTGTGTGTGTGTGTGTGTGTGTGTGTGTGTGTGTGTGTGTGTGTGTGTGTGTGTGTGTGTGTGTGTGTGTGTGTGTGTGTGTGTGTGTGTGTGTGTGTTTTTGTATGTGTGTGTGTGTGTGTGTGAGAGAGAGAGAGAGAGAGAGAGAGAGAGAGAGAGAGAGAGAGAGAGAGAGAGAGAGAGTTTATGTGAGTTACTAGGCATAGATAAAAGTAAAAAGCTGTTCAGTGACCTGTGTAAACGGGTAGAAACTTGATCTGGCCAGGAAAGACAGCAAGCCTCCACCTTCTTCTCTCTTTTTTGCTGTTCCTCTTCCCCTTTCTTTCTTTTCCTCTGATGCCTGATGCCCACCTTTCCCTGCAGCCACAGTACACTGAGACAAGGGGCCAGGATCATTGCCTTGTCAGACCCTGAGGCCTAGTTGCCCAGGTGGGAGACTACTTGCACATCGATCAGGGGAAAACAGGTTGGAGGGAGTACATTGTTACGGATTTGGAACACACAGGTCTTTAGGAAAGCCGAACTGAGCCTAACATTGCACTAAACAAAAGGGTCATTGTGAAAGCAGGTGAAACCAGTAACTGCACTGTGTAGGTAAATGTCAGTGTCACAGTCTCATCAAAACTGCAAACATTAAAGAATAGAAGCAAACAATAGAAGATTTGCTTACATTTATCAGCATTTATTTGCTGACATACGATTTCAAATAGTCATAGTCAGGTAAGGACACATTTCACAAATGTGAAAGAAAAAGGTTCAGAACACTATAACAATGCAATGTCTGTACAACATTGTATGACGACTAATAACACAATTCATTATGGTTTTGAATGCAGTTAATGCCATTTAGAACCAATTTATTTGGTATTATCTTAAAGCATATGGGGAAACCACACTAACCATGAACGAACAGTTAGGCATTAGGCTCATCTTTAATATCTTTGTAGATCATTGAGGGATTAGGGGTAGAGCCATTCCACTAAAGCATTAATCTTTATCCTATGCTTAGGAGGAGAGAATACACAGCAAAAAGGAAATGTGAAATTCACTCTCTACTTTCCCCAATGACTAATAACTCATCAGTTCTTAATTGTGTAGCACATCCTGTAAATATTCCTAAAAACTTGTGACATAAACTAAAATTTTTTATCTCTCATGTCTAATATATCCACATTTACATGAGCTTTTTAAGGGCTAGCCTATATGGTATGAGTCTGTAGTCACTGTTTCTCTTAATGACCACAATAGCCATCTTCAATCCATCCCCTACCCTTATTTTAATCAGACTCTATGTATTTTGAAGGCCAAGTTTGGTAAATATTTTGACCAAACAAAAATGTGGTGTTTAATTAAGATGCTGAAATTTGTACTCATCAGATTCGGACCCAAACATGGTGAGAAGTGTAATTCTAGGAGATTCCCTACAATACAGACCTTACTTTTTTGTTTTTGTTTTTGCAGCACATTATAGACCAGTTTCACTCCACCCACTACCAGGATCTAGGGGTAATTTTATAGCAGACTGAGTGTCCTGTCTTGAAATTGTTACCCTAAATGCCTGCCTTGAGGGGGGTGATTAAGTACTGCTTTGAAGTAACTGAGAAACTATGTTTCAGAGGTAAATATCTCTGAATAGCTTTCAGCACATAAGGGTGTGGTATATTCCTACCTCTCCCTGTCAAGTACAAGATTACAAATCAGTCTGTGCAAAATATATATGGATGAATTTTATATGCAAAGACTGCATTAGGAAGCTGTGACACAAAGAAGTGATGACTGAAGTAATGTGCTGGATCTGTGTAGGTAGAAATTTCTTACGTAACAAACTAAACAGAACACAAGAGACAAATCACATGCATAAACAAACCTAGTACAAATGAGGTCAATTACCAGGCAAGAAGGTAAAAACCCAATGTGGACATAGAATAGCAGACAAAATACAAAGGTTTGGCAAACAAATCTAGCTATTCAAGGTACATTAACCAGTGACCTCAAATACAATGCAAATTTTGGGAAATTAAATTTGAAGGATGGCTACCCAGTTAAACAGAAACTTAAAGGTGCAATAGCAGTTAAGTAAGCTAACACAGTAGTTATGACAAGCAAGTGAAAGTTCATATGAATCTGTAATTGAACTATGGTATTCTGCTAATGGCGACTTCTTGTGGCACCATGACAAGACAAGAGACAATGAGGTGTTGCTTGCCAAAAACCAGGAGTATGTCCTATTACAAGTTTCAGGCATGGCAGACTTCAATTATTCAGTTAGCTGTTTTTGACCTGTTATTAACACCTAGAGTGGCTAGTGGTGAAGGCAATAGGTATTATATTATGTATAATGGCAGCTATCAAGAAGGAATCCCAGGAATGTGCTATAGTGACTAGCAATGGAATCTGTTGGCTAAATGTCACCCATGGTAATACATTGTGTAGCATTGACTATAATCTTTAAGTTGAAATGAATTTTGTATTTACCCTTAACAGTGAGTCCTGTGATACACCTTCTTTCCAGATTGTTCAAGCTCAAATGTACACTGTTTATATCAATGAATTGTTTGTTATACACTAAAGCATGGACATATCTCCAACAGTATTTTCACTCACTCACTCACTCATTTCCTACCGCTTTATAAGAACTACCTCGGGTCAAGGGGATCCTGTGCCTATCTCAGGCGTCATCGGGCATCAAGACAGGATACATCCTGGACGGAGTGCCAACCCACCTCAGGGCACACACACACTCTCATTCACTCACGCAATCACACACTACAGACAATTCCAGAGATGCCAATCAACCTACCATGCATGTCTTTGGACCGGGGAGGAAACCGGAGTACCCGGAGGAAACCCCCGAGGCACGGGGAGAACATGCAAACTCCACACACACACACAAGGCAGAGGCGGGAATCGAACCCCGACCCTGGAGGTGTGAGGCGAACGTGCTAACCACTAAGCCACCGTGTCCCCCTCACAGTATTTTCAGATTAAATATTTAGTCCAGTTTGCAGTTTCAGGTGCAAAATCAGATTTGCACAAATTCACATTGCTGGATGATAATTTGTTTTGCTTTTAAGGTATACCTGAGACTCTTGTGCAAAAAATGCACACACCCGAAGATGCTTAAATACCGATGACAACCATTTCTGATACATAATCCAAAAACCTCACATGTCCTCTTTATTCATATTCACATCTACAACACCCACAAATCTGTCATACACAACATGGACAATTCACCACCACACCATCAGAGGGCACTATATTGTGAATGTTTTGGCTGTTTCTTGTTTGTCTTTTCCATTTCCTTGTCTAGAAAAAAAGCACATGGACTGTCATTTATTCCCAATATCGCTGCATTTGCCTTTCTATCAGCCACGTTTTTTTAATCTGTTCTTTGAATTATGTAATAATTGTTTTTAGTTTTTCCTCACACGATGTGTTATTATGTTTGCAAGTTTGTTGAAAAAAATCCATCAAGCTCTTGCTCTACTTAGCTACTTAGCATACCTGGGAAACCACTACTTTTAATCACAAGGAAGGTGGATGGAATGAAGACCATCTTTCACCAAAACTTAAAGGACATTCTTCAAAATGATCTAGCATACCATGATAAGTCATTTACACTCAAATAATTTATGAAAATAGCCATCTGCACTGATAACACCCTTTAAAGCACGAAGACCTTCTACTCTTCTACATTTAACATAACTAACATAAATTAACATAGCTAACATAAATGACTCTGAACCTGTGTGAATCCTCCATGTCACATTTTACCAGGTTTATAAAAATCTCTCTCTTTATCCTGTCATCTGGCTAGAAAGACCCAAGGTAAAAATGAAGTGTAACTCCCTGACCCACATCTTGACCTGACCAATATGTTCAGCAAGGTAAAAGCTTTGAAACTGCCTACACACCACACCTGTGTCATCGACCTTCTGGCTGGTTCAGGTTGCCCCTAGAGATCACTATTTTTTCACTCACCATAAAACAAGTTATAGAGGATTATATTAAAAAGGCTCTAGCACAATGTTAAATTCAACCATCCACCCTCAGCTGCAGTTGCCAAACTCTTTATGGGGGAAAAAAGATAGTAGCCTTATCAAGGATTGGAATGACTGGACAGACAGATGAACAGATGTTCACTAAGTTGGATCTTAGAAGCACATAAAACCTCATCCACCTCAACAGAGGTGTGAGGATTGGTTCCCTTCTGTGCCTGGTTCCTCTCAAGTTTTCTTCCTCATAACAGTTCAGGGAGTTTTTCCTTGCTGCCGTCCCCTCCGGCTTGCTCATTAAGGCTAGATATATAGTATTTTAAATTTAAAATGAATATTTTTTAATTAATTTTAAACTTTAAATGTATGTATTCATTTATTTATTTTTCTTATTATCGTGGCCTAATGGTTAGAGAGTCTGACTCGTAATCCTAAGGTTGTGGGTTCGAGTCTCGGGCCGGCCACGACTGAGGTGCCCTTGAGCAAGGCACCGAACCCCCCAACTGCTCCCCAGGCGCTGCAGCATAAATGGATGCCCACTGCTCCAGATGTGTGTTCACGGTGTGTGTGTGTGTGTGTGTGTTCACTGCTGTGTGTGTGCACTTTGGATGGGTCAAATGCAGAGAACGAATTCTGAGTATGGGTCACCGTACTTAGCCATATGTATGTCACGTCAAAAATTTATTTTTTCTCTTCTGTTTCTATACTTCTGTAAAGCTGCTTTAAGACAATGTGAATTGATAAAAGCACAATGCAAATAAATTGAATTGAATTGAAAAACAGCCTTCATTGTAATGTCTGGTCACTATGAATAATTGGTCATGCCACAAAGCCTATTTAATGCTGTTTTCAGTCTGTTTGAATATGACATTCTGTGTCATTATGAACCAGTGTTTCATCATGTACAATGAAAACATTCTGAGGAATATGTCCATCAATTATAAGCAGTTCTCAAGAAGCTTTTGATAACAATCTCTTGGTGAAACTGGAAAGGTGTAAAGTTCACCAGACCTTTTTTAGGTTCATGGGTGGATGGAAGAGGTACAGAACCAAACCAATCATAGTCAACATAGTAATTTATTGGCAACAACCCCAAGCCACAAAAGAACTGCAAAGGTTCCTAAGGGTTGCAATTTTTGTATTATTGGATCATTTAGGTTTTATCTTTGGTGACCCCTATAACATCAATCTTAATAGGAAAACCAAAAACTACCAAGCAGTTGCAGAAATTTATTCCAGAAGTTAGAACACAATTTTCATAGTGCCAGCCCTTTTCAGATCATGTCCAGAACATACACTTCAGGGAAAAGGAACTTCTCTGAGTGGCCTAAATTGGTGAATGAGTGTGAATTGATCAATATAGAAAATCATCTAAATAAAAAATTATTGAACATTGAAACTCTCTCTTCATCCATTTTAATGTCAGATTACTAACCCAACAGAACCCTGTGCAATATTCCTTATTTCTCTTCATTTTCTATTCCAACTCTGCTTATGCTTGCACTCGTGATATTTTTCCTTTTTAGTGATATCAATAGCTGTTTTGTCAGGTTTTCTTGAACATATTTAAACGCCTTCTTGTTACATGAATGCCTTTGTCTTATATTCAGAAGGACATTCAGGTCTACAGTTATCTGGGTTGCTATTTGCTCCCTGTTCTTGTTTTAACTGTAGATTGTATTTGACTGTTTATTTGACTGTTGCCAGTTTGGAAACAGAATAAGGTTCTTCAGTGACTACAAAAGTATAATAGTGTGCACCTTAATATCCTGTTTTAGGCCTCACATTACTCTTATTCTGTTTATCCAGCCCCCTAGCCATGAAATTCTCAAAAAGTGTTGTTGGCCTGATTGAGCACTACAGCTACAAATAAATAAAAGCCTGAGAAGCAATATGAAAGAATGGATAAACTGAAGCATGCTTATTTTAAATAATAAAACAGAAATACTGTTCTTGGGTAAATTAGGTACAGTAAGTCTACCTGTCACAATGCTATTCAAGAGTACAATGAGACAACTGTACCATTAGGATCTGTTGCACCAGAGATGGTGCAGGATTTTTATGTTTTTGATTTTATTTTTTATTTATTCATTTTTTAAAATGTCAACCTGTTTGTTAAAAAAGTTATATTGTGCATGCTAATTATATAAGAATGGCATGTTGTTTATTATGGTAGCATTCAGTTTGGTTTGTGGTACAGAATTGCTCACTATTACAGAAGTGATAGGAATCTGTCTGATTCAATGGAGTCAGTAAAGGTGTTGGTTCTGTAAGATCATAAACAGCACACATCATACAGTAGAAGCTAATCACCTAACATTCGCTAGCTAACTAAAATGTTTGTTATGGCTAAAAGGAAAGGGTTTTCCCTGCTATACTCTCACAATGTGCTGTTTTGTGCTAGATCACAAAAAATATATATTTTATATATGGGTTCAATGTAAGAAATTTCCTAGAAATGCTACACATCTCCTAGCTAACTATTACATCTGATTGTTGTTGGTGTGATTTATTTTTACCCTATCTGTGATTTCTGTGTATTTTGTTCTCCACATGGTGGAATGTCACTGCCACTTGTTTACACAAGTGGTTTCTGTCTTGATTAGCTGATTAGCTCCTGTCTGTCACTCCATAGTTGGGGAGTAATGGCGTTTAGCTTATCTGAGGTGACTTATCTGTCTTGATGTATGTCTACAAATTCCCTGGCAATGCCTAGCCAACACCCCTAACACAAATCTCACTGTGAAATACTACTACAGGATTGTCAGTGTGACTCACTTCAGCCCAGGGATCTTAAATATAATTTTCCCCATCTCAAAATTTATTTTATTTTACACAAGTTTTCATAATTTGTTGTAATTCTTAGAGATTGAGTCAATGAATGATTTTTTTTTAATTATTTATATATTTATTTTACATTTTTTACATGTGGAGTGTCCTTGTATGTACAATGAGTTAGATGTTACACCATTAAATTGTTACAAAAATAAACAAAGCCATTACAAATGTAAATCTTTTATTTAAAGAATTATTTGTTGTCTACTCTCATAGTCTATACACCAGTTACTGTCAGACAAACAGTTGGGTCCAAAAGTCCAAAATAAAATAAAATTAGAAATATACAGATGGTTTTAGAATTTTGAAATTCTTTCTGTATAAATGTGTAAATGTAAGCAAATTTGTGATGTTTACTGCTTTGAATAAAAGTTTAGATTTTCCTCAATCCTAATCTCTTCTATTGATTTTTGAGTTCAGATGACACTCTAATAGATTTGATCTAAAATGGATCAGGAGGTTTTGCACAAATGTGTAGAGTCCATGCCAAGCACGTACTGTATATATATATATATATATATCAAAAACTCTATTGTTATTGTTATCAATAACATATTCTGTAATGAAAATTGTTGTTTTAAATGAAACTGGATGCATCTCAGTGAACTCAGATCACCTGCAGAGTGAAGCAGAGACTAGATCCTTCAAAGTCCACACATTGTGCCAAGATTTCTCTAAGGGAACCTGAACAAATTTCTTAGCCTTCCTTGTCCACTTCATCCTGGTGGTAATGGATAACTGCTGTATAAAGAGTTTATCTTGGAAATAGTGTGTGATCAGATATCCCTAAATTCAGGACTGTGATGCTGCTACCTGTGTCCTTAGCAATAGCATTGACATTAGCAATCACATTTTTTGTAGCATTAGTAAACGTGAAATCATGAAAGCTAAACATGTTTATTAACATGATAAGAAAGTTGCTGTTTAGAGTTAATTGTCTCCCTTTCTGTAGTTCATCAGTCAAGGGTGGGGCGTTCTGGCATATGAATGGCATTATCTTGGCCTGTGTAAACTCTCTTGGCACGTAATATGGCCATGAACCAACAGCAAGTAGCTTACCACTTTTGGACCACATGCGATTTAAGATATTGTTTCCTGGATTGCACAACTTGTCATTCACAAAAACCTCAAGCCCTTTCTTTTTCCTGCTTTCTTTGATGCTTTTACTTGAAATATGTCATTGTAGAAGTAGAAGCTTTAACTTTTAGACATGTTTGTACTATGTTTGAATTATGTCTTTTTTCTTGTGTTGCTGTAGGATAATTGCTCTTAATCCTGAATGTCTGCCAGCATAGCCTTGTCACATAGGTGTGTCCAGCATTCCTCTTTAACAATAATTTAAGTACATACATACTGGTTGAATAAAGAAAACAGCTACTGTGAGCTTTCAATTAAAGATCAAGGTTTTAAAAGTGCAAAGGTAAACAGACATGGAACCTCCCAGAGATGCAAAAGAAGTATCGGAAACTTGTACAAACACTGCCAGACAGGTTTCATTCCACCGTGAAGCAGACCTGGCTATTAGGCTTTTCAATATTTCAACATGGTGATGTAAGAAACCTCTACACAAAGCATTACAGCATGGACAGAATAGCTTTGCCTGTGGTCTTTGACACATGAATATATTCAATAGAAATATCAATTCTGCAACAGAAAAGCTGTTGTTGCATGTGTGACTATTTACCCACAGCTGCACTCACTCAGTTTCAATAGCTGTCTATTATTATTTGCTTGTTAACCAGAAGCTTTTCAAGTGGTCTGGCCACATCCTCTCTATTTCATTCAATGGATAATGCTGGCAAATTAAAATAATAAAATTTACTGTTATGTAACCTCCTTGTTTAAGGTTGTCTTTTAAGGGTGCCAGTGAAACTATTCTGAGTGGTTATTATCGGTGGTAATTTTTCAGTGCATATGGTAATGATTATGTGTTGGGCATACATGCACAAGAACATCCAGAAAGCACTCACAGGTTTATGGTGTTTCATGAGTCATTGACTAGTTTCATTTCTTTTATTAAGATACAGAATCAAATTTTTCATTTATCGAGATGCAGACAGAATAGATTTAATTGCAACCCTTTATTTCTCCTTCACATTATTTGTATTTTCAATCATTTTTGAAGGTTCTTATAATATTAGCAATTAACTGAGGAGTTGCAGTGATTAGTGCTAAGTGTATGCTGAGAAAATACCTCCCTGTGGGGTCTTGCTCTGCTATTTGGAAGAGTAAAACCACTATTATTTCAGCAGGAATATGTATGTCATGTGAAATCATAGCCTCTTCAGTACCTCTGTGAGTTTATTTTACTTACAGTTAGAAGTTCAACAAAGTGATACCCCAAACCTCCTTTATTTTTCATCACATTCAGATCAAGTGGTGTGCTTTTGTATATTTAGCTCTGACAGTTTTCATTCTGCTTCCTCTTTACTGGAAAAAGGAAAATTATTCTGAAGGGTTATTATTGTTCCTGAAAAGCAAACAGCATAAAAAAGTAAACCATGTTTCCAAATGTTCACTACCTTGCTGGTGTTTGGATGCTGCAAATGAACTGAACTTTAAATAAAAATAAATAAAGAATCTATATAACTTTTTAAAAATACCATTCCGTATTATGTTATGTTAATATGGAATGTGCTGATTCTGGCAAACTTGCCATGTGACCACAGTGGTGCATCTACAAATGAAATAAAATGCATAAAACTTTTACAGAATGTATTATGCCAGAGAGTCAAAGTTTGATTTGACAGTTGGACATGTGGTCAGAATGCTTGAATAGCTAGCAGAAGCAGCATTATATGCCTTCAGAAGCTAAGTCTAATAATATTTAATCATTTTTTATTTCAGCATTTTTACCAACATACCAAAATAATGAGTAGGTTATGGGAGGCTGATGTGAGTCATGCTTTTTATTTTGAACACATTCTTTTTGACATGTCTTTTATGGTAGATGTCAACTCAAATTACTATGGACTATTAAATTCCTTTTCAGCGTTATTATGATAGGCTTTAAAGTTGTCAACAAATAAGAGCAGGATGTAGTTTTAAAAAAAAGTTTTTCATTTAATAATCCAGTAGTTTATTGTAAATATACTGTATATATATATATATATATATATATATATATATATATATATATATATATATATATATATATATATATATAAATTAGCATACACATCATACTGTATATCATCTCTCAGTGCATTTATATATGACTTTGTTGTTCTACATCATGTCTTTCATGTAGACAGCATTGTATTACATAAAAAAACACCATAGCTTCTGTTACTGAAGGAGTGGTCCAGGGATTAGTATTGATCCCCTCTGTATATGCTCCACCTTGATTAAATCATGTGTACCAATTTCTTACCTGACTGTGTTATGCTGAACATACTTAGCCTAAATGTTAGCACTACATGTGCCACTTACCTTGCTTCCTGTCAGTATGTACACGGTCAGTCAAAATGTTTTAAACATGTGGAAATAAAGAAATGTTACATCAAGTATCTGAATCTTTGAAGTTAAGGACTCAACACATTCAGACTGTCATGGGGCTGTAAATGAATGCTTTATGAAAGGCAAGTGCACTTGTTTGCTGAACCAGGTAGTGTGTCTTGCAGTCCAAGATCCCTGGGTCGATCCTGAGCTCCAGTTACTGTCTGTGAGGAGTTTCAGATGTTCTCCCTATGTTTTTTTGTATGGGAAAAAACATGCCGGCTGTTGGCTCAGCTACTCTAAATTGCTCTAGGTGTGAATGAGTGAATGAATGTGTCTGTGCATGGTGCCCTGTGATTGACTGTCCTTCCATGCAGGGTGTAATCCTACCTCATTCCTACTGTTCCCAGGATATGCTCTGGATCATCCATGACCAGTATAAAGCAGTTAGTAAAAATGAATGAATAATGAACAATGAGTTGATACTAAGCAAATATATATATATATATATATATATATATATATATATATATATATATATATATATATATATATATATATATATATATATACATCAGTAAAAGACTGAAAACATTACCTGTTGCTTATTTTCTCATTACTAGGTCATTAAAGTTAAACACCACCACCCCTCTTTTTTTCACACATATAACCAAAAATATGTATACAAAGTGCTCAAAAAGTTTCTACTGCTAGTGTATGTCTGATAAATGTGTGTGTGTGTGTGTGTGTGTGTGTGTGTGTGTGTGTGTGTGTGTGTGTGTGTGTGTGTGTGTGTGTGTGTGTGAGAGAGAGAGAGAGAGAGAGAGAGAGAGAGAGAGAGAGAGAGAGAGAGAGAGAGAGAGAGATGGCAGGGAAAGGAAGTAAGAGACAGACAGACACAGTGAGAGTGAGTGAGAGATAGAGTGAGTCAGAGAGAAAGGAATATCACTGAACACTGAGCGCGTTAGTAGACACAGTGCGTCTTGAACAATTTGGGAAGTTTCCAAAAAGGATCCTTTATAAACCGTCACCTTAATGTCGGGACTGCTGAATATTACCCTACCGATGCTATGGTTACCTTTATTACGGTATGTGTGATTCAGATTTGTTTTGTAAAGTTTAGTCATTTTAACAGCCTATGTGACAGCAGGGTTCACACTGTGATACTGTGATCAACTGCACTTTGACTCGACTGGCGCAGGACAAAAACTGCTAGTTTCAACTCTTTTTCTTCAATATATAACATCGTGATACGCACAAATCTGTTGTACATTCTGACGTTAATAAGATTTTTACATTGTTCTACGGACCTGTGCATAAAACACCGCAGCGTCCGGTCTTTAGAGGAGAAAGTTTGCAGTATGTATTGCAACTACTAATATGTGGCAGCTGGGGAAAAAAGCTGAAATGCAATGTACAGCCTAAGGGGCAACTGAAAACCAGTATGGGCAAATTCATTTCTTCCCTTCCCTGATATGCAGTAATCTGGGTGGAAAACTATAGAGTTACTGGGCCGAAAGTACGGCTGCGCCCCAAACCGCATCCAAACACCGTAAATACAGTGTGCAGATAGTACGCGATCATCAGTAGGTCGTATTTAAGAGATTAGTTATGCATTGTGTGTCAGAATAGTATGCGCTGTATGAATGTAGTTTTCCACCCTCGACATACACTTTTGAAATACCCACATGCGCAATGCAGTTAGTCAAACTATTTAAAATGTGGGTTTGACATGCATGGGAAATACATTACAGGCATGTTTATGCAAAGCATGTGGTCCCCCTGGAATTTAACGGAGCAGTGAGTCAGAACAACAAAATGTACAATAAATAAATAAATAAATAAATAAATAAATAAATAAATAAATAAATAAATAATTGTACAGTACATTCCCCAGGAGTGAATGAACACCTACAGTATCGTTTTCATGTAAGCGCACGTGCAGTAAATGAGTTCATTCAGCGCAGTAGGTGTTAATTCCACACTTGCAGTTTTTACGGTGTGTTTTCTTGAATAATTGTCTGTCATTGCCTGAGGAGCTGGGCTGACTTTTCTCTCTGCTTTATTCTGAAACAGTGGCAGAGCAATCCTAAAAGGATAATTCCCTCAAATATGTAATACTGTATGTGTTGTCTGGATAATCTCCTTACAAGAATGTTTTATTGAATTTTTGTTTTCGTGTTTTGTGTGCAGTTATATAGCACACACACATACCCACACTAACACATACACTGAAAGAGAGTCAATGGCTTTCACTCTCTGCGGTCTTGTATAGGCTTGTCATACTGTGGAATCTGTCAAATAGAGTTTAATAGACCTGACACAAAAAGCATCTGCTCAAGAATTAACTGAAGAAATTTAGCACAGAGGACAGGGTGAGACTTTGTAATTGATACTTTATTGAACCAATAGTTTCAGACTATTGGAAAATGTTTTTAGCTAATGAGAAATATGACCGACTTATACCTATAGTTTTGACATTTTGTGTACATGCAAGAAAAACTAATATGTTTACTTCAAATCAAATGTTTTCTTTATTTGATGTTGATAACAACAATAGCTTTTATTAGATACTATATGTACTTATACAACACATATAACCAAATGCACACAGTAGTTAACCAAACTCTGTAAGAATGTATAACATTTTTATAGTAATTTAAGATTAATCTGTGTTTTTGACTGGGAATGTACCTGCAGGATCCTTAGAGAATTGTAGATGGTTTGCAGGTACTACACTGAGAAGTAATGAAATAGGAAACATCACCAGCAGGGTTTTTCCGCATACCATTAAATTAACACGGCTATAAACACTCTCAGACGTGTGTAAAGAGCTGAAATGTTCCTACAGTTCTTGTAAATATCTTGTTCAGTATAGACATGAATATATACAATATACATCTTAAATTATAAGTATTTTAGGAAGAGAATCTGTTTACTATTATAACTTCGGTAAAGCAAATTAATGAATTGCTAATTAATAAATACTCATTTTTGCTTGTTATGTATTTGGTGTTATTTTCCTACTTCTAGCATCCACACGTAGTAGTTTTATAAAACAAGTTTGAGTAGAAGAAAAAGTAAAAATGAAATATAGAAGATTTTATTTAAAACAAGTATTATCAGAAAATATTGCATAAGTATATAGTCAGTTCATAACTTGGTAAAGATAGGTGAGAAGGTTTATATATATGTTGGAATTCTTGGAATTGGAATTTTTGGAATTCTTTTTTTTGACCATATAATAGAATATAATATATATATATATATATATATATATATATATATATATATATATATATATATATATATATATATATATATATATATATATACATAATATTCTATTATATAGTCAAAAAGAATTCCAAAAGTGCTTTGCAGAAAGCAAGACATCTGAAACACTCATCTTCTCCAATCTCTCAAGGTCTCCATGGTTTCACATGCCACAATGGGGATTACCTCAGGGGTCTGGTGTGGCCATATCAAAAGCTAGATTCTGTGATCATTGAACCATTTTTGTGTGGATGTGTCATATGTTTTGAATAACTGGCCTACTACAGCTGGGTCTAGCAACATCCCAGCTGTAGCTTTTGGGGAGAGGCAGCCAGAGTTTCATACTTAGCAGTGGAGATTAGGTTCTTTTCTGTATAATCAGCCATCTTTTATGCCAAACCCATCTTAAGTATTGGTTGCCAGAAAGTTCTATTTTTGTCTCATTGGACCATATAACTGGTTCTAGTCACATTCCAGTAGAGTCTAGCAAACCTCAGGTGCTTATATTTGTGGTTAGATGAAAGGAAAGGATTTTTCTGCAAACAGTTTGTTGGAATGGATGGTGAATGTAATTGTAGATTTGGGGACTTGGTACTGCAAATTTCAACCATGGTGTTTAGAAAAATCTTTGCCTCCCTAACTATCCTCTACACTGTGTTTGGGGAGGAGTGTGTGTATGTGTTAATACACACACTCCTTTTATTTATACACAAATAATAAAAGTTATTGCTTAGAGGAAATAACAGGATCATAAGAACAGTGGCAACAGCAACAATAATAATAGTTGTGATTAAGTAATTTGGTCAGAGGAAATTCAAACTAGAAAGATAGAATTAGGTTATGTTATCTGTATGGTGTGTAAGAAGTGTGGGCATATGTTCTAAACAAAGAAGGATCTTAAAACCAGGAGAAATGCTGCAATAAATGCTCTTGACTTGACTTAGCTTGACTTAAAATGTTGTATAGGTCATGCAAAATTTATAATCTGTAGAAAACCAAACATTTTGTATATAATAGAGGTTATGTGTTCCCAGGTTCTGATGTGGGTAAGAAATCTAGCAGCTAAATTATGCACATTTTGCAATATCTTCCACTTTCAAGCAGGAGGTCTGTAGAACACTAACAAGTCAAGATGTGTAAAGAGCACTAGTGATGTCAAGATGTGACAAATGTATGTATAAGTTATTCGACTAAAGAGAAAAGGTCTTACTTGTATGAATAATGTGAGAATTTAATCACAGTGACAACATGATTTCTATATTGAGCTGAAGAAGACAGAAAGTGAAAGACAGCCAGTTTGAAGTTGAAGGCTGGAGATTATATGTTATATAAGTTTGTATCAGATGTGTGTAAGACACTGTATATCAAGATGTTCTTTCTTATCCAGTCCTTTATATCAGCCACTCAGTCATACAGCGTACCAATGGTGATTTTAACAAT
The DNA here is from genome assembly GCF_022655615.1 of Tachysurus fulvidraco. Classification (NCBI taxonomy): domain Eukaryota; kingdom Metazoa; phylum Chordata; class Actinopteri; order Siluriformes; family Bagridae; genus Tachysurus; species Tachysurus fulvidraco. The sequence goes on from NC_062536.1 coordinate 11,006,197, forward strand.
AAACTGAAGGCTGGATAAATTTGATTTTATATTTTCTGTTCGGTGAAATGACTCAAATAAAGATCTACACAAATGAATCATAAATGCAATACATGTTGCATGCAGTAGCAGATTAATGATCAGATAGAGCTGTAATTAAAATTTAAGTTAAGCAGAAGTAGTGAGGCGTTAAGACTTCAGCAATAACAGTATTGGATTGAGGACTATTTCAGCTGATTTTTCAACCTACGGGCATGTTTTCAACTCATGCACACATTATGATTTTATGACCGTAATGTAGTACCTCACGGCTAAATTGCGTGCAAATGAACTGTGACTGCCTGATATGTATTTTTTAAAGCAAAACTATATTTTGCACTGGATCAAGTGCTATTTTTCAAACTGGTGAATAATGATGGAAGCCATATTGTTATTAATCCAAATTAGCAGTGATACAAATAGGACTATTCATAACCCTTGTTTGATGTGTAGTTCTAATTCCGTTATAGTTATTTTATTTTCAAAGCCTATTAAGTTTTTATTTTTTGAAATTCTCTAGTTTTTTTTGTTACAGTGTAATACATTTGCAGTTTAATAAATGATATTTTCTTTTTAGTCCACATATCTTTAAGGTATAGACACTATTGGAAATCTCAGTCTTGGAGCTTTCTACTCAAGAAAAGCCTGACAACCTCAGAGGCGGGAACAAAAGGCAATTTGAATAATCTGAATTGAGCACCCAGAAAATTGCTTTAGATTTTTCAGAAGTACAGACCTTTAGACTTTCGCACCTTTAACTATTAAATAAAGCAACTGATTTTGTTTGGTCTAGTCTAATTATTTTTTAAGTGTCTACTGTCTCATTTGTAACAAATGACAAAATCATGTAACATGTTAATCTCCAAGAAGCATCAGTACATATGTAAGGAGAATTCTGTGCTCTTTCAAACACCACTGCCAAGGATTTATGATGCCTTATGCCTATATATTGTTTATTTGCCCTGTGCTACTTTACTCTCTCAGACCTGATGGGACCTGGTTATGTACTGATGCTTGATCTGAGCACAGTGAAAGTTCTTGACCACAGCTGGCCTGTCACTATAGAATGTGAACTGAGATCTGGCCAGAAACTTGCATGTAGACTATCAAAGGTCAAATCATACTCAAACATGGCCATACCGAAACAGCTATACCCAGTAGTGACCCCAGGCTTTTTTGGTCTCCATATTCATACTGTGGGAAATTCACATCTTTGACCATATATGGAACAGTTAGATCACTGAATATCAAATAAAATGAGAAGCCATCTAGACAGTCTTAAAGTGCTTTGGGGAATTTCGGACATTTGTACAAGGTGACATCTCTAGAATAAGTTTGTTTTCTTTGAAAAAAAAACAACTTTTTTCATATTAATGTTGAAAAAAAAAAAACCATTTACTTACGAGTCTAAAGAAACCCAGAAACTACATGAGCAGACATGCAGACCTACATGATCATAATCACCTATGACTTCTGTGTTTAAATTCAGCACTATAAGATCAATTCAGTGATATAAGCAAATGTTTTTTCCTTTACATCAATAAAGTGTACAGCATATCATAACACAGGAAACGGTGCAACAAACACAAACATACCTTGGAATAGCTTCAGGCTAAACTGTCTTTTCTATTGTGTGTGTGTGCCTTTGTGTGTCTGGGACTTGTGTCATATTTTCGGAAAGCTGTTTTGCAAAACAAAATGTATGCAGCAGTTGTTGGGGTTATAAACCACAATGTTAAATTGTCTTTGTGTTAATACTGCTTACAGCTATTTACAGTGCACAAGGTAAATTAGTCTGTATTATCTGATTACTAGGGACAGTCAGCTTCAGATAATGCTAGCAAATATGCAAGGTTAGTCAGAACAATTCCACACTACTGGAACAAAACAACAATCAATTTAGCCTATGTTCATATGATCAAAGTATTTTGCACACAATTCTTCAGGATTAATTAATGAAAACACAAAATGCATGCTTTTATATAATAATGGAGGCTTATATTGTCAGAGTATCTGATTTATTAACCTTGTTGCATGACTAATGTTAATCTTTGACAGTTTTTAACTGTTTAAATTTAATCATCGTATATACAGTACCTTGTTTCTTATTAAAATACACAAATATTATTAAAAATACAAAATTCATACTAGAGAACCAATAAGTGTCTATAAGCAGATATAATTCAACACAACACAAACTCTTGTCCTGAGCTAGGAACACTGTCACATGGATGGAATACAAAATATTGAAAAACATTTAAAAAATCACAAAAACTCTTAATCTGGTATAGATGTTAGTGAATGAGATAGGTGTGAGTGTCACCATGAACACTTGTTTGGGAGAGTAGTAATAATAATAATTTAAAATGACATTTTTCCCCTCCATTTCCAACCCATCAATTATCAAGTGAAAACACTGAACATGTTTCATTCTGAAATTCCACAAGAACCTGACACCCAATAATTCTCATATCAAATGCTCGGTTTAAGGCTAGGGCTTGCTTTTCCAATAGTAGATTATGTTAAATCATGGGTTAGTAGAAGCTGAGTGGTTAACTTTTGCTAAGCTGAACAGAATATTTTGAGTTCATGTGACTGCCTGAAATCCACTGCAGGTATGTTCTAGTTGGTGTAACTAGGCATCGTATTTAACCCTCAACTTATTTGATTTTTAATGCCATTATAAATTGCTTTTGCTAAGTGCATCTGCCAATAATTTTTTAACTAAAATATAAATTTGTGACTGCAGTTTTGGTTCACAGGCAAAGACATTTCACAGATGCACTTTCTGACTATAATGTTTATGGTTAACCTTATGTGAAAAAGGTAGTAGACTTGAAATATAAAAAATATCAGAAAAGTTCAATGTTTTAATAATATACTGTTACCGAAGCCATACCAAACCAAAGTGAAAAATACTGAATCCTCTATTTTTGTAGACCTCTACATGGCTGGTCACAAGACAATTAAAACAGTAAAACCTAAATTCAACAAACGAGAAATGCTGTAAAGTTGTCAGTAGTGTATAAATATTTACTCTCATGTGGCTGCTAGACAAATATTGTCTAATCGTAAATGATAAAAACAGAAGTGTAAATATTTCAGACATGTCAGAAATATTTATGTACTGTATTGTAGGTGCTTAAAGTGTGTTTGCACAATCGTCAATTGTTTCATCTATCACATCTAAGGCCCTCTTTTGGTTCATTTTAATTTGGCATAAACATTATTAATCATATAAGATAAATAAAGAGTATACCAAGTTTGTTCTCATGACAATATACTTACTCCATTATAAAAATCATTTTATTATAAAAAGTGTTGTAAAGACACTAAATGTTACACATTGTATAGAATTAAATTGAAATTTGAACGTAACTATATCTAATACAGGGTAGGTAATCCTTTCCTGGATTTTAAAATCTGTCACTGATTTTGCTGCTCCTGTCTTCTTCTGCTGTACGCCTTTCATTTTATTTTGGTTGGCAGAGCAGTATCAGCAATGTAGAATGGAGGGCGCTCTGAGCTTAATCCCAGCCTTCATTTGCCTTTAAAAGGTATCCTCAACGAATATGAACACTAATCACTTTCTGACTGAGCACTCCCCGTCTATGTTTTGCCCTTTTGTTACCAAGATGGAATGTGTTTTTAATGAAAAAATAAAACCACTTGTTTATGAGACAAATGTACATGTGGTCAGTAAACCTACAGTATGTGCTTCAAAAAAGCAAATGTGAAATAAAAAACTGGGATTTATTTCATATATAAGATAATGACATTTTCATAAGATAAGGACAATAATTATATACAGTATAAGATTTCAAGCACAGGCAGGAAGTGTACAGTGATCACACATGCATTGTGCTCTGCGTTAATAGGAGGTGATGAGCTCTGCTGGTAAGACCAGGCACTCAAAGTGTGCTCCAAACACCCAGTCCATTAGCTTCAAGGCAGGAGTCTTGCAAACTTTCCTCTGCCTTTTGTCCATTATCTTCAGGATGAGACATGCAGTTTGTCAGGTGCATGTCACTAATTCTTTGTTGATCACACTTTTGAGAAATACCTGGGAATTATTTATTCTCTAGCCTTCTCACCAGACTTCTAATTCTATAATGAACACATTGCTCTGGGGTAGATGTGTATTTAGTGTGTATATAGAGGCAGATTTCTCCATCTATTTGATTCTAATGTGATTTTACAGACTGTGAGGTCAAGTCTGTATGCTGAAAGCATTCCACAGGTTTCTGAGTGTAAACCAAGAAGTGTGCACAAAGCATTCTTTCCTGTCTTTTGCCTTTCTCCAGATGTTGTATGGTACTACTCATAGATCCAGATTTGGGGGGTCCTGCTATATGGGAACATCTGGATATTTGGAAAGCATTATGGTTTAGATGCTCTTCTTTGTAAATCCTGTGTGGTTAGACAGCAGATCTATTACTGTTAAGGTGTTTTTCCATTGGACATAAAAAAAAAGTAACTGGGCCGACAGGAGACAGTGGCTTTTAGCTGTTGCTTAAGGTTCTCTCCAACTGAAGTGGTCATAGTGATAATTATGCCCAGTGTCTTCACCACTGTTAAATACAACATGAAAGAATTGCACAGATTAACTTTTTTCACTATTAAAATATTTATAATGACTTACTAAATGCATTAATATTTTCATTTTTGCATTTTTAAACCACAGTATTCTTTTAAAAATATCAGCTTGTGTTTAGTATATACACACAGTGCATTTCTCTGTATCTGTAGCTGATACTCAGCAATTACAATAAGGTCTTGTTGGTGGCAAACTTGTATAAGTAGGAATCATGATATTTTAAGCTGATGCTTTGGATTGTGAGTTGGTGATGGATGGGAAAAGCATAGTACCAGCTTTCTGGTGCCAAAATTTATGGTACTATGTTGTGGAAAATTCTCTTTTGTTATTTATGAAAGACAGCATGACAGATTGGAGTTGATTGTTCATATTTGATTGACACGGTTCATTGTATTCTGTCACAATTCAGATTTTCTGCTAATTCCTTAACAGCATGTTCTGTTATCACAGAGAGGACCTGACAGACCTTCTTATGTCTTAATGGGACTTCAAAGGGTGTAAAATATTTCCCTCTGAGAATGAGATTTTCAGGGAGACAAAGATATATTAACTTGAAGAAAGCTTATGGCATCACAGAAGTTAGTGTGGAGTAAGCTATCGTCACAAGATATCCTCATGTGTTTGCCAAGACCTGTGGTTAATCTTCCCAGTGTCAGTCACATGCCCTTTTACTGTGAACATACATGGTACTTGACCACATTTAGGGACAATGAAAGTATTAGACTCTCTACAACTAGTAGATGGGCTTTAAAGATTAGAGTCAGAGTGCAATTAAGTGTAGGAGTCATGGAGATTTCTGATTCCTTCTATAACTCAACATGGTTTAAATGAAGGCCTCAGTGATGAGCTCAGTTGTATCTGGTGTAATAAATGAAGTTGAACCTTAAACTATTCAATTCTGCCATGGACAGACAGAACTGGAGTCTGGCACCTGTAGTTTACATGTTGTTGCTAGTCTTTGTTTGTATGAAATAAAGCAAATTCCCTTCTATTGTTAAAATTCCTTATACTTGAAAACCATCTGCACACGCAAAGTACTTGCCTCAGGGGTGCACACAATAAAGGAAGGTAGTTGAGCACCTGGACACAGTTAATCACTCGTCAGTTCAGACCTGGACTGTAGTCTCAAGGATTGTTGGAGTTTGGATGACTGTATACATAGCATAACATTATGCATTATATATCCAAAAGAGTGAATGACAGAGGTGTGTGTGTGTGTGTGTGTGAGAGAGAGAGAGAGAGAGAGAGAGAGAGAGAGGAGAGAGAGGATTCATATTATCTGAAAAGTGTTGAGTGTTTTCTACACAACCTTTCAGTTTCCATCTTATGTGAAACTACACTAAACTGTTCTACACATTCAGAGTGCTAAACTGTGCAATAACAGCATGCACTAAGATGAAGAGCTCAGATAATACTGTGTGGTTTAAGAGGCCGTGGCTAATCCCAATGCAATCCGCTGGGAGTTTAAAGCTCACATAGTGGTAAGCCTTAGTGGTAAGTGGTAAGTCTTAGGGGACATGCGTAGGCAGTGAAAACCCCCCACTCAGCAAAATCTGCACTCAATTAAACCTTACTATGTCCATTTATGTCCAGCTGGACTTTAGTTAGAACTCTGGGTGTTAATTCAGCGATTCTGCAGACTTGAGGCCACTGTCAGTACATTACATTACATCTTACATGAAAATCTGCCTCTGTAGCCACTACAACCAAGCACTACCCAAAGCAAACAACACACAATAGTATGGAAATTCATAATTGATGTTTGTTATATGTTATATGCAGTGTTGTGCTAGTTACTAAAAAATAGCAACTAGTTACAGTTACTAGTTACTTCATTCAAAAAGTAAGTCAATTACGTTATTGATTACTTACACCAAAAAGTAACTCGTTACTGTTAAAAGTAACTTTTTAAAAGAACATTCTTTAATGTTCCCATTAATGCCCTTTTATGCGTTACGGTCTATACAAACCCAAAACCAGACATCCCAAGTATCCCGGATGTTGCGGGAGTCTCCCGCATATTGATAGCCGCTCCCTGATTCCCGCAAATTAGTTACAATCTCCCGGAATCTAGAGCGAGCGAGCAAGAGCACGCATGCGCAACAGAGACATGTATTCAAGTATGTGCTCCGAACCTTGTAGCGCACGGTAGAGAGGGAGGGGGCCAATCCTGATTGGCCTGTTTCGGTAAGTCAACCAATCAATTGTCAGTGTGGGCGGGCTATAGCCCATGTGTTTCGGAATTACTGCCGCACATACTTGAATAAACGGAAACACGCCCACAGCGCGTCTTCTCCGTGTTTACAGTGATTAGCATCCTCCGATCCTACATTGCGTCACTGTTGTAAACAGGTTAGGCTGTAGGCTACACTTCAGTCTAAATTAATTAATTTAAAAAAAGTAACGGGTAACGCATCATATAGTAACGGTAACGGAGTTACTTTATTTAAAAAAGTAACGCGTTAGAGTATTTGTTACTGCCGGCGTTACGCGTTACTGCCCAACACTGGTTATATGTTTAAACGTAGGTTCTTTCAAAATAGAATTTAAAAAGAATTTGCGATAAAGAAAATCATAGTTCTTTTGTTATTATAATAAATGCTTTTCTTAATTAAATTGCTGAGAATATGATGACATGGATGAAGACTTTCGTATGTAATGTATTTGACAAATGTTATCTTAATAGTTTATAGTATTTAATTAATGATGTCATTATATAAACTGTAGTAAAATACAGTAAAGTATTTTGAAATAAATGTTTCGCAGTGCAGGTGAACTGGTGCTTCTTCTTCATACTTGACTTTTAATAATCATGTAACACATTAAGTGTAATGTATAAGCTTTTTAAATGTGCAAATTTGTGCATATTCTTAGGCAATTGCATTTCTTTAATTAATATTATTCTTGGTGCAATGCTAAATTTATTTTTTTAAAAAACCCCATCAAAAACATTGATTGATTATCTAAAATGACAAAAAATGTAAAATGTAATGTTATGTAATGACTTTTAAGGTTTGGCTGGTGTGTACTATAAAGACAGGCAGCACACGCATTTATAAAGTATCACAAGATTTGTGTTATATAAGTCAACATTAGTAAGTTTTCTTTGCTTGGATCAAATCCATTGTCAAGGACATTTTTGTGAGCGGCAATTGTGCATGACTAAACATTTTTTGACTCCCTGTAGCTATTGATATTACATGAGCTGGAACACTTCTTGGTGTCATTAAGCAGTATGCCTAGGAGCTATTTAACAACAGTTCCCTTGTGTTTTTGAAGAACTACAAAGCATTCGACTGGACAGCTTGGACTTTTCCCTTGCTACTCCCAGTTCAGATGCCAGGCTGCTTTAAGAACAACATTCTTTTGATCCGCTGATGATCAGTCGACTCCTGCAGCTACTCCTGCTGCCATTCACCCCTCACACATGTGACTACGAGGGCGACTGTACTTGTCTGGTGTATGCAGTTTGTTGCATAATACCAAGTTCTCTCATCAAAGACACATTGTTGGCACTTTTGAAATACCTCACGGCTCATCAAAATTTAAAAGCATCAACTCAAAGTTCAAACACAGGGTGAAAGGCATGGAACTCACTGTGGATTTTCTGGTAGGCAAGCAAGCTAAAATGCAGAAAATCTTATGACCGAAACATTGTTCCTGATGATCATTGTTTGCTTTATTTAATCACAGTTGCATAGAAGCTTATACCATGTTGATCATTCTAAAACGTATGCAGAATTTGACATTCAAATCCATCCTTATGTAAAATAGGACAGAATGCGTTTGAGCTTTCCCAACAGTACCCTGGTGATAATTACTGTACTCATGTTCCGATAAGGAGGCTCATAACACTCTGTTGTGGTTTGGCAAACAGATATCATGCAAGTACACTGCCTAGAGTAATGGACTCAGTGAAGCACCAGGTAAATACAACCAATTGCCTGTGCCTCATTCAGTATGCACATTATGATTAATGACAAGGAAGAAGAGTAGCAAAGCAAACATTTCCCAGCCTGGCTTTTGGCCTACTTTTGCAGACCTATAAGCTCTTAATGGCTATGAACGTACTAAACCTGTCAAAGGATAAGCAAACCTGATTGTATTAGAAATAGGAGAGGATTTGTTATGGGCCTTTATAAACTAAAAATGTGCGTCATTTACTTTACATCAGCTCACTGAGACAACAGTTAGTGTATCTATCTATATAGTGTATCTATCTATATACACAAACAAGATTTTTGTGACTAGTTTGATTAAAAGCAGTGTCTGGGTCAGGAAACACACCTGATTGCTCATGTTCTAAAATAAAACAAAACTTCCTGCTTCTTCCTCATTGTCTTACTGGAATAGTTCCTTCCCCCTACTTAATACATGTATAAATCAGGCTGTCATTTGAGCACATCTGTGCTCTTTCATGGCCTACATTTGCTCTGCTTATGCAACAGGATGACAGGTGAGAGGGAGAATCACTATGCATTGTGATAATGTGACAGTCTTTACTCTGGTAGCAAATGTTGGTCAAGAAATTAATAGCAACATATCTAAGAATAAGATTTTAATCCAATTATTTTGCATTAGATTATTATAAGTAATGTGCTTGTCTTTAAATGGGGCAGGGGAAAATGAACACAAACCTATGTGGTTTGTTAGTGACCTTTTGGTGGTTTAAAATCTTACAAGCCCACAAATAAAAAAACGTCTAAAGACGACTGTGAACCTAATCACACAAATGCTTTTTTACAGAGGCCATGTAAACATATTTGCCCTTTGCACATATTGAAACAGCATTTTACCCAAACAAAAAAGTTATATTGTCCAGTTTTGTGGAATGGATGGAGGATAATAGAGACCTTTACCATTTAAAACCGTTTTTTTTTTGTACAATATAAAACCTGGATCTTTTTATGCAAGGTTTAAATTTAGAAACTGTTTTTTGTAACCAATCTTGTTCATCTGGGTGTGCATCAGAACAAACTTAAGTTAAATGTTGTAAACCTTCTGGTTCAAGCAATGTTCGGGGTGTGCATGCTCACTATAGGCTGTTTATTAGTGATTTGTTGTGGATGAACATCTGGTTAAAATTAATAAATTATTGAACCGAATAAAATGGAAGAATAAAAAATGTCATGAAATAAACAATGGGAGTAATTGTTTTTACATCAAAAACAGCTGTTGGCTGTATGTTCCATTTTGTAAAATGTGTGTAGAACTAAGCCAAACTATAGGGCAAACCTGAAACTCAATCAACTTCACAATATTCTTGTATTGTGTCTATTAAATCTCCTGGAAATTAAGGTTTACTGCACCAAATGTAATTGTATATTGAATGCTAAAGTGTGTGTTTTCTTTTTGCTAATTGCAATACTTTCTTCATTTAGCCCTTTACTGCAAATTTGTAATGTATATATCTTTTTATAGGTCCATGTTCTCAACAAATGCATTGCAAAAATGTTATTGGTTTTGGGCCACACAGATGGATCACTGTGAGATTGATTTTACTGATGTGGATGATCAAAGTGATTGAGTTTTATATCAGCAAGATCTTTTGCTCTATGTACTGTACTGTTTGTATTGCTCTAATCTAAACTGACATAGGTTACTAATTTAGCCAGTAGGAGTACATTTAAAATGTGAAACCACCCTAAAAAACTCACATTCACCTCAAAACACTCATAGATCATATAACAAACTTATATGATCTATTGATTGTAAGGTGACCTTGACAAAAAAAGATATTTTATTGGAATAAACACACACGCATGGACATTTTGTCTTATTCAGACTATAATTTTCCTTTCAACCTAAAATTAACACTTTTACTTGATCTCCTCCTTTTAGTTGGAATTCAATACCTCACAACTAAAACATTCTAATTATTGCAGGATGCACACTCTTAAAATGGTTTTGTTCCCTGTTTAACAGCCCCAGAAAATTTTTTATCTAACACACAAAACAAACATCACAGGTAGTAGGATCTCTGAATACCCCATTCTTTGATATATGCCTCATTTCAATTGTTCACATGGTAAAGTTATAATTTACAGTATGGGTAGTGGGAGTCAAATAATCATACATCATAACTCACAAGGTTCTCAAAGGACTGGGGGACCCAAATGTATTTGGTTTTATTACTCGACAATCTGCCAAGCCCTGTTTATACCAAAAGACCCTTTGATGTACCAGCTGCAACCACTGACTGCCTTCAACATTTCTGTCTTAGTGTCTCACCATCATCATTAGTTGAGCTCAGACACTGGACCCAGGTCTTGAGTTTAGCATCATCCTCAGTCAATTAACAGAAGTTATATTCAAAAGACCATATGCTTGTCATTATGGTAAAAAATGCTTCTGTAGCATAGAACTAGGTGTGAATCTGCTCTGCCTTCATAATGGCTTGAACGAGGTTAGCGACTCAACAAAAAAAAATTCAGTAGTTGATGTGAATGGTAAACTTGTATGAAAAATAATGTGAAAATGGCAGCAAAATTAACTGGTAACACTCTCTTAATAATTATCAGTCCTACTGATTTCTCTGTCTTAACTTATAATTAGTCCTCTTAACTACAGTGAAATTATGCAAATAAGCATGTCAATAGAAGTCATACTAAAATGTGACATATATTAATACATAACTAATGCTTTCATAATGATGAATTAATACATCCAATAATTCTTACAGTAGCAGGTAAGTAATAAATTGTATACAGTAACAGCCTCATAATAATGGTAAAGCTAAGTGTTAACATCTTGACAACTCACTCTATTATTTAACACCATGACTTATTCTGTTGATGCATTAAAATGATTTGGAGTGTGTTTCCAAATGTATGGGTTAGCCCAAATGATTGGCATAAATTCTGCCAAGCTAAAAGCCTATATTTATTTTTTTTATAACACCTACGATTTACACTAAACCCAAGCACAGGATATATTTAATTTTATATTTAATTTTATTTTATTACACATTCATTGTAAAAGCAATAGTTTAGTATTCATATATTATTTATTTATGGACCTTATAGTAAATTATTACAAAAAAGAAAGGAAATCAAACAGAAAACAGCCATCAACAACCTGATCATGGGTAGTGATGTTAAAGCCGGAAGTAAAGCCTATGACCACCATAATAGTGGGTAATATTTCCACTGGAAGGAATTTTACAAAGTTTACATTTACAAAGTTTATGGACAAATGGAAGAAGAAGAAGAATGCCTTTATTGTCATTGTATTTTCCTGCATACAATGAAATTAGGAGTGCTGCTCCTGATTGGTGTAAGAAAAACAGACATATAACCACAGACAATAAATGGAGTGCATGAATGTAACAGCTTTTCCTAAGGTTGGCCACCAGTATTGCTCTTGTAACATTTTCATGATATCTGATATACCTGGATACCCTGAAGCCAACTCTGTGTGTTCATACTAACAATCTCCTGGAGAAATGGCACATTGACCTTCTAGATTGTTGTCTACAGCACACAAGTGTGGATCTCCCACCAGCCAGTGTCTCTGTTCTTCCAGCACATCCTGATCTGCTGTATCATAATTAATTTCTGTGGTAAGATTTTGGTGTTGTGATATCTCCTAATCCCGCTTCAGATGGATTTCCTAAACAAAAAAACAGAAGAGTCAGAATGTTTTAACAGGGGCCCTAAGGCTACAGGTATTAAGATGTCAATTTTCATGATTACCTGTTTGTTTAACATATGTCACAGAAAATGACTGATGAAGGGGCTAAAGTAGCAAATGGGCATTGACACAATTACTCTGTATTTATAGTGCTGCCTAGTAGTGAAGAAGGCAGTTTCCTATTTATTCGATTAGAGACATTTATCTGCTCTAACAAATAATTTCAAGTCTCTAACCTACTCTTAAGCTTATGGAACCTGAGGAAACAGAAATACTTTAAAGCTATGGTATTCAGACATCTCTTATTTGTGAATTTCAATATAACTTTTTTATCAAGACTGACAGAAGTGGGTGGTCTGTCAAATGGGGCCTTGTTGAAGGGCTTTCTGGCTGTAATCATCCATAACCTTATACGTCTTTGAAATAAGTTAAATCCAGTACACTGTGGAGTTGCACTCTCTAGTAACTCAGTCCTGAGTTCACTTGAGACGGTTTGGTAGCTTGTTTTTACTAAAAACATCCTTAGGATCTGTGCTTCAGGGGGATGTCAATCTCAGGATGTGACATGGGACCTTCTGTTGATGTAGAGACAGTATGTGGAGCTGGAGGTGTTCCTTCTGCAATAAGTGAGCCAAGAAATTATGTATTTGTTTTGTGATAGATGATAGTATATCTTTGCAGCCAGTTAAGCTCATGTACCATTATATCAGTCTAATTTTATTAATAATACGGACATATTCTCATGGTGTTTTAGCAGATGTAGGGTTCTGTCAATCATAACTGGAAATGGGATTGTGGTAGGTCAAGTTGATTTAACTCCAACAATATGAAATGAGCCTGAGAGAGGCCTGAATCATCATCCTGAAGGACTGAATGGAACAGAAACTTATAGGATGCTGTTTAGTTGCAGCCATAGAAGGTCACCGTGGTATTGTAATTTTGTATTGTCACCGTGGTATTGTAATAGAGGGCAAAAAAAGGGCCTGTGAACTATATTCATAAGGTACAAATGCCATTTTCCACAATGCTTTCTCTCTGGTGCATTATCAAAGAACATACAGTACTTCCTCCCACTGGTGTTCCCAGATCACTAAGGCCCACTCTAAGATTCTACGTATTAGTAGAGCTGTGGTGATTTTGGTGATATTGTAGCAGGTGGCAACTGTGTGTTTGTTAAAGTTCAGTGAGCACTATGAGTGGGAAGCTGAAAAATGTAGAGCAAGTTCCATCATACTTATCATGTAGGGCAAGCCAGGGTTCAGTGTAAGAACTGGTGGAATCTGAAATCTGTTTGTAGCTGTTTTATATTTTTGTCTTTTAAAGCTCCAAAAAGTTCCATAGAATCCAAGCATTGCAGGCACTATCACAGAATCAGCATAAACCTAAACCTAAAGTCTTAGCAAAACAATCCACCTACTGTCAACCTCTAAACCTGTACTGTGGGGCTGGCAAATATCTGATATCTAGATAATATCTAGCCTTTCACCTAATATCTAGCCTTTCACATTCTTTGTTTATTTATGTAAATGCTGTTTTTAGTGGGTATATTTTTGTGCATTTCTTTAGATTCACTCTAGTTTGATTTATTTATGTGTAGAGCTTTCACAGGGCCAAATGTATGTAACCTGCTGCAATAAATCAGACTCCTTATGCAATGTTAGTGCATGTCATTACATGTCAATTTTCTACATTCTTCATTAGTGATTTTCATGCATCACTATACAAGTGCTGCAAGCATTAGAGGTGTGACTTATACACAAACAATGTGTCAAGACTGATTGATTCATTTACTGTGATTAAGCTTTAAAAACATCATAAATACAATCTTATATTTACATTTTTTTAAATTGTTGTGATCCTAAAGATTTTTCTTTCTTTCTCTCAGGTCTTACAGGTGAATCTAGTGATGTCCATCTTTCTTTACGTGATATTTCTCACGTACCTTTACTGTGTCTCTATCACTGCCATGAATAAGCAGCGGCCCACACAGGACCCCATCAACACGCTCATTGTCAAGCTGCTGCAGGCTGACATAAGCCGCAGCCGGCAGAAGCAAGATGAAGGGAACCAGGATACTCCTCTGCACACTTCCCTTAATGTACCTACAGATACAGAATACCCCCAGCATGTCAGCCCATCTGCTTACCAGTCTAAGAGGGCTATGGCTGATGAGCTGTTCAGGCAACATAAGCGCTACAACTCACCACGAGTGTTACTGAGTGAGCGGCCACCTCTGCAGCCTCCACCACTGTACCTCATGGATGACTTTGAGAGTGCCCATGACACTCAGAGCAGCAATAAGACACGGCAGAAGCGTTATGCTGAGCACAAGAGCTATCGTGGTGAGTTCTCTGTCTGTGACAGCATGAGCCATTGGGTAACAGACAAGACCACAGCGGTGGACATCCATGGCTATGAGGTCTCGGTGCTTACGGAGGTTGAGATAAAACGGTCGACTATGAAGCAATACTTTTATGAGACAACCTGCCAGAACAGCAAGCCAATTAAGAGTGGCTGCCGAGGCATCGATGACAAGCACTGGAACTCACAGTGCAAAACCTCACAGACGTATGTACGTGCACTCACCAAGTACAACAACGTGATGAACTGGCGCTGGATAAGGATAAACACCTCATGTGTTTGTGCACTTTCACGCAAACACCGCAGGACGTAATAATAAAGAAAACCCTGTGTTGTGCAACTAATCCACTGTCTTTCTGTTTTATCCTGGGAGGATGTAAATATGATATAAATTATTATTTAAGTTATATGAAATGCATGTAGTCTATACATGTCTATATGATGTATAAATATATTTGTGTTATTTATTTAAGTTGTTATCTAAGCATATTGTAAAAAAAAAAACCTGGATGGACTTAAGATGATTTAAGACATTACCACGGATCTATAAGAGCATTACAGGGTAAAACTATGTGCCTTGCTTAACATCTTCACCAACAGTCAAAGGACATATCACTTGTTTGGACCTAAATCCTGGGATCAGCTGCAATTGAAGTCTAAACTTTAGTGTAGTTTTAGTTAAAAAAAACTATCATTTACCAATCACATCCTCATCACTCAACAACAGTATTGCTGAAGACTGTACTACTGATACTGTGTTTTCATATCTGGGAAAAAGAAGTCATAGTTCAGATGATCTTATTTACTTTGGAGAAATCTGCCACAGAGCATATGTGGTAAACATGTCTTGGAAAATGCATGGAATAATTAAGAAATATATATTTTTGTATAACTCATCTTCTTGTGCACAGAATGCAATGCATATCGGTATACTGGTCATGTAAACCTATGTACAGAAAAATAGTTAACTGCAAATATCAGAGACATTGTACCCATGGTCAGCAATGAACTTCCCAGTATAGCAATGAACTCAAGAAGTGGAGTCGAATATTTTTTTCATATATCCGAATGAAGTCACAATAATCAGATCATTGTTCAAACTTTCACATTCCTGATTTTTGGGGTGGGGGTTCGAAGGGTAGTGTAGGCCTTTCTTAGTCTCCTTAATATTAAAAACTTTACTGGGCCTAAGCATTAACTGCATTAAGAATTTAGAAGGATGGAAAAGAGGTATTGTGATTTCATTAAGTAATAGAGCTGACTGAATGAAACTCTTTACCAAATGGAGAAATAATGGGTACATAGACAACTTACCTTCTCAAAGGCCATGTTCAGATTACCAGAGACTAAGCCTTTGACCCAGCTCACTAAATAGTAGAATTGATTCTTCTTGGTGCTGATTGATTTAAGTTGAATCAGTACTACTTCCAATGGTTTATTTTCCAAAATCTCTATGTCATAGCAACGGGAACAAGCCAGCAAATCACCATTATCTGTCTGTTGTTAATCACAAAATGTACTTATGGAGGAGTAAAGCTGTACTGAGATAGTATACATACTCGGATCCGAGTACTGTTAAGAGGGTTTGCCTTTCTTGGAATTATTTTAAGGATTATCTTGAGGGACACTTGAAAGGAACGATATGAAAGAAATATAGCTGATTTTTCTCCCTTTTTCGTATGTGACTTTTTAAATATGTGGAAGATAATCTCTTGATTCTAGTAGGATTTTGTTCTTAGTACAGTACCTTACCACCACCGCCACCACCACCTCTAAGGCAAATGTTGATATTCCCAACAGCTGTTTCTTGTTAACACTGTGCTGTGCTGTTACATAGTCGTTATATAAAAAATGTATTAAAGACATGTCTATCTTTCATTTTGCAAGGACATCTGGTAACCTAAACATTTCTCTTTGGAACTGGGTATAGTAATGTAAAACTGGCTGTCCTCACGTTATAGTAATGTAAAACTAAAAATGGTTCATTATACCTCATATAAAAAAGGTTCACTATACCTCATATAAGCATATACTGTACAATCACAAATGTCTATTTAATGAACTGGTAAAAAACTTGATCCAGTGTGGATAAGTTGTGTTCTGTGGAACCATTTATCAAACAAACTGTTTGAATCCCAGGCATGTTTTTAAAGTCACACATAAATAAAATAGCTTTCGTCCTTTATAAGAAAAGGTCCATTTCACAACAAATGTTTATTACATCTAGGCAATGTACCACCTAGAATTTAAGACTTCCAGATGTTACCTTTGTGTAATATTCCCCTTTCTTTTTTGCAAGGATATGCAGACAGGTCGCCACCATGTTATCTTCCTAAAAATTCCACTAGTTCCATGTGTGCATTCCAGGATAATAATGGTAGTGTTCCAGTCAAGCTATTCACACATCAATGTTTCTCATAGGCCCTTTTGTTTATTGTATTATTTTCTATTGTTAGAGGTTATTATCTATTTTATATATATATATATATATATATATATATATATATATATATATATATATATATATATATATATATATATATAGAGAGAGAGAGAGAGAGAGAGAGAGAGAGAGAGAGAGAGAGAGAGAGAGAGAGAGAATAAGATAATAAAATTTATGCTGGTGCTTTACAGCTCAGGGGTCATCTTTGCTTAAATAGAACCATCTTGGTACCTCAGGTGACTAACAGTGCCAAAACGTCCCATAGGGCCACAGGGTCATGGAAAAGACCCTGTACCCTATAAATCAACAGAAAATATATCTGCTATAATCTTTATGGAGCTTTTAATATTTTAAAGGTTTTTATGGAGCTGTGCTGTGTCTTCATCAGCTGTGCAAGCAACGTTCTTGGGAAAAAATGTATGAAATGTTGCAAGGAGTACAAAACATAAATATCAAAATGTGAGTTGCTATAAAATAATAATAATTATTGTATTGTACTTAATTACATGGTAATGGTGAATTAAAAAATACAAAGAAATCTTAAGAGGGCAACAGATCAAACAAAATAAATCTTTTTCCTGTCAAATTATGACTGACAAACTCTGCCTGCTTTGAGTGAAAGTCGGGGCATGAGTTTATGAGACAGTTCATCAACATTCAGATTTTAGGTATCATTATAAACAGAACAGGATATAACCAGTGCTTCATTCTGTATTCCAACAGGATGCCTACTATCTGGAACTATAGGAAGAAAGTACATGCAATACAGGAACACACTTTGCTCTTACTTTGAGACTGAGCCTACACATTTATTTCAACACATTCTCTTTCTTGTTAAGTTGAATCTAGCACTGGAGTCTGGAGGGCATGCAGCTAAACACACTCTTGACTTTGCTCTTGTTTGGATTGTTTTTAAGTCATCCAGCACGACATTCCGATATGTACTGTACTGTATGTAAAAGGCCCTGCTGTTGTAATGCATACTGTATACAATTCATTCAGATTTAATTAACTAATATGACCATGATCATGGCACATTACAAATGCAATAATCCAAGGACAAGTACTCTCTTTTTTATTGATGAATACGTACAACTTTCTAAAGGAGAATGTGCCAAAATGTTCCAGTTCTGGACCACCTGCTATTATGAATGTTCATTTTTTTCTGTGTTTTAAATGTGACCAATAACAGAGCTCTATTTTAATAATAGACAGACATGTATGTTGGATGTTCCTTGTTTAGTGAAATAGTTTCCATTTAATTCACTCTTACTGACCTGTTTTTTTTTTTATCCCTCTCTTCGGTTATTTGGTAAATATGCTCCATTTTGATCTATGCTACTTGAAGTATCATTATGAGAAAAAAAAAGGCCAACCACTTAAATGCAATGCTAATTAACCCCTGTTTCCACAAAAGCCTTCTATGAATAAAGTTGCTTTTATAACATGTGATCTGATCTATATTTGCTGAGGAATACAAACAACTATAATGATCAGCATGTGATGGAAGGGAATTCAGTAAATAACACAACCATGTGGAGCTTGTGACTTTTTCGATACCACAAAATGGAGGATGACTTTCCCACAAATTATTTCAGGTTACCACATTCAGGTCATGAACGAAAAAGGCCAATCCATGTGAATAAATACTAAAGTAAAAAAAAAAAGAATAAAAGGAAGCATAGCAGGTTGGTCTTCCAGTTGGGATAATAGATTTTAGCTTAACAGGCTCTGCAGGATATTCCTGAAACCAGAAAGAAATATAGTAATTAAAGTAAACATCTCTGTAACATAAATAAGGGTTGTAATAACCTTGCAGTTTATTAGTAACAGTTCTTAAATCAATGGTTTGGCCAAAATTAAACTTAGAGATATCACTGCCCAAAAATCTCTAAGGGAATTGGATTGAGATAAATTGTCATCAAACACTTAAATGTTGTCATTACAGATTTCCATCAGAGTGAAATAAATAAGGAATAAATACGTTAATAGGAAATAAGTTATTAGGAACTTTTAGAAACAACAGATTCCAATAAACGTCCTTTGTGGACCACCAGAAACATTAAAAACTCTAATGGATCTCGAACGGGTTCTGATCATTTTCTTGCAGCAGGGAAGAAACCAAATAGCTCTCTATGTGCTAACATACTAATCGTATCCCCAATTTTTAGTCTTCTGGTTTTCTTTGCTTTTGAAGAAATTTAAACCTCAGATATACAGGGTTTGACTATTGTCTTGTCTCTTTATAACAAATAAACAGGCAAGAGGAGGGAAGTTTAAAGGTTGCAAGATGTATATTTACAGTAAGTACAAGCATAAAGATTTTCCTTTAGAAGAATTTTGGGTCTTACAGAAGTAAGAAAGTACTTCTTAAAGACTTACCAAATATTATTCAATATAGAATTATTTAAATGGTTTATGACATAGTCACAAGTATTTAGATAGAGAGTGTGGATTTGTACATAGAGTACAGAAAACAGTGACAGAAACAACTCCTATTAATTAAGATTGATGAAATGTTGGATTTTATTAGCATACTAGTGGCAGTTCTAGCATGCCTGTGCCGAAATAGCTGTAATGTCTGCTCAGTTTCGTCAGGGTACATATCACTGATTCAAATAGGTTAACCTCCACATAAGTTCAGCAGCATACCTAGAGAAGATCTCACAAGCACCCATAATCAGGATACCTCTTTCTAAGGTGAGTGAGCTGATAGACTGATATGCAATGCTATCAAGACTGAATACTTTGTGTATATTTTATATTGTTGATTATATTTTGTGTTGAGTCTTTTGCCTCTTTATAATTTTATCTCACCTTATCTAGCATGTCTCTGTGTATACATAATGGAAGTGAACTGTAATTGAAAATTACACTGGAATGGATTACTAGTATATTTAATTCTAAAGCATGTTTGCTGAGTGTTTTACATGCATAATGTAACCAGAACATAAATTTAAACTGAGACTTTAAACTGAGACAGAATAATGTAAATATGTTTTACTTTTACTCCACATGAAGAATGGCTCACATGAAGAGGTTTGCAGCAATTCCTATGTCTAAGGTAAGTGGCATAATTTTCAGACAGATTTTCAGAATTACGCACACGGCGATACTGTCAGATTACATTGCTGTGACCAAATTCTGGAAAACAGACAAAAATGAAAAAACATTAATTGAAATAGATTTTTTTTTTTTTTAGAATTTCAGAAATTTTTTTGATCTCTATTTTAAGGTAAACATAAATATATTTTACCTAAATGTATTTGATTGATAGTGTTTGTATTGAGGACACTTTTTAAACACTGTACATATCACACCCTCATCAACATACAGAAGAATGCTTTCACACTCTGTTCAGATCTCTGCACACAGAGTTTCCTCAATACAGACATTAATAAAATGAAACTAAGTAAACAGAATAGTATTATTACTAAAGTATTAAGTGATTATTTCAGTGTTGATGTTAGTGGGAGGTTGGAGGAGTGAAGAGATGGAACTGAGGCATGTGTTAAAATGCCATTAGTGAATTTTACCTCAAATGAGACTGTTGTAGATGATGCCAATACTTGCAGTGATATCAGATAGTGCTATGAATTTTCTATTGTGCACTTATACTTCTTTAAAATGTGGTAGCAATATTTTTCCATTTGCAGATTAGATTGTAAATGTAGAAGTGTGTGTGAAGTGTTTCAGTAGAATTGAAATGGAATCATCAGAATTTAAAATACAAAAACTTTCATTCTAGTCCAGGAAAAGCCTATTGTTTTCGAAACTACATAAAATAGAAACGATCAAAATGTCATCATGTAGACGTATATATCCTAAGCCACCACACATAAGCTTTAGAAATTATTCTGGTAGTTCAACCTGTAAATATACAGCTCTGAAAGAATTAAACCTGCTTATAGTCCTTTATTTTACTTATTTTTTTTTTATAGATTTTGATTGTTATGAGCTAATAATATGAAGCTATGACAAGCTGTTCTTTTCACAGTGTATGAGAGACATGTGCAGAGAAGAGGACTATGCTTTCCTAAACAACCAGGAACTAGACAAGACTCCAGACAAGACTCCAAAGGAGAGCATGTTTTGTGAGAGCGGGTGGCAGCAGAAACAAGAGGAAAGGGTAAATATCCCTCTACATTCAGTCCCAAAAACAACTTTTTGACCATGTTTATTAATATGGCCTGCTAAATGTGTGTGTGTGGTGGGTCCTGAAGATCAGCCAGAGGTTAGACCGAGAGCAGAAGGAGCAGGAAAGGAAGCACGAGCTGGAGAAGCAGAGGAGGGTATGATGCTCTGGGCGCCAGCGTGGCCATCAAAGCTATATTTGTCTACTGAGATACCTCTATTTATATCCACGTCCGATAACCCACACTGTTGTCTTGCCAAGCAAAACAAGCCTTCCTCAGCAGACTAACTTGCAAACCTAATTGCGCTTGATTGCTTTATTGGTGTAATACAGTTGCATATGCAATGACCTCAACTTAGCAAAACAAATCATTTTGAGGAGAATTAGATAAAAGTGTTACAATATAACCACACAACCCTTCCCATACACAGCAGATGGTGTGAGGGTATGGTGAGTTAGTTGGCAGAAACTCAAGGCTGAGTTGTAAGCAAGATGCTTGAGAGTAGGCTCAGAGATGGTATGTGTATCTGTGTATAAGGAAAGAAGCTTTCCAGCTGCACGCTGCTGTCTGCCAGCACAGTGACGGTCTAATGGGATTGTGTGAGGTCACCAAAGGACAGCTTGTTGTTGTTGTTGTTTCCTTTTGGTCAGCACTTATGTGAAACCTGTGCTATACCCTTCTACTCTTGCTTTCATTTGTAGGTGTGAGACACTATTTCCAATCACATGACATAACTTAACACTTCTTCTATTATTCATGTTTCAAGTTAAGCAGGTTTGATTTGTGCCTAAAATTACAAATGGATGTCAGAAACCAGTTGCACATTCTAATGTGTACTCTACTCCATCCTAATACGATCCATCAATGCCATTGCCCATCCAAATAAATACATTTTACAAACCCCAATTCCTTCCCCCAAACACAATCCCCTCATATCCCCATACTCCCCCCTCTCCCCAGAGACCTGGGTGTGAATCTACTGAGAGGAATGAGATGCTGAAATTTGCTTTTAAAAGTCAGAATCAACAGAGGCACCATGTCTTGATGTATTCCATATGCTAAAAAGTGTACTGGTTCTATAGGCATAGCTCTGTTCCTCCAGGAGCTATACAATTACCACAGCGGAAATAGGAGAGTCCACATAAGAGATATTTTAAGCATGGAACAATAGATGTTACACACCCATCCCATCACTCTGAATCGCCTAAATCACGCTAACACGAACAGTAAGTCCTGTCTCTGAGCCACACAGGAAGTGATTTTTCAGAATTAGGTACTCTTTAGTATTCAGGGGTAGCCCAAAGGCTTGGGAGCAGCTATTACTCAGAAAAAGAGGCC
Organism: Tachysurus fulvidraco; assembly: GCF_022655615.1. Lineage (NCBI taxonomy): Eukaryota > Metazoa > Chordata > Actinopteri > Siluriformes > Bagridae > Tachysurus > Tachysurus fulvidraco. The sequence goes on from NC_062536.1 coordinate 11,028,722, forward strand.
AAAGCTTACTAATGCATAAACCATCTTGTTTGTCAAGGCAACAAGTGAAACTGATGTAAGTCTCATATTTGCAACATGCTTCTACAAAGCATGGTGAGATCATTTTATGAACTGGGTATTTCTCATGTGCTTGTGAGTGTGGGTCTGTAGTGTGTGACAGGGTTGTGTATGTCCTCTGAAGGAGAAGGAGGAGCAATGGAAAAGTCATGTGGCAGGCCTAGCATCTGAGCGTGAGTCTCTCCAAGGCAGATTGCACAGGCTACGTGAATTCAGGGTGAGGTATCCCCTTGATCACACACACACTCACACACACAATAAATTGATTAACCACACAGATGTGGGAGTCAGGGAAAGGCTGATCCAACGATACCAGATGTTACATACAACATGTGCCAAGCCACTGATTTAGACAAACACTAACCACAAAAAAGTAGCATTGCTCATGTGGTCACAAATAAATTCTTATGCTGACTTAAACAACGTCTAAAAGTAAACAGTGCCCTCAATCAAAACAGAAATTACACATGGCAGTTTTATGGCCTATGGAAAAAACAACTTAAGCATGCATCAATTGCGATTAAATTACAAATAATAAGTAAAAATATAAATAAATGATTTTTTTAACAGAATAAAAAAAAGTCTTACTGTTCTTCATATATATATATATATATATATATATATATATATATATATATATATATATATATATATATATATATATATATATATGAAAGATTATTTGCACTGGAGCAAGCCAATGTACAGACATTACTATCCAGAACCATTAATCAGACAGCATGCTAAAACACAAATGTAACTAAATTGTTTCAGAAATTAGAATAGGCCAAGCATTTTAAAATCTGAACAACACCGCAATTGGTAATTGACTGCTGAGTGCTTTTTATAGCACTATTCACTTTATTCATTAGTTAACATGTAACATCCCCTTTACAGGACTTTCAGAAGAAAGTGTTGATGCAGGAGTTGGGCTTGGAACCTGGTACAGCCAGTGAAAAACTCACCCACATTCTTATGAGACTGTAACAAAGGTTATTATATGTTAATTAAACTATAAGCCTCAGAAAAAGTAAATTAATAAAAAAACAACTAATATTATGATATGAATGTAAAGAACACTGGAAGACTAGTTTTGAGTGGCATGTTAAATACTGATGGTGTATATTGTGCTATCATGACATTTTTGAATTGTACAGTAGCTAAAAGAAATTTTAAAATGTGTAAATGCTTTGCATAAAACTAATAACAGTATAGATCAGGGCTGCTTGCATTGTGAGAATAGTTGAGTGACAATAAATTGCTAAGATAATCGGGAGCTGAATTCTCACGTGACATCTAGAAGAATATCAGCTGATCATATTTCCCATGATGCCGTGGGCTTAAGTGTGGTTATGTTGATCGTGCAAAAATGTTTATTTAAATTTGTGTCTACTTAAGGAACCTTAGACTGATATGCATGTCTAGTGTGAAAGAAAGAAAAAAGAAAGAAAGAAAGACAGAAAGAGGGCCCCAACACTGCAGGTCTAGCATTAAATAAAGGAGATTCTCGGGAGTCATGTTGCAGCATGTCTGGCCCCCGAGGGCAGGAAAATACCAGACTCAAGTGTCTCTCTTTTTCTTTCTTTTTCTGAGATACATGCAAGAGAGCACCTAATTTCATATTAAACAATGTTGCTGATATTCTATTCTATTCTATTCCATATTCTACTCTATTCTATTTTATCCATCTATAAAAATAGTCTAATACCTTGTAAAATGCTAGAATAATATAAAATCATGTATGAAATAATTTGGAATCAGCGTGTAGTTAATAGCCTACTGTTGCTGTGTTGCTGGAAAAAGGATTAAAGCATAATTGGCAAGCTGTACTCGTCTACCTGCATAAGTTACTTTATCACGCAAACCACCTCACATGATACACCTGCTCTTCTTCTTTTTTAATATTTAATATTCCATATCATCCATCCAGTGTATGAAAAATGCTTCCTGATAGATGGATAGCTAGCAAAGGGAAAGAAGGGATGAAAGTAATGTACAAATCAGACTTGTGGACATAACTAGAGAACGTGCGATGGGCAGGGCTTACCTGTGAATATGTGCCCACACATACAAAATGGAGGAGTTGGGAAATGTACACACACAAAATGGAAGAATTCTAAGATGTCTGCAACACTTGAAACCATGTGAAACTTAAGAATGAACCATCTTCAGTTAAAGAGGAGTTGCCCTAGAGGAAATTCTGGGAAAGGGATACAATTGTTGCCCCTTTGTGCCGGCGCTGTGAAAGTCCACATGTATACCTTACGCTGTAGGCTTGTAAAATGCCTCTGGCTTTGAGGTATAAAAACTTTCATTCACATTCAGGAAGAGAGCAGTAATAAAATGTGTATCATAAATAACAAACACACACATACACATAAGCACACAATTGCATGTTCATACACAGAATGTTTTCATAGATATATTCAGTGTAGCTCAAGTGGTGTGTGTTGCTCTTCAGAAGGTTGGGATTCAAGCCCCAGCCTTGCTAAACTGCCACTGTTGGGCCCCTCAGAAAGGCCCTTAATTTTTTTGGCTCTAGGGGTGCTGTATCAAGTGACCCCAACCTCCAAAGCTGGTATATGTAAAGAATTAATTTCACTATGTTGTAATGTATATGTGGCAAAAATAAAAGCTACAGTGACAAAATAATGCTCTTTGATTTTCCTGACTTTCGCTTCACCTTGTCAAGCTCTGTTTAAGAAATGCTAGAGACAGAGTACTGTCACTAATCTCCTCCCAACGGCTACAACTTTACATTTTTGCCAATGTAAATCTCTTTAGAAAAACACTTTACATCATATCCTTGGAAGAATTCATTTTTATGGTGTTATACAAGACACTAGACTGGCTAAGGTCATCTAAAGGCTACATTTATTTATTAATGAAACATTAATTAATCTATCATGTTTCTGCATAGCTGCATAGTACATCTACACCCAGACAACACCCGTCTTGACGTCTAAGTCATTTGCCAGCCAAATGATACATTGACTGGAGCTTTATTAAATTATTCAGTCACTAGACTGCCGTTATCAGAGAGAAAAGATTATAATTATAGGGTGAAGCCGGTCCTTTCACCAAATCACATTCTCATATAATCACATGAGTTTGCAGAAAGATTAAATGTGTCATCAACAAAATATACTTGAGACGAGTCCAGGGCTTTTAGCAGGAAGGCATAGTAAATGCCACAGGTATGATAAGAGCCTATTATATGTTGTATGTTCCATACAATAATTACTTTTGTGCAAACATACTGCTACTATAAGCTTAGATAGCACAGATAACTAGTATAAAAGTGTACAAAATTAATACATGTTGGATTTAATTGGATTATTTCTTCAACCACTACACAATTGTATTGAAATTTGAATCTACTGTATAACAGTCATAGAATGGAACTCAAATACATAGGTCTTTGTGTGAGGTGATTTAAAAATTAATTTAGCTTAAAATTTAAATTAATTTATGAATGCAGAAAATGATGTCTTGCCCTACTATGGGCACCTGCTGTTATAATTCTGCACTCAGTAATACAATCACACAGGCACTGTGCATTGCCATAAAGGAACAGAACATAGTGCACTGCCAACCTAGAATGAGTCATTTGAGGAAAAGAGCATGTGACAGCCAGATGTTGCTCTTCCTTTCCCAGCCTCCTACTATTGCTAATCTGCCCCTTGCCCAATGATGGTCAACCTTGGGGAAGAATTATAGGTTTAACCAAAAAGCAGAAAAGTTTACGATAGTCATAAACACAGAGGAAGTGCTACACTGCATGCTTTGAATGTATTAAAAGGAAGTTTCATATGCTGTGTAAGATCTTAGAAGAGCTTTGATAAACAATTAAACTTTAATATAGAATGGCCTTTCAATGGTTGACATTATCTTGGCTCATAAATCTGACTTTTCAGTGCATAATCACTATTGATTGGTCTTTTCCAAGTGAGACAAACCAAAGTTGATTAAAAAAATAAGCAAAAGAAAAGAATACTCATAAATAATAAGTTGTAAAAGTGAAATGGCTTATTAGTTGACCCTAAGCACAAAAAACAACAATTTTATTTGTGAAGCAGTCCATCTTAAAAGAAAGAGTTCTGTAACAAGTTTGACACCCACCAAGTTTTATGTATTGTTTTTTGTACAATACAATATGTGCAATAATGTAGTTCATGTTCCTTATCCCTTATTAACAAACAGGTTTCAAGGTGTCTAATAAACAAAGAAATACAACATTATTCAGATAAACAAATAAAGCCTACAGTGATGGTATTACCTGAGAAAATGAAAGGGAATAATTATTTGCTGTGATACGCTACATTTGATAAAATTTGCAAAGCAGCTTGGGTTTGTGCAGTTTCACAAATTGTTCAGTAAGCATGGACCAGACGTGAATGTTAGCTTTGACTCCTGTCAAAAATATCTTCCTCTTAGCTTAAGAACAGATGGGGGAAAAATGTGCAAGAGGCCCCATAGATGAGATTCTTGGTCTTCCACTCCAGTGTCCATGCTCTCAACTAGTTGTGCTGTGCATGGGATGAGGTCCTATGGCTAGCGGGCCTATGAAGCCTTGGAATAGAGGCCAGAATGAGATCGCCTCTGCGGACTGTTTGGATACATCACAGCTTTAAAAGCAATCAAAACACGCCGCCTGTGGACATATGCTCAGACATACAGTACAGAGATAGATATATAATGACCTCTCTTGCATTAGATCCAGTAAGAACCGCTGAATAAAGGGTTCTAAATCACCTCAAGAACTCAGTGGAAAGCTTAGCCGTACCCTCTGTCCTCTGCTAGTCCTCCATCCTGAGAATGGGCACGCTGAAGATCTCATGGCCGGCTAACCCCTTTTGCCGACTCTTGCTTTCCCTGTTCACACTGCTGTCTGTGAGCCCCCATCATTTTGGGGTGACATGGAGGCCTGGCGGGTAAATTGGCTAAAGCTGGCAGCGCGTGCACGAGTACGTGGGCGGGAAGCAACGGTGGAATCCTCAGCTTGGGTGAGGTTGGGCAAGGGAGCCTGGGGCTCACAGACTGTCTGCACCTGCTTCCTTGTCTCCTGCAGCAGCAATGAGCCTGATTCTTTTGAGAAAAGGCTATGGATGAGCTGAAGCTTCTCCTTCTCCTCCTTCATGAAGACGTCTACAAGCAGGGTCTTTTCCCTCTTAATCTGCTCGCTGATGTTCTTGGGCACATCCGGGATCACCCAGGCCACGAGCAAACCTAAGAACATTACCAGGTTCTGGAAAACACAAGTGTACAAAACAAGACACAATGTAATGAGCAAGAAAGAAGGGTGAAGGTGGTCAAAATCAGGTGGGGCAGGACACAATAGGTACACTGCTTAAGGATGCAGACGAAGTATCTCTTAAGAGTATCACTATATGTGCTTCTTTAACCCGACAAGACATCATGGCATTATATTACAATTCCTTCTCGTTGCCAATGTTATCCATTACAGTCAGTGATTACTAACATGGTTGAAAGGTTACTTTGAAAAAATGTATTCTGTTACTGCTTCCTAATGACCTAATTAAAATTGAACTACGAAGTAATCTAATCTGTTCAGATTACTTTTCTTTTCTTTAAGAAAAGACTTTTGTTTTTTCTTATATCAATCCAATAAACATGGATTATTTTCCCATGGAAAACCTACAGTCAGAAATGAACGTTATAGCTTTTTTCCCCAATAATATGCCAATGCGGACACCAAAATTGTTTTGTTTTGTTACTGCTAAGTGCTGCGAAAGATAAAAGGTAGTAAGTGCTGGCCTTTCAAAATCAAAACACAGAATTATGTAAAATCTAAAATTAATTCTAGTGTTTTTTGGACTGATGCATAAAAAAGAAAAAATAATCTGTCTTTCTCATATAGGACACATGGAGTTTTAGCACAACACCTGCTACATTTATTCATTATTTATTTTTTTAGGAGAACTAGTTGCCATGTTCTCACCTGCAACCAAATTAGAGAATCATTTTATAGCATTGAAATATAGCAGTGAAATTTTGATAGTAAAACATGATATTTTTTATGTGTGGGGAAAAATGACAGCATAATATGTAACAGTTTATTCATTGCTTTGTGATGTGGTAATGTTAATCACAGCAGCATAAACCAGAACATAGTGCTGTTTTATGCTTTATGTTTTATGCTGTTTTAATAATATATATATATATATATATATATATATATATATATATATATATATATATATATATATATATATATATATTATTAAGATATACCATATAGAACCAGAGAATTGGGGAGAAAAGTTGTCTACCTGGAATAGTATTACAAATCCCAGTCGAGCTGCTAGGATTGACCAGTACTGTTTGGAGAATTGGTAGGGCTGTGAAGACCAGGGGGGTTCCCTGTAATCCTTATACCTAACAAAATAACAACAAAATCACAGTTAAACATCCTCCAAGAGATGTTTTGCTATATAGCCATAAAACATGTGCTATGTGTGCTCTTTTTAGCATACTACATTTTATGAGAGAATAAAGCTTAGTGAATGAATCTATGACTTAAATTAGACTTTAAACAACCAATGAGGCAAGAAAACAGTGGTTGTGCAAACTCTCATCACCATTTCAGTTTCTACAGTTGCTGCACAGTTTGTTTTTCTCCATGGGTTTTCAGATCCAAGTGAAGAGGGCAGAAAAACATTTCAAGAGCTTTCTGTTTTTCTCTACCCATAATAAAGTAGATATAGACCAAAGTGTTTGTTTTATCGGCTAAAGTTATCAAATTCCACTCAAGTCAGAATGTTATTATAAGATCCTAGAGTACTGATATTTCAGCAAAGTGAAGGAATTCCTTATAAAGTATTATTAGGTTTTCTGTTTGCATAGCATTATATTAAACTGACTATAACCTACTGGTTCCATAACATTTTTTGTTGGTTGAGTTATGAAAGCTGTGACATTCAGTGAAGTTTATTTAATGGGCATATATCTACTTTAAGCATGTAAAAGTAGATTTTGCTTAACTCCTGATACTAAAGTAGCTACATCAGGAAAATACATATACAGCTCATAATTAAATGCTACACATCCCTGAAAAATTTTATGTTTTTTTGATGTAAAAAAAATTAAACCAAGTGAAATCATTTCTTTTTCCTTTTTCTCTTGATTTTTTACTTTATTCTTAGTTGCAAAGTAGCATTAAATGTGGAAAAAGGGAAACGTGACAATAAACTGGTTGCACGAGTGTGCACACCCTTAGTAATGGGGCATGTGCTCAGAATGAACAAATCATATTCAAACCCATGCTTAAAAGTAATTATCATACAGATGTCATCAGTAAAGTGATTTTGTATTTTGATTAACCCCAAATAAAGACTGATTCTATTGGTTTTCTTGACATCTTTATTGTTGAAGGAACTTCACTGTTTAAAGGTATCATCAGAAGAGGGGTAGAAACTAATTTCCAAATACATTGGATATTCCATAGAATGACATGAAGGTATTTATCAACAGTCGGAGAAAATAGAGTATGATAGTGACATCAACAAGAACAGGACAAAAGGAGAAGGCAGAAATTTATCAGAGAGACTGCCAAGAGACTGCCAAGGAGCTGAAGGAATATCTGACAATAACTGATTACTCTCTGCATGTGACAACTGTCTCTTGCATTCTTTACATGTCTGGGCTATGAGGTAATGTAGCTAGATGAAAGGTAAAACATGTCCAAGCTCAACAAAAACCAACAACACCATGGGGCAAAATGTTTTATGGTCTTAGACCAAGGTAGAACTTTTTTGGCCTAATTCTAAATCATGTTTGTTGCAAAAGCAGCTTACTGTATAACCCAAAGAACACCATACCCACGGTGAAGCCTGATGGTTGCAGGATCATGCAATTCTCCTCTTTAGCTGAACTGGGGCTCTAGTCAAAATACCTGACACTACTCCCTATTTACTATGCATTGATGCATACATGGAATCATCAAGTAGTAACTACTGGAACAAATATTACAGTTTGGATATGAAAACCTTTTTAGGATCAATTAAATGAGAGTCAAATAGGACCACTGTTATCAGTGTAGCATTTACACTGACATACTGTAATAGCGGGTGTTGTTCTGGCATGAGTATTAGGTGTAGAAGGTTGCTAGGATTCTAAACTCTTCGATGAAACTGACGGGCTGACAACAATCTGACAACCAAAAATGTGCACACAGCCAGTGATTGTATACCTGCAAAGAACAGTTTTAGGTTACATGTGCCAAGTGGACGGCTAAAAAGACTAAGTGGAATTTACACTATAAATGGGGTGGTAGAAATAGCCTTCTATTTAATTGTGAATGTGACAATTTAATTTCCTAACTGGGAATTGAATTTTTTTATTATTACATTGTAATTTTAGCCCCGTGTGAACACTGCTTAAGGAAATCCTTTCTTGCTAGACCAGTTACAGAGTTAAAGAGTGGTGACTTCACCAAATGTACAATTATAATGTTACTCAAAGTATTAACTGAAACAAGACACAAGTGGCACTATTATATTAGTTTCGTACAATTCTGGTGTTATACAAGACTGACTTGAATTATGCAGCATCTAAAAGATTCTTTGCTTTATTCCATCGTTATAAGAGGTCTGAAAAGACCTGCTGGCCTGAAGATGCATGTGGTCAGTGTTATATATGCAGTTAAAGATTTAAAGCCCTAGAATTGTCTGAACAGCATTTATGCCATTAAGACAAAGATGCACCATGCTAAAAGCAGAAAAAAAGTCATCTTTTCCCTCCCATCTGCATTATACTGTACCAATTCATGTCTGAATGAAGCAAAGAGCTAGAGAAGGCTGATTCACTGAGCTGACTAAAGTGCTCTTAGTCTTTGAAGGGACATAATGTGTAGTATAGGGCTGCAGGTAAAATTTGGTTAAATTTAGACAAAACTATGACATGGTCTTTAAACCATTCAGATTAATTTTGAATGTATCTTGGAAATGGCACTACTCGTCTGAGAAGCTTTATCATTTCTCAATTCTCAGCCTTCAGTTTTTGAGAACTGATGAAGGCCCTCGAATGAGTGGCACAACGTATATTAGTCTATAAGACATTGACATGATACTATAACATGCTTTTTGTTTCAGAAATAAAATGTTGCTAAAATGCTTATATACACTGCAAACTATAAATCAAACTCCCAGTAAAATGAATGATTTGATTGTCCAGTTAAATTCACAAAGCTTGCATGCATTAGTTTTGCATAAATACTTCTTATTTGGTTACAATTTCTCCATCGTACGTCTAGGTAATATTAAGACACCTTAATGAAAGTGTTAAATCATGTGTATGTAATGTGTATTTGTAATGTAAACAGTGGTGTGGGCTCACCGGCAGACTATGGGAGCAAGGCCAAGAGGAGCAGTGTCTTTTTTAAAATCACTGACATTGAAGTATGACAGTGTGTGGTCTATGAAGCCATGCATGGTTCCATTCACACTGTACATGTACTGATAAACCAGTCGTGGGATGAAGTCTGATGTAAAGGCGATGACAAAAGCCTGTAAAGGGAACATGTACGAGGCATTTTAAGGCATTAGTGTGTCACTAGAAAAAAAAAAAAGCACAGAACTGTGTCAGGTCCTCAGAGAAGACCTGAAAAGTCCTCATAGAAGTCCTCAAACTAGCCAATTTCCCTACAAAAGGGTACAACAGTTTACACAAGAAAAGGTATGCTTTTTAAAAGCCTAAATTAGGTATAAGGTACTGTACATCCTAAGTGGACCACTTACTCAATACATGAACCGTAGGAACAATACAGACTGAATTGTATACAGATTCTACTTGAATGGAATTACAGAATTGTAAAATCTCCTTCAGGTACAAAGAAATGTTTTATTTGAAGTCTTTTGTCTAGTTACCTCATTTACAATCATAGACCATTAATAGGAAAAACCACATGAATGAAGACACCTGCACAGGCAGACTATAACTGAGAAATGGAGCCACTTACATTGATGAGAACTGAAAATTTGCCCAAGCCGTTCAGTATATTGTACCAGATTCCTAAAACAAGAAATATTTTTTGTTTTATTACAAGAGCTGTATAATCCTCAGTACATATGATATGTATACGTATATACTGTATATATATATAGGTGTAGTCTAGTACCGATATCTTGTGCTCTCACAGCATCTGGTCTACGTAGCTCAGTGACAAACTTCTTCGCATCCAGTCGGATCTCAATGATGTTGTTCAACAGAGCAAAAAGAGGAGCCAGTGGAAAAGATGCCACAAAGAGGGAGACAAAACCAAACTGGATGACTGTGGACAGAGAAGAATAAACAACAACAAAAAAAAAGGTCTTGAATTCATTATTATCATGCATGTACCTGAATGTTGTGCACTCAGTGCCATGTTGAAGACTAATAAACATGGCCTAACCTTTCATTAACCTTTCATGGCCTAACTTTCTAAGATCTGAAGGCCTTAGATATGAAAATTATGAAAAACCATGACCTCTGTTGTATATTACTGAAGTGCTGATTTTTATCTTGTCCTAAATATCTTCAAGATCTTCGGGGAAAAATTGCTTCAGTGGCTTCACTAAAGTGGTTCTGACAAAAAGACAGCTTTACAAATTTCTCTCTTGTTCCAGTTGTACTACCTCATGATCAGACATGTGCGCATATTGCGTAGTGCTTTTTAAAAACAGTAAAAATGCAGGGTGTGTTGATAAGTAAACAACTGGAAGTAGGCAAGTAGTCATACAGTAGGTGAGTCTGTCAGCAATCTGCTGTTAAAGCAGAAATTATCAATGCTAATTCCAGTATTAACAAAAATTACTGTGCCTTGTCTTGTTTAAACGCTCAAAAAACATCTGAAGAATTTGACCTTACTTTAAGAATTTCTGACCTTACACTAAGTCACATATGGTCTTGTGATGGTTGGTGAAGCCTTATATGGATTTGTGCATGGATGTGCATTGATCTTAATCTACATGAAAAGAGAGACAATCATATAAATTTACAAGCTTAAACTCCTATGTAAATATTGAAACTTGCCTCATGGGAATAGCTTGCATGTGAGTCCATATCATGCTCATAATCTTACCTTAGAATGACACACACTCTTAGTGAGCAGCAAATGTATAGCCTCAGTACAGACTGTGTACTAAGGCGCAAGTGCTTAGTAACTGACTAATTCCTAATTTCTTAATATAATAATATTCATTTTCCAAATATTTTAAGAAGTAGGGATTAAAAAAAGTAGGATGTGTTTCTCTATTTGAGATTAATTATTAAATTAAGCAAAATCCACTTCAGTTTAAATAACAATACAAATGCTGAACCCTAGAGGACATGCATGCTTAGCTAGTTCAGCAACATACTGATTTACAACATAGTATTTCCAACAAATTTCACTATCATAAAAAACATTTACCAACAACCTCATATGTTTCAAATGACCTGAATGTTATACAGGGGTCATACAGTAACTCCACATATGTAACTAGCGTTCTACATCACCCCATTTCACAGTGCACAAGACCAGTTAAAAAGCTTCCAACACTGTCATGAGGAACACTGTTTACTGTTGAACTGTAAACAGTGCTCAGGAGAAAAAGGAAGGAGCTTTACAGATGACCACGGCTCCTACACCTCTTCAAGGAATGAGGCTAATTGTGTTATATATTGGAATTCAGGAGACCCATGGTGAAATCTGTACATATGGTACTGAGATTAACACATGTTTTACATAACCCTTATAATGTTGAGATGTTCCAGGTCATAGACAGCCACTCTGTTGGGCAAATCTCTGTTTAGACAGATGGTTTTTCAAAGTTTGTTGATCTTCCATAACAGATAAACAACTCATCTATGTACATTATGTAATGTCTGCATTTCCGTACAACAGAAAGCATGAAATGGGAACAGCAAAGACCAAAAGCTCAGAAGCCACATGTGACATAAGTCAGGGAGAAAATCTAGATTTAGCCACCATGAAAATCCATAGTTGTCTGCCGACTGACAAATACTAGACAGGTTAATTGCTAGGTCAATAAACATGCACACACTTGCAGTATCCTGAAACCAGATGCCTTCAGACCTGCACTGGTTACTGCTGATAGAACTGGAGCTTGTGTGTATCCCTGTAACACTGTCAACATGATCTGATTGACTTCATATTACTTAATAGTAATTAATATAAGCAAAGATGTCAGCAAAAAAACAGCAACCCTGACCCTTACACAGCAATTACTGAAGACAAATAAATGAATGTGTTCAACAGCATAGCATCCAGTGCAATGCACTGTTAATCAGCATGACCTTTTCTTTGGAATGCAAGCTTTACTGTATATGTGACTAACTCTTACCTGCAGGAGTTAAAACCACCCATTCATATGAACACATGTACTATATACTAAAATGTGTAATGTAACTATAGCAATTACACATTTATATCACCCTTGACTGATTAAGTCTTGCATTGCTACAGGGACCCCACACTTGCTCCCCAACAACATCAAAATGTACTTTATTCACTAGAAAACATCTGCCCAACACATCACGGTTTAACCCACCCTCCATGAGCCAGATCTGGTATGTTAGAGGGGACAGAATTGAAAATGTAAACAATAGAATGTCTCTAGCACTAGAGTCAGGAAGCCTGGGTTCGAACTATTCATCAAAGCAATGTATGGTAATATAAAATGTTGTGTGCTATTTTTTATCTATTGCTATGTGTATCATTACTCAGAGTCCATATTAGAATCCATTAATCCAGAAAACCAAACTGTAATTTGTCTAGATTGCCTAAAGCTAGCCATGGTCTATATTGTAAATTTTGACTAGAGCACTGTTGGTTGCTTACATAAGCAAATATTGTGAAAATCTGCAAAGGTGATTAGGTGAGGATTCAAGATTAGTGACTCCATATCATCATTAATCTATAGTGAGTATAAATTACACAAGACTGCTTTCCGTCGTCCACACACATGGAATATAACCTTTTGGGAAATAACATTTCCAGCTTTAAAATAATTGACATGCACCACTTTTTCTACACAGTAAAACAGTGTGTCACAGACTGGAGAGCATGCTTAAAAAAACCAAGACCAAGATGCTGCATTGTTTTAGGCCCATGAGGAATAATTGTCCACCAAAATTTAATCTGACATAAATATATTAATATTTATAACATATATTTAATAGCTTTATGGGGAATTTTCTGTTTCAGTTCGCCTCCAAAAACTTGAAATACATCAGATTTAAATTATGATTTTGTTTAATTGTTTAAAATATTTAATTTAGAAAACATCTCTAATAGAAAAATTTTTTTTTTTAAATATCCTTTGTAATAAACTTTCAATTCTCCTCTGCAGCGCAACTGTTAAGCTATTTAGCAAAATAATGATGATAGTATAAAATATGGCTAATGATGAACACACACATGTTCATGACCAATGGCATTAGTAATGATTCAGTCATGTATTTATACACAATACACTCACTAATGGAAAACTGTTTGTTAACCTGACCAAAAGACAAATGCAGGACTTGCATGCACTAACCAAGCCTGCAAACAAACTCCAAACTCCAACAAACTCCATGGAGAAGACATCAGTAAATGTCAACCCAGGACATCAAAGGGCAAAGGTGGGTAAAGTACCTGAAAGCAACACTTGAAAGTCATTTACCAGAAAATGATTTTGTTATAGTCACCATTTAGTATTTAAGTATGAAATGTATTTTTTATATTTAATGTACTTAGTAAAAATAAAAGCAAAATAGAGAAGCAAAAAATATATAATTTGACTGATCAAGTTGCACCATTTAGATATTTGCATAATTGCAAGACTGCAAGATCTGCGAGATCATTTGATCAAGAGTTTTGACCGAAATTTATCTTTGGGTAAGCATAAGAGGTACTTCATCTGGTACAAAGACTGTTTCATTCCAACATAAGAAAACATTTCTTGCAAATATGGCCACAGGTGTTCATCTTCTGTCGTTGGCCATCGGAGTATCAGGTGCCACCGCTAATGTATATCTGCTTCCATCATGAAATCCACCTTACCATCAAATGGGACTGTGTCACTTGCTAGTATGATATGACAGGGCTTGATTGAAAAATTAAACTAACTGTGTTTGTGTAAACACTTGCTTGCACATGTACAAAGAAGTTTAACCAATGATCTAAATTGCAAACACCAGATCACTGATTCATGGTTTCACCGATTCACTGATTCAACTTTGACCACTGTCAAAGTTGTTTAATGTGTATTCTTTGTATTTCTTTCTTTTATTCCTGACACTTTGACTGAGAGATGGTCACTCACTCATCTCCATGTATTCAGGCGTGAGGCCTACAAACGGCTCCAGGTCATAGTCCAGGTGCCACTGACGCAGAGTACGACTTGTCTGTTCCACATGTACTTCAGGAGTTCGGGTCTTTTCCTTCAGGGACCGAAACAGCTTCTTCAGCTTCCTGCAGAAGGAAACAGGGGGAAAAATGCATAATCTACAGAAATCTACTTTACAGAAATGTGTATAAATAAATAACATGGCTTATTTGGTCCTTTTTCATATGAATGAATGAAAGCTTTGTGCTATATATCTGTTTCTCAGCTGCAATCATGCAGCCAAACACTCAAGAGACTGATGCAGTAGTGTTGTGTTAGAGCAAATAACATTAAATATGTTACATTTAGAAAAAATATTTACCACCTTTTCTGGGACATGGACATGAATGACATGGACATATGTGTTTGCAGAGCTCCTCTTTTTTTACTCATAAACTTTATTCTGTAGTAAAAGTTATACAACCTAAGCAAATGGGACCAATTTCAACCCAATAATGTTCCAGGAAGCCTGCCTTTTATCTCAGCATGCTGTGTCATGCCATTTTACTCATTAAAAAGTTCCCATGCATAGACAGGACAACTTTTTACGTGTTTAAGAAAGTCAAAAAAAGGGAAGTTTGAAAGACCCAAATAATTCCAAATCCACTCTTAATCCAAGAACCACTAGAGGAAGTTTTCCAGATGGTGTTTAAATAAATGAAAGAAAGAAAAAAACAGGCCAGCTGACTTAAAACTAAGAACGTTCTCATGACTTTCAACTGTTTCTTATTTTCCTGTCACACAACTGATAATTCCACAAGATCATGACCAGCATAGGCAGACAAACTTGTACACAATTAATAAAAGATGTTATCACTTTATGTTTAAATAAATGACACAAAAATTTATTTGATACAAATGTATTACATATTCCCTTATTTGTCATTTATTGTTATCACTAACTTTTTTTTTTAAATAAATGATCTCAAATGTGATGCCTCCTGGTGGACCAGCGGCAGGATTCCGCACTCTCATTGCCACAGCTCGGGTTCGATTCTCAGGCAGGGAGCAAACTCCAGCCACTGAAGAGTTCTCAGTGCTTGTATAAAATGGGAGGGTTGCATCAGGGAAGGGTATCTGGTGTAAAACCTGAACCAAATCTATCGTGCAGACAATGTTATCCACTGTGGCGACCATGAACAGGGAGCAGCCAAAAGAACATCTCATATCATGAGGGGTTTGCTCCAGGAGCACAACCAACAGAACCTTACTTAGATCCAAAATAAAACCATATTTTGACCATATTTCTGTACAAACTGGCCTGTAAACAGTTACATGATTTGGGAAAGATGTTGTTGTTTCAAAATTCCCTACCTTATGTAAGATTCACGGTTGAAAACCAAACTCAAAGAAAGTAGCTGAAGTTGAGGAATTCAGGAAGTTCAGGAGTTGAAAAAAATTAAGTTGGGGCAGAGTGGTAGAGTATGCGTGAAATAAAATGAGTAAATAACATTAGAAATAAATTAAATAATACAGTGATCTAGATTACACCCACTTCATATTTAAATCCAAATATATACAAATATTTTGAGCACTAAAGTGATAAAGAAATAATAAAGATAAAAATAAATAACCAGTGCTGATTACAGTTACACAATAATAATAACTGTGATCTTCATATAACATCACTGAGCTAGGTCTGTCACTTCTATAAGTGGCACACAATAAGGGTGTCTGCCAAATGCCATAAACGTAAATGTAAATGTAGAAAGCCATCCCTAATATTTGGCAAGTTGTCATGGAGAGAGAATAAGGGTACAGTAAAAAAGAAAAGAGAGAAGGAGTGTGTGTGTCTCCTGCTGCCTCAGAAAGCCAAATATAGACGATGAAATGGGCCATGTGGTCCATATCTCTGCCTATTAATGTCTCCAATAAAATCTGCTAAATGCAGTAGATGCATTATTTATACCCCCAAAATACAGCCTTTTTCCAGAACATTACTTTTTAATGCCCCTGTATCAGAAGTGCCTTCCTCCTGCCATGCTAAAGCTCCCATTTACCAGCTGTCGAGCTGCACTGAGGACAAAAAAAAAGCATGCACACACCACACACACGCAGGCAGCCTCGGATGCATCAACATGCTCTGTAATGAACGCTGGTCCTGAATATTACAGTACACATTCATACAATTTGTATAATATAATTTGGAAAGACAGAGAGTAGAGCAATCTGTAGGGAGATCAGTACTACAATGTAGGTCAGGTCTGTGTGTAGAGGGAATTGTGGGATATTGAGTCCTCCTGTCCCCTCTGGCCTCCATCACAGAGCGTTTGCACCAGGCACTTCAACCCTGTCCTTCCTCCAGTAACGAAGTTGAGTATTTATAGAGCAGAACAGGAGAATCAGTTAAAAGTCACCCTCATTTTCTTCTACAGTCTTTCCAAGGACTCCACTCTTGTCATTTCTATTCTTGAACAAACTACTTTAATAAAAGGATGGAAAAATCTAAATAGCACAAATGTGAAAACTAAACTAGAAAGCTGTGAATCAGTGTCTTCTGATGTATTATACTATGTATGTATGTTTTTCTGCAGAAAAATGTATTTATATATAGGTTTTCTTAAGATAATATATTATCAGCCACAATTTTGGTCATCTGTTTTTTTCTTTCAATATTCCAAAATTCAACCAATGTGACTTCCAAATGCTTTTTGCACACCACTTCACCGATGTCCTTCCAGTGTTAAACAGAAGGTTAAAAAGATACCTAAGAGAAAAACCTATGGATTCAAAACTGGCATGAATAAAGTTCACAACCTACACTTGTTTTTATGCTGTGTTTGTACATGTCCATACAGACTGTGGTAACTGTCTGTCCTCTCTCACAGACAGAGAAACACACAAACAAAAGGCATGCAGCAGTGTCATTGCCAATGAATGATTGATGTATCCACTGTTGTAGGTGCATGAAGTGAGCCTGTTACCATAAACAGCCGTTTTGCAGCCACACGCCAAGACAGATGTAAACTGAGCCATGGGAAAACAAAACCCAAGAGGCACTAGCAATTACTGTAAACCAAACAAAGAACAAGAGTTGTGAACTGTCCTGAAAGCTAGCAGATCACATTAATTAAAATAATTGAAAAAAAAATGCTAGAGCAGTACAAACACCTTGAAGCAAATGAAACATGCATGTTTAAGAAAACAAATACAGACAGGATACAACAGTAGTGTGAACAGTCAGTCACACTATACTGTACGCACATATGTTTTCAGAGGGGTTTGAGCATTATTCAAATGAATGACGGAGAAAAACTGTGGCAAGGATGAAGAGACGTGTACGTGCTCTTTCAAAAGGAGGGAAAATAGGCTTAACAGGGATTTTCGGTAAATGGAAATGCATGACTTCAAGTCCATTTGCTGCTATGGGGAAATTGTGTCCTAGTGTATTATCCTTTCTGTCCAAGTATTCTGAAGCTTTTGCAGGAAAAAAATAGTCATGCATGTGGTGAGTACTGTTATGTGTCTATGAAGGAACATGAAAAAAATACAAAAACATTAAAACATATATATTGAAGTAATAAAATACTAACCTACAAAACAAATACAATTCTTTAAAAAATTGTTTCAATAAAAGCTCAGAACAGAGGATAAATGATGATATCCCACTTTTTCTATCACATTTACATATTACTTGCATGCAAAATGCCTTTATATCCTGAAAAGTGACATTGGAATGTGTGTGTATGATTAAGGAAGTGAAAGAGAGAGAGAATATAGTTTCAAAGCAAAATTCTGCACTATTCAAGAGATATTGGAAAGCTGGAAAGCTTTATTAATATTTCAAATGTGTAAAATTCTTTATCCACGTAGAAGATATAGTCTGTTTCGGGTGATTGAGGGCAAGGACACGACCGAGCATGTTTTACAAAGGCAGACGCAGCTGGGAAAATTCTGAGCACTTACGGGACGCCAATCTCAAAGATATTGTTCTGAATGAGCTGTTTTCCCAACATGATGATGCTGAGCTGGATACATAACTCAATAAGACAACCACCAGGGGCACACTGAAAGAGAAAGAGACAGAGAATGAACAGCAGGGCCTTTCTAGCAAACTGATATTGATAACTGCTTTACCAGTGACAGTTATGAGTGACAGCAGAGTGACAGGTATAATAATAATAATAATAATAATAATAATAATAATAATAATAATAATAATAATAATAATAATAATAGGTACATAATCTTGTATTCACTAATCATACACATATCTAAATTTACCTCTTCCATCCGATACTGATTGAAAACATATACGTAATCACCAGGCCTGCCTGCAAACCTGTTGGTAGTGATAAAAACATACAAACAAACAAAAATCAGTGATTAGATATCTTAAGCCATGTTTGGTTTGTAGATAAGTTGAATTACATTGGGGTTCCTACTTTAATGAGAACGATTCTTATAATACTGGTTTAGATTTAGGTTCAGTTTTTACAACCAAAGCCTCAGTCAAAGGGTTTAAAACTTGTAACCTTTTCTTGCCTTATGTACTGTAAGAGTCTGCCAATTGTCCGCCTTCAACTGTCTTAAATTCAAGCTTCTGCATTAGAGCTATCACTCCATACCAGTATTAAATTTTTACTTTATAATTATAATCAGCAGTAACAACCAAACCACAGCCAAAGCTAGAGCTTTAGGGTAGACATGTCTACTTACCTTCCTTTGAAGAAGGCTACATAAAAAATGGGGGCATAAGCATTCATAAACTTTAGTAGGAAGGCCTTCATAATCAGACGCTCCTCAAAGCCAGTCTCTGTCTTTGGAATCTCTGTAGATACATCAGAAATTAGCATTTTTAAAAGCTATTGGGATTAGAATTACATCTCTCAAGTTCCCCGCTATATTTTTATCTACAGTGGAGGTCAATGTCTGGACTACAGTGTTGTTGGCAGAATTAACTCAATTCCAGCATTCAGAAATGACATAGAAGACAAGACTAGATTTTAAAAAATAGTGAGCCGCATAGAGTAGAGGAGGAGGGACCAATACTTAAGAAGAAAGGGCATTAATTATTTATATGTTCATGACACATTTAAAATCAAAAGGCCTCCTTATTTAATAAACCTTTCTACAAAACTTTTTTAGTAGTGTGTCTTATGTATTGACAAAAAGCATTATTTTTATAGGCGCATGCAACTCAGAGCAAATGTGTACAGCAAATCTCACCCAGCTCTGTGAGCCAGGCAGCCACTGAACCATAGATCTCGTCCAGGATGAGGATCACAACTAGGTTGATGATGACAGCTGTGGCTGTGACGGTCACTCGCACGCTTGCTTTGATTTGGGGGTCAGGATTCATGGCCAATGTGGCAGAGACAGTGATGCGGTACATAATCACCGCAAAGACAGCAGCAAAAGTTACACCAAACTGGAGCAGAAGAGAAGAGAAAAATAAATCAAAAGAGCAGGACATGCCACAAAAAATGGGAAAACAAATACATGAAAGACACTTTAAGAGAGGTTGAATCATATATGAAGTAAAGTTTATTAATTGAATTTATCAAAGGTGTTTCTCAAGTAGCACTACTCACCATTAGTAGAATGGAGGAAACATTAATGAAATAGCCTGGGAACCTATCCTTCCATGTAAGTCTCTCCTCTCCATGCTGTTTGTATATGAGAGAGAGAGAGAGAGAGAGAGAGAGAGAGAGAGAGAGAGAGAGAGAGAGAGAGAGAGAGAGAGAGAGAGAGAGAGAGGGGAAATTAAATAATTAGTAAATGTCTATATTTCTCTGTGTTGTGGGTTTACTTTCCTTCTATTCATGTTTTATCCAAGTTCATGTAATACTTACATTATCTGTCAAGAATGTGCTGCAGTGTTACAAGATTATAACTCAGAGGCCTTACAACCTCAAGCTCTTACTACAGAAATCATATCCCAATCATCTCCAAAGGATCATGTTGTCTGATTCACCAAGATAAATACTTTGAGGCACTCAAAACTGCTACTGGATTTCCCTACAAATTTGACAGCTAAATTATAGCAATCAGGTCATCAAAAACACCCTGCAATCTCGAGCATTACTGAAAGCTAACGCAGACTAAAGAAGTAAAATATGCAAAAGGTGAAAGTCGTCAGCATTCACTTAATGAATATACATAGGTTTCCTGGCTGGAGCTGCCACAATAATGTCAACATAGTGCAGTGCAAAACTTGGTTGACAGCATGCACCACTTAACCTCCCCATGTCATAATATCACTGCTATAAATAAAATACCAAAATTGTTTTTCCTCTAATATTTAATGGGTAACATTTATTCAATTGAATAGGTAAGGGATCTCCAGTAGTCTGGACCAGTAGCCTCTCCCAGCTCTAATTAGGCTCATTAAGAGAGCAACAGCACCACCTAGCACACAGTAGCACTCACCAGAACTAAACCACATTGTCTGAGCCGAGAGATGCCAAAGCAAGAAGAAATTGAAGCCTGCACTTGAGGAAAGCTCTCAGAATGCCAACGCTTTTGGGTTTTGGAGGATAATAAATGTAGGTCATGTAACACAGCCATTTATGAAAAACCACAGGGTGAGTCATGAGTCACATGTGGCTCCTGATGAACATGTGGATTCACTGCACATCCGTGCTCTCAGAGGCAAAACACGGTTGACACCCTTTGGAGAGGAAAATGAGGCAGATAAGCTTGGCCTACCTCCTTAGGCAGCAAGAGCAATAACAATTAGGAAACATTCCAGGATTTGAAATGATGTGTAATACCAGATGAAGCTAATGTGCAAGAAAACAAATTCAGACCATCATTGACCAAAACCGAGCTGAAGAAAGTTTTTTTTGCTTTAAGACAAAGGCCACATGGAGATGATCTCCATGTACACTATAAATATACAATGGTTAAGAATGCTTGAGCATAAACTAAAGAAAATACCATGTAGAACAAAGGGGGGGGGGTATTTGCTTGTTATTCACACTTTTGCATTCAACACGTTTTACTACAATATGTAAATCCTTTTTATATCCAGATATTCAAGATATCCATAGTGCTAATCTGTTTCAGCAGGAGAAATGCTAAAATATGAATGAATAAATAAAAATAATAATTAATAAATAAATAAATCAAATCAAGTATGTCAATGTGTGTCCCTATTTTTTATCATGGTGAGAAATCACCACCAGTACTAATAAGGCTGGGTTGTTTGTTTACTAGCCAGCCCTTAGAAAAGTCCTTCTGCAACATCTGTTGTGTTTCATCGAAAGTGGAGCATGAGTGATTGCCTGTTCTTCAATTGTGCTTTTTAGTCTTATCTATGTCACAAAAACAGTCAAGTCAAATCTGCGCCTATGCACAAGTCTATAACATGGATTTGAAAATATACGCAAACTCCAGCACATCACGATTCAGACAAAGCTCTGAAGGATTCTGTCTGAACCTGAAGCAATTGTGCAGATGTGTTAACATATACATAGATAATATTGCAAATAAGTTGCATGTGAACAGTGGCTTGGGTGTCATTGATAACATTAAGACTTTCCCTATTAAACAGACCATTCCAACAGGGCCAAGTTAAATCCTTTGAGAAATTAGTGACAAACCCGCTGGTGTGGAGAATTCCTCAGAGATCATATGTCACTGCATAGACACATGTGTGTGTGTGTGTGTGAGAGAGAGAGAGAGAGAGAGAGAGAGAGAGAGAGAGAGAGAGAGAGAGAGAGAGAGAGAGAGAGAGAGAGAGAAAAACCAAGTGGTAGCATAGGTCAGGAGCTGAGAATTGTGGCAGAGATTATAGTTTTAAGAGTTATGCACTGGTCAAACCTCTGACAATGCCATGCAGTAGTTCCAATCCAGAGGTGAAATAAAGACCTTTTGGGTGTTGAGTACAAACAGAATAATTTCCTCTTCCACACACCCACACATTAAATCATTTTAACAGCTCAAGCTGAATGATCCACAACATGGCCTACATAAATACACCCATTCCATGTGCAAGGCCAAAAAATACACGTTCTCCAATAAGTACAGTAGATTGAACAAGGAGGCAGATGACCTTTAACATCGATTGGGAAATTATGTAATGCTCAGCAAGAAAAGCCACAGCTTCCTGCTTAACTCCATTATGTTCAGAACTTACTGTGAGTCTAATGCATTCAAACTCTGTGAGCTTTTGACCAAAAACCATGTAGACCTGTAGAAACCGAAACAGGCTAAGCCACCAGAGTTTTATAGTCAATTTGTGGTTCTACAGCCATGTGGAAATAAAACCTCAGACAGTAAGCAAACTGTAGTCTAAATAACAGTTTTCAGTATATATGTAAAGCAAAGCAGCAAGAAAAGGCATATAGTTAAAGTTGTAATTTTATCAATTAAAAATAAAAGCACATAGTTAAAGAGGAGCAGGTTGTTGTCTCAAACGAACACTTTGGTCCTCCCAGCTGCTAATGCTGTGCATACTTTTGCTTAAATAACAAGCGAATAACACATTTGCTTGTTTGTCCCTTCCTCTTACTGAAACTCCTGTAGACGTCAGTACTAGTTGTGTCTCACTAACGCTATGTCTGAATTGGCAAAACAGTGTGATAAGGCTTTTAAAAACACCAGTTTAAAACAGCCCTATATGTAGTCAAGTATACTGTAGGTGCTTGAATGTCACAAGGTTGCCATGACAATGAGGCAGGGACTGTGATTTACTCAGCTTTTGGCATGATGCCTTGTGTTCAGCTGTGACACTCCTGCTGAGAGGGCACTCCCTCTCTCTTTCTCCCTACTTTCTTTCACACAGACACGCAAATACACACAGTCTTCCATACGATCAATAGGCTGAAGTGTAGCTCTCTCTGCTGGCCAGAGTATGTGCATAACAACCCTGAAAGCTGCAGGACTCAAGTAAAAAATTTTGTTCCTTTCCTTTTTTTAGCAGAAATGAAGACTTTTGGAAGAGCATACATTATGAAAAAAAAAACACATCCATGTAAAGATATTTCCTTTATACTTAATTAAAACTGTTTATGACCCAAACACATAAGCCACATTATTTTTTATCTATTCATCCTGATTTTTCTCAACCATTTCCATACACATGGCAAGTGGTCCCTATGCACAGTCGAATGCTATTGCTCACTGGTTTTTCAGTAGTGTCACTAATGTGTCTGTTTTCTATGTCTGAACACCTGGCTAACGCCTGGTTATTTATGGAAGTCATAAATCGTAGGAAATATTTTATATTATTAGTATCCATCCAGTATAGGATGGTTATAGAAGTCATTTTTCAGAATCAATTTCAAACTTTATTTTAATGAAGTTCCTCAACAACTACAGTGGAAATAAATAGTAAACCAAGTTTAATCATGTTTATGATATAAATAAATAAATAAATAAAAAATAAAGTGGTTTTGTAGGATATTCCTGGAATCTTGGTTTCATCTGAAAGCTAAAATCATGTCTGAGAAAGCTTTTAAAACATGTACAGAATCTTATTGAAAGGTATCATCGTGCAGTGCGAGTAGTGACAAGAGCTTTGAGGTAATAGGGAGCTGGTCCATTTTTGGCTTTGTAGGCAAGCATCAGTGTTTTAAATGTGATGCGTGCAGCTACTGGAAGCCAGTGGAGGGACCACAGTAGTGAGGTGGTGTTTAAGAACTTAAAGGCAGGTTGAAACCAAGTCTTGTAGCTGCATTTTGGATCATTTGCAGAGGAGAAATTGTGTTCATAGGTAGACCTGCCAGTAGTGAGTTGCAGTAGTCCAGTCTTAAGATGACAAGAGACTGAACAAGTACCTAAGCAGCTTGTGTGGACAAAAAGGGTTAAATCTTTCTGATGTTGTACAGAAGAAACGGACATGAGTGTGTCGCATTAGCAACATGCAAGGAAAAGGAAGCTGTAACCGAAGGGGAGATCATATCATTGTGCAGGGATTTTGCAAGATCCTGACCTAGGGTGAATCACCTGGGATGATCAGCAGTTCAGTTTTGCTGAGATGGAGTTTCAGCTGATGAGCTGTCATCCACAATGATTTGTCCACCAGACATGCTGAGATCTGAGCAGAAGTCATGGTATCTGAGTTCAAATCTCAGGTCCACCAAGCTGCCACTGCTGGGCCCCTGATCAAGGCCCTTAACCCTCAATTGTATAAAATGACATTAAAATGTAAGTCACTCCGGGTGCCAAATGCCGCAAATGTGAATTTCTGAAAATGTTATTGTTCAACATATATGACATATATAAAGCCATAGTCCTACAATCAAGAAATAAATTCATTCATTCATTCATTCATTCATTCATTCATTCATTCATTTTCTACCGCTTATCCGAATTACCTCGGGTCACGGGTGCCTATCTCAGGCGTCACCTGTGCCTATCTCAGGCGTCATCGGGCATCAAGGCAGGATACACCCTGGACAGAGTGCCAACCCATCGCAGAGCACACACACACTCTCATTCACTCACTATGGACAATTTTCCAGAGATGCCAATCAACCTACCATGAATGTCTTTGGACCGGGGGAGGAAACCGGAGTACCCGGAGGAAACCCCAGAGACACGGGAAGAACATGCAAACTCCACACACACAAGGTGGAGGCGAAAATCGAACCCCCAACTCTGTAGGTGTGAGGCAAACGTGCTAACCACAAAGCTACCATGCCCCCCGCATGTGAACATGTGGAAAAAAAATGCTTCAAGACAGCAATGCTGCATAATTCTCAATGTTGCATAATATGCTACTAATATTCTTCTATGTACTTAGTGGAAGCTGAAGCAAACTATATACCAAACAGGAGTAAATTAATTGTAGTTGGGTCAAACACTGTATCCACAATGGTAATTGAGAAACCCACTTTCCACACTAGGCCTCATGGGTATAACACCTCTTTAAAAATGAGAGCTGACCTAGAATCAACTTGCTGTCCATAGATACAGTCATTTTGACATTGAAGAATACATTATGAGCATGCTTTATGTGAAAATCTTATACAAATATACAACTCCTCAGAAACCGATTGTCCTGTTATGCACAAGCCAAACACTTGGAAACCATACAACCTAGTGAAAAAGCCAAACAAAGAGTTAGGACAGACACAGAAGGTCTAAAAATGCATACTGTATAGTTATGAATTTTTAATGTAAATCTAAGCGACTGAGTTTTTGGTTCCTAAAGAAGCTATATTTTTAAAATGTCCAATAGAAATCAATTTCCAAATTCCACAAATCAAATGAAAAGAAGAATTTAAGCTTTGCTCAATTAAAGTGAAGTGAACCATCCCAAGTATTTCAAGATATCAGAGTACCTGACTGCTTCTTTCCACATAGCAGACTATAGAATATTGTATTAAAAGAGATATTAAATTATATTTCTCATTGCTCAAACCATAGTTATTTATCACAATTGCTCAGCCATTAGCGGAAACAGCTATCACTCACTATTCCAATAAATAAGCACTATATGCAATACTTACTGCATGCAAGAAAATACAGAGTTGAAACAATTAATGGGGAACTTATGTTCTAAATGTACCATTGTCAATAACATCTGTTGTTATCAATTACAGGCCATTCAGTAACAAAGCCTATCAAGATCACAACCGATATTTAATTCACTGGAGAAATGGCATAGCTTGACTATAATCAAGATTAACTGTTAACCCATGATACAGCATGCCAGACATTTTCTGTGCAAAACACAAGCAGGAACAACTGCATTGTGAAAGAAAATTTCAGTTATGAAATTATGAACATAAAAATGATTAGGCTATTCATATGTGCACAGCTAAAGTAACACAGTGGTTACACAGTGGACATCATCCCTCCATGCCTTTCTAATCCTTTACATTCTTATGTGGAACTTTTATTGTATGAGTTATTGAGTTTCTTCATGAAGTGTTACTGTAATAAAGAGTTGAGTTGATCTTATCAATTCTTGAGGTGTATTGTATCATACAGTACAAGAATTACAGAATCTAAGTATATCAAGCTGAATATTTGTAGCTAAATATTTTGTTTACCTTACCTATGTGAGTGAGGTGATATTGCCAGATCTGGCTACCTTAATAGCACTTCAGTCAAAATCTTTTTTTTGTTTTTTTACATATAGACAGAGTGTAAAAAATCACACAGAAACAACACTTGTTACCAGCTAAGGACTAAAAGTACTAAAATACTTTAAAAAAAAAACAGTAAACAAAAATGAAGCTACACTGATCCACCAGTGTGTACTAAAAGTACTATGCTTCCCAAGCCCCATTTTCACTTCAGTTGAACTGAAAACGCAACCACTGCAAAACATATGTTCTAAAAACAGCAGATCCAGGACCAGTCAATATCAGCTACTGCCAGCAAAGCAGCACCAGAAAGGCAGATTCAGAGCCCACTGACCAAGAAAGTAAAGACAAAAGGCCATATGTATCCTAAGGAAGATGGGAAAGCCCTAAAGTAAATAAAAGAGGTTGAAAGAGGAATAGAGGTAGAGAGTAAGTTACAGAAAAGCAGGAAAGCAGGTGCAGAAGCTCTAGAGCAGTGATCAGAGTAGTGACCTACAGAATTTTGTTTCAACCCTAATCAGAACAAACAAGTTCCTGATCACCCCGTTACCTGATTTGCTGGGGCAGATCTTTTGGATTAGGGTTAAATTACATTCTGTTAAACAGGAGTGGAAATGGTGAACATTGCTCTAGAGAAACTACAGTGGGCAAGAAACAGAGAGAAAGGTCAGCATTTACCAGGTTCCCTGTAGCCATGGCAGACAGCAACAACTGTCTCCATCTGTCCTTGCCCGAATCGGTGCTCTCCTCCAAACTTTTCTGAGGCTGGAAGAGACAGAGCCCATGGATCACACACTAACAGGTAACAACAATAAAATCACTAGCGGTTAGGGGCTCCAGCCGGACACCAGCTCTGCTCATAGATCGAGAATCTGTGGTGTCACCTCCTTGGCATTGTTTGCTCAACTTTCTCTATCTAACTACCAACCTATCTCACTTTCTCTGTCCGACCCTGACTCTGTCCCCATCCCACACCTTCTGCCATGGCTTAACCTGGGTCAGCACATCAATCTTTCATGCTCTGGTGCCAAATGTCTGCAGCCATAGCAGTGCATTATGGGGGTTTTGCTGGAAGCTTGCAGTTTGGCACCAGCACTCTACCCCTAGCTCCTCATTCTGATTGCTTCAGAGAAAACATATACTCTGGTGACAGGTCTGCACAAACAAAAGACATCTGTTAAAGGTCAGTTATCATTTAAAACAAAAACTAAAAGTATTTGCCAGCACTCTTCATGTGTGTTTAGGTGTTTTTATGGTTTTAGGTTCTGAAGAAAAAATAAATAAAGGAAAGTGTACAGTTTGTAGAGAAAAGCAGAAGAAAGCGCAACAAAAAAGCTTTCGGTAGTAAATCTACCCACCTCGCTTTTGTTCTTCTTTTTGTTTTTGCTCTTTCTCTGTCTCTTCTGAAGGAGTATTGTCTCATATTTAGGCCTGGGATGCTCCTGCAGATGAGAAATCAAACAGAAATAACTTACATTTTGTATGTGATTCATTTAGTAGACTTTTAAACCATTCCAATAGTTCAAAATCCACAGCAAACCAAGGACACACACCAAACCGTTGGGGCAGAAGGATTTATTAAAAAAATGTCAAACCTTTGCTCGTTCCTGATATAGAGAAGATTGGTGGAAAGGGAGTATACAAATTAAAATGATCAAAAATTTACTTTTATACAAACTCAAATCCAATTTAAAACTAGTAATAAAAAAATTAGCACTCTAGTCATTTTTTTTTCTTCTAAACAGATCTTTACTGTGGTGGTGAGACACACCTCTTCTTCCTCCATTCCCGTCATATTCCAGCTGTAGTTTAAACTGTTTTGCCTGCGTTTCCAGTGCTCCAGAAACATAACCGCTTTATGAGAGAAGAGAAAGAGATATGAGAAGGGAGGAAAAAAGGAAAGATGAGATGAGATGACAAATCAAACATATTACGTAAATGAAAAAAAGAAAAGATCACATGTTAATAACGTCACTCATTTACACATTCTATTATAATTGTTATCTCAGTCTTAGCTTGAGCACACTTTTACTAACTATAATCTGAAATAATATCTGGGATGAGGTATCATCCCATTCACCTTGGTTCAAAACTACAGACATGTTTACCATCAGTCTGAAAAGCCAGAGTGAATGTCAATGATCTCAGCTGCTGATATTCATTGGTGCAAGGTTGTACACAAAGATACAGGTGCATGATTGTATACACAGACACACGCACACATATACTTCATCTGACCATTTTCGCAACCCAACCCTAGAGTAAGCGCATGCATATAAGAAATAATGCGTATGCCCTGTTGCCACATGCAGCAGTGAAGAAAGACAAAGGGCTTTTAAAAAAGCTGCATGAGAAAGGCCGATGATGGAGCCTTGAGCCCACGCAGCCTCTGATAGACACAGGTAACACTATACCCAGACTGTTAATCTCCCACACATACTGTACATGCAAGTTTTTTTATCTCCATCTCCATAGAGACACACCAACAGATCTGCTTACTACCACAGCTTGTCACCTGAGTATTATATTCATTAGAGCAAGGGAATGCTGGGGCAGTGCACAAAAATGGACCTATATTATATTTGGCCCTATTTTGAGAAGGAAGGATGGAAGAAGTAAATACAGCTAATGTGAGGGAGAAGAGGATGATGCTTACCCCAGAGAGACATGAAAATGGCAAAGAAGACAGTGGCTGGGTTGTCAAAGAGGTGGCTGGCACGGGCAGTGTCACAGGCTGTACTCAGGTTCCAGTAATCGCAGGCATTATCACAAAGAGGGCACATAGTGAAGTTCTGTTTCTCATCACACATCTCCTGACTGAACCAAAAATCAGACAAAGGATATATTGGAACAGCAGATAGTAAAGTTCTGCATTGAGTCATTCTCAAGCATGACATTATTGCTTGAGTCATATGCAATCAATTCAAAACAACTAATTGCAACTTGTCACATGTCACATTAATATCAATGTATCAACAGATTATCATCTTCATACTGAATAAAACTGTTTAGTAGATTCACATTGTATTAAGAACTACATTGATTACGTTTTCTGTTAACAATATTCCTCAGAAATATCTGTAAAATCATCTCTAAAAATCATATTTGATACACTAAAGTTCTTTTATTTATATTTCATCAGAATACCAATAATGTAATTAGATTTGCTTTATTCCCCTGCATGTGTACTTAAACCTGCCTGGTACAGTACAATTGACCCAGGCAATATTTTAATTATACATAATTGTTCTACAATTTTAATCTGCAGTTGACATTAACAGACCATGTCTCTAATGCACTCGTGCACTCATCATGTTGGCCTGCCAAGCCCTTTCATCCTTACACCCACACACCTCCAGCCTTATGCCTAGAGGCCACACACTGTCTCATACCTAGGAATGTTGTTGTCGATAGTGAAACAGCCGTACAAGAACACGATAATGCCCACCAGAGACGCCAAGGCTAACAGCTGAGTGTAAACACCCAGCCAGGCAAAGTAGAGGCCTATCTTCTCCCCATAGTATTTTCTGAGGACAAAAGTTAAAGTAAAAAATGAAAAAGCCTCCAGAGACCAAGATCATGTAAATAAGCTCCAAAAAGAAGGCACAATGTCTGGCAAGGAGCAATATGTAAATTATTAAGTATAAAAATATATATGTACCTGATAAGATCAATAGGCTGATATTTGTAAAATGCTCCATATCTTGCCCATTCATCATGTAACAACTGAAATATATAGAAGTGTTCAGGGTTCATGATTACAAATGACATTGTGATTGATTAGTTTCTACAGTAAAATTGTACAGTACTCACTTGTCTCTCATTCTTTTCTTCTTCTTTAGAGTCCTTGAAGTCTCCCTGCAGGCATACAATTATAAAAGCATTTCATTAACAACACTTTAGTAAAGGCAGAATACCATGACACTTCATTTAATGATCAGAAAATGGTTCAGAAAAGCATGAATAGATCCAAAAATGCATACAATCAACTTACATCATGCAGAGGGAAGGCAGAGTCATACACCCCTTTAGCTATTAATGTGGTGATGCCTGTAGGCCGGGAGAAAAATCATATATTACCACACGGAAAAGCGGTAAAAGATGGATGGATGGATGGATGGATGGATGGATGGATGGATGGATGGATGGATGGATGGATGGATGGATGGATGGATAGTTTAGGGATAACCATCTGACTGACAGAACTGCCTGGCCTGCTTTATATGAATGCAGCAAACTAGTAAAATACAAGGAGGCTCACATATAGAACACAAGCTTCAATCAAAGTAATTAATCAGTCCTCAAAGGAACAACATGTACACTCATGCTATTAGCCCTCAATTAAGGCGATGGCTCCCTAGCAACAAGCTAGAGGGCCCACCACTCCCCCCATGGACCCTGCTTCACTTCTGAACCCAATCCTAAGATTGCATGTCCTAGTTTATACAGTAGATGAGATAGAGGAGAAGGCAAGTAAGAGAGTAGACTAAATATGAGACCCTAAACCCAACCCCTTCTGTTAGCTAGCCTCAATTCCCCTGTAGCTGGTGGCAATGTCCGTCTGCTGAGCAAAGCGATCCAGGAGAGCATATGGATTCCTCTCCAGCACCTGCTCCACCAGCACTGAGCACAGCGAAACTGTTATGTCAGGCCTGTATTTTCTCAGGATTCCTCCAACACTGCACCATGATTGGTTCTAGCTTACTGTATTACTAACCCATGGTTTGGCAGGTCCGTGTGCAGGTAGTGCGTCTAAGGATTTCATACACCTGGGAGGAAGGGAGAGAGTAAGAGTGAGAGAGCAAAAAAGAGAAAGGGAGAGACAAACAAGCCAAAGTGTTCCTGAAAAGGCCACAGGGGAATTGTCTCCTAGTAATACTGTATGTCCACAGGGAACACAGTCACCTCAGACTTCTGGTAAATAACTACATTATTCCAACACCTCCACATAACAATCAGGACAGCAAACTACAGCCATGCCATTAAAATAAAACAAGACATCATTTCCAACTATATTGAAAAAGAACTCACAATTCGACTCCTTGTGGCATTGTCGAAGAAGGTGTCTTTGCATTCAATGTTGTACCTGAAACAAGACAAGTATTATAATGCTAAGTAGGACATGTGTAGCCAAAGGCATGAGTCAGGGTTTATGTTTTTGAGTTGCTCAGGTGCCTTTGGCACACCATGAAATCTAGTAAATATGCTCTACCACAGACCCAACCACCCTCCCAGCCCTCAATTTTCCCCAGAGGTTTCTCACAGATGGAGTTTGTCCCGGGAGAAGCTGTGAGAGAGGAACTTTGTGCGGCTCTGCTGCTGCAAGTGAGGGATGTTGGGTTGAAATGGCTGGTTCAACGTCCTCCATACTGTGCTCATAGTTGCTGATATACCCTTCTCTTCTTTCAAATCATAGCTCTGGGAGGGAAGTGCAATAAAACATCATGGAATAAGGAAAACGTAAGCTACAGTCATAAACCTAACACATAGTGTATTTTATCTATTGAAACAGGGACTTGCCAAACTTGTATTCTTTTCAAAACCATATTCTCACAAAGGTACATATCCAAAGTTTCCTAGTATTGTACACGATTCTAGTTTAAACTCTTGTGGGATCTGAAAATCTACATTCTAGTACAATACAAAAGAAAGTTGTGTATGTAGACACTGGTAGGTAGCTCTATAACAAAATTAATAGAAATAACACACCTTTTTGGTGGGCACCTTGATCTTTAAAAACTCTGCCTCTCTGCTTAGCACCTGCCAAGGGGCATGTAGCCGGATAAATCCCTCTCCATAGACCTTGTGCTGAGGAAGAAACGTACAGGGAGAGTTTCAGTCAAGAAAAATGACTTTAGGGAAGTTGTAGTTTGCAAACTCATATATATTAGAAACTACTATGAGAAAATAATAAGACTTTGTTGAGAATTGGTTTGAGAATAATAACTGAAATGGGTTTTAATGGATCAGTATATTCCATTTAATTTTGTAACCCTATCTCTTTCTTTACATAGACGAGACACAGGACAAACACAACCTATTCTCTTCAGCAACTCTGCTAATGCATCCTTTTATACCACTGGTCATGCACCATTGTCAAACACCTTTCTCTCTTTGAGATCTTGACTGTGTCTGCTGATAAACCTTATACTTGCTGGCACAACTTAAGTCCCAGCTGTTGAGTTCGTCTCTGCAATACTGGGCAGTGCTTTGGTTGGGTGCACTCTCAGTTTTCTCTGAGGAATTAATTATGTGTTAAAAAATATTTTGCATGTAGATCACAGTTACGAAAGAAGGTAACAGGTCACTTCATGCAACTTCACCATGGTTCACATGGTGTTCAGTAAAACAGTGTGTAGTGTGTGTTGGTTTAGTGTGGGTGGGGGGTGTAACAGTACAGTACCCCAAACATAGATGATGGTAACTTTATCGGTCTGGTCAGACTCAGCTATGGCATCATGAGCACCGAATAAATGGTTGTACAAAGAGGAAGAAGAACAGGTGACCCTAGCACTCCCATTTTTTCCCTGCCCCTAAGCACACACACCACCACCACACAAAAGTGAGATAAAAATAACATGTGGATCTGAGAAGGTTAATTAGGATAAGATATTCCAATTAGTACTTCATCTCAGCAGGGTAAGACAATTAGGTCGATTTTAGCCTGGGCTGAGGGGGAGCCTTCGTTACAGAAACCGGCTGTGGCTGACATTTAAGGGGCTTCCAAAGACTCAAAAGTGGAAGTGTCTCCACATGATCGGGTGAATCCTGTCTTTGACATTTGGAATAATTAAACAGAAATAAAGAGCAGTCAGTGAAAAAATATGAACATGACAAAATCAACATGTGTCTCTGACTGATGATAAAATTTTATTCTAATGATGATGATGATGATGATGATGATGGTCATAACAACAGAAAAAAGAACGATTAAATTGATGATATCCAAACTTCGACAGGTTCGCTCTTCAGATTGCAATCATTATGAGGTGAATAATGAGGTGAATAATTTACAGGCTGCAACCACAGGTATTTACTAGTAGGTAGTAGTTTAAATAATATTTAAAATGCATCGCCCTCGTTTAGAATCAGCTACGCCATAGGCCTAAAGAAATTATTTTTAATTTTATATTACTCTTAATAATCAATATGCTCACAATTATAACTTCTAGTTGAATGTTATATGTAATGTTGTATTGAATCAAATCCATTAGCATTATCTTTTAAAAGGCTACTAAACTTTGCAGAGAAAATATCCACCTTGTATCCACATCACTGTTACTTATTAGCCAACACACTGATATGCACTGACACACTGATACTTAGACAAGAAGTTGTTCCCTTTTGTGAATGAGTGAGAAATCCAGGTATCAGAATAAACAGAATCACCGGTCCATATTGATATCAGATAGCAAGAATTTATTCTGCTTTCATTATCCTATTCTATTTTAGTATTTCTCTGTGGTTGTCACTATGGTTACGGGCGTTATAGGCTAGCTCAAAACGAGTACTGAATCTGACCATCTCCCAAATGGTGCCCTAAACCATGCAGTCCTCCTACAAGTCTGCACTTTAGGTAAAATAAAAATACTTCTTTTGAAGGTCTGTCAGGATGCATGAATAAAAAAATGTGGATCGGTACAGTGCACAGTTCCATTAATATTGCAACGGTTTTACTGACACATATAAGTAAATATGACCATCAATCATAAACACTGGATAAATATCATAAATATAATTTATAAGCATGGAGCTTGATATAAGCTAGATATAACAAAAAATAGACACAGCATTAGTACTTCCTTTTGTAATCCAGATTTAACCTACAGTTTGTAGTAGTTTCCACATGTACTCAGTATACCATGCATATTTAGTCTTGTTAGTCATGAACAGCCACTAGAAAAAGAAGGCTGCACATTCTGCTACAGAAAAAGAGGTGACAAAGTAATCAAAATATTCAAAAAAAGCATTCAAAATAATTGCCTCTGAAATTATATGTAGTATAAAAAATTTATATTTATTTTTAAAAATGCCATTTCTCCAAAATCAACCAACACCAATAAAAACAGTATATGGCTTGAGAAAAACAGTTTAGGGAAATGCCTATACTCCCTGGTCACCCCTCAAACCAGTGCCTAGTCTTTATAGGGACTGAGTATAACTGTAATTTTATTATGTACAGTAGCTACACCGCATCAACTACTGTACATTACTAAAACTGCCTTTAATTTTACAATCTGTCGGTAATTCTTATGATTTTCAACACAGTGGTGGTAAACTCATTAGAAATGTCGGCATGGGTACGAGGTTGGAATTGATGCAAAGTATACTGTCCCAGCCTAAAAAAATCATTAAGGCTCTACACAAATTATGAGATATCTTATATACTAATGTAAAAGTGCCATTAACAGGATGCTCTAAAGTGTATAGACTTTACAATTATGCATCCTTATTGCCAACTGGTTCTGAAGTAAAGTAACAGTCAATGTAGGCATTTTATGGTTAATAATACTAAAAAAGTATTATGGATAAACAGGAATATATAGATAAAGATAGGATATATTTAATATCTTTAGGATATCAATACCTTTTAGAATATTAATATCTTTAATATCTTTAGGATATTTTTAATCCCTAAAAATAGGACATAAGCTAAAATTAAATGTAGCCAGCTTTATGTTCCCTTATAGGATTATGCAGCTTATTCCCATTTTAACATGCATTTCTGTATTTGATAATTATCATTGCTTATCATTTACCCTGTAGGGTAAAGAGAAGTAAAGTGACATATTAAAAAGACTCTGCGTAATGCTGATGAGACTTTAATTATCAGTTAGAAGTGAGAGATGTACAGGGCTCCATTTATTGACATTGTATGGTTTTAAAATCTTTTTTTTTTTTTTAAAGAGTGCTGGAAAGGTAAACTAAATCCAAAACAGTGCTATAAAGGATTCAGCATGAATGAAATAATTGTTATAACTGTAAATAACTGTTAAGCATCATCATATTAACAATACTTCTTTTTTTTGCAATGTCTTCCATTTCAGAATTATAGAATGGATATTGGCTTTGTCTTTTTCAGATATCTTCTTGCGTACTCCACCATAATTTTGGCTTATTCCAACAACCATTATTTATCCAGTTATCCATTACAATATAAAGTAAGGGGGTGAATGTGAGTAGGTTCTATGTAATTATTATAGGACGAGTTTTAAAATTTGTAATCTATTCAAGCTATGCTGTATTGAATATGCAATCTAATGACTGAATAATAATTCAACTAGGATCATTACAGATATATTATCTTTAATAAATGGGGTTTGCACTGTGAAACAAAGCTGCTCTTTTGGCCTGTGAAACTGTTACACTGCCAAATAACCCGTTTCTTTGGAAAACCTGGAATAAGTCCCAGTGCAATCAGAAGAGACAGCCAAAAGGAGTAGCCCAAACCAAACACCCACACACACACAGAAATTCCACTCTTGTGTGTTTTGTGAAGCAGCTAGAAGAGGCGACATGAAATGAAATCTCTCAATAGTACAGACCAAATCATGCTGATGAATAAAACAGCCTTGACAAATCTGCAGTATATTCATGTTAAAGTAGGAACATGCTTCTCTATTGCAATTCTTAGAATGGAACCCAGAGACAGAAAAAAACATGCCCTACGGCATTATGAACACCATTCCATTTTCCAAGAATTCAAAGCTACTCATGCTGCATAAAAGCATTAAACCATCAGAATATTCAACTGCAACCCTTTGCTTAAAACCTCACTTCAGCAACTATTGATTTCTGGGTTGCATTTTGAATTTTCAGGTTGTGAAATCAGCTACAGTAAAGTAACATTTGACCAAAATCAGTTTGTCACCATAACAGAAAGAATCAACAGAAACCATCCTATAACTTAGGAGAGTTCAGGTGTGATGCAGCGAATTACTGTAACCTTCACCCACCTCGTTGTCACGTTCGATGTGCAGTCCTGCTTCCCTCAGGTGGGTCTCAAACTCATCTCGGATCCTGAGCTTATCGCACTCAGCCGGATCAGCATGACCCATGTCCACTATGACCTCAGCATTATCATCCTTCACTGCTTCAGCCTCTTTGCTCCCTGCACAGGGAAAGCTGCCGTTGGAGATGACCGAGAGCCGATGCTGTCCTGGAGAGTCCTGAACCACTGATGTTACCCGGTACGCCAACACATAGTCCACCTTCCTCTTCCCATCAGCAAAGTATAGCCCTTTGCCCGGCTCGTGCCCCATGCCATTCAAGAAGTTGTTTACCACCTAAAGCGGGTGACAAATTTGCAAGAGATATTCAGCTCAGAGACGCTTGTGCTGGTCTTCAGTGCTTATGAGTGCAAATCAAATTCACATCAGAGGTAAGCCAGAAGGGTGGTGTGGAGGGTGGGGGGTGCAGTGATGATAGGCATAGATGTAGGTCAGTCTATTGCTATTTCTAATTTAGCTGCTCTCAATAGACTCAAATATAGCCTGATATACGCGGAGAGCATCGTTTCCTGGGAACACCTTTCATTCAAGGTTGTACTGTATGCGTTAAAAGTCACCAGCGTTATCACAGACATTTCAATATCATCTTTAATACAGTCAAACTAATCAAAAATGTTGAGTTATACTGAGGAAACAGTACTTACGGGCAGCTTGTCAGAGTGCAGCATGTTGTTTGTGCTCTTAATGAGACCAGAGAGAAAGAAAGACACAACGAACCGAATCGCTCTTGGCGTCTCCTACTTCCATGCGACGTGCGTGCGCCGCACAAACGCCTACTTTATTCAGAACATGTACACACCCTAATCGTATCGAAGTGACACGCCACTTGCCATCCTAGTCTGTCGTCAAATGAAACTATTTATTCTACACAGGAGATACACTCCCGCCTGTACAGTCTTGGCATTGCTTGCCACTGACGAGGTTGAGGAAGTGCAAGGCACAACGGTTCTCGCGCAACTACAGCATCTCCATAGAAACTTGTGATTCCTCGCTCTCTTAATTCCAGAGACACCTGTGCAGCATCGAACACCAGAACAGTGAAGCTTCCAGATTGGGATGTTTCTAAAAGTACTGATTTGTTTAAATCACATAAGTCTAGAATATCGCATTGGAATGACAAATATATTTGGGTAACATTAGTTTGAGCGGGTTAAAGGGAGTATAACAGGTTTATAAACCTACATTTGCCTAAAAAGGGTCGAATAAATCTGGCAGCTTTTCAGCGTAGGTTGAGTGAAAATGCATCAAAACTTAATCATAATCAAAATTACACTATTAGCTGTGCTTATTAACGAGCTCTCACTGCGTATTTATTAGCCAATGTGACTTGAATTGGTTGTGCATCATTTAAAAACCATAACTAAAAAGGAGAAAAGTTTTACTTTAAAAGCAGTAAAGTTTTATCTATTATATAATGTCTGTTTTAAACAACAGGTGTCAAAAATGATTTCAGTAAGAAGCATGTGGATGTAGCTCACCGAGTGTGAACTCTTGTCCATGTAGTCAAACGCATCAAGCCCCATTCCAGAAAGTTCTCTGGCTATGCTGTACAGTCTATCGCTGTGGATGGAGCTGGATTCACTCATAGCCACATTGCTCTCCAACAGATTCGCTGTAATCTTCAGTGTTTCTGTACATCAGAAAAACGCTTTTATCAGTCGTTTAAGTGTTGAAAATTTTATAAAATCTGCTTTTGGTTTAGAGTCTATGTTTAGTAATTGTGCTTTGGTTTCAGCACCATGGATAGA
Source organism: Tachysurus fulvidraco (assembly GCF_022655615.1). NCBI lineage: Eukaryota > Metazoa > Chordata > Actinopteri > Siluriformes > Bagridae > Tachysurus > Tachysurus fulvidraco. Next base: position 11,066,893 of record NC_062536.1, read on the forward strand.
TGCTCAAAAACCTGACACGTTTCTCCAACGTGCATAAAGTGAGAACATTTTGTCACTAAATAAAAATAAATAAATAAATAAAAAAAATAACTTATGTACATTTGTTATTCATATTGCTTAATAAGAAAGGTATGCGGATAAACTTCTGTTCAGTGCTGGAGAACTAAATGCTTTCTATTGTTGTTATAGGCCAGATTACAGTGGGGAACAGCCAATATTAAGTACCTGGTCAAATGCTGTTAGAACAACGCCACTGGCCATTTCAAAACCAAAATATGCGAAAAAAAAACTAAGCAGCTTGATATAGCGGAGTCATCCACTAATTACATAAACATCGTTAAAACTGTTGAGAAATGCAAAATAAATAAATAAACAAACACAAAATAATTAGGTATATCATGAAAAAATAAGCTACAAAGATCTGATGATTCACTACTCATCAAAAGAAAACATCAAGGGTAGAAACACAGAGGCTAGAGCTCTCATCAGCACCACAAACAGAAATTTAAAATACCAATCAGTTTAGGGACACATAAAGTGAAGATAAACTATTATCAAAGTGAAGGAAATGCAACAGAGTAAGAAACTAAACAGAGTAAGTCAAAGTAATACAAAACACTAAGCCTCATTTGTGATGCATGGAGGACAAAGCGTCATAGTTTGGTCATGCATGACTGCTTATGTAATAGGTTCACTGTACTTTATTAATGCTGCTGCTAGTGATTATCATGCTAGAATGAATTATGAAATCTATATGAAAAATTGGGTAAAACAAGAAGGAAACTGCTAAGTTTTGACTTGATTAAGCAACTCAAATGAAGATGCAATGAATCAAGCAACGATAATCATTCCACACTTGAGACATTAATGGCTTGTGGCATGTGTAACCAAATACATAGGCTTATCATTGATAATTTTAAAAATGAACATTGACTAATTATTTTTTTATTTTATTTTTCATTCATTAACACTGATAATTATACCTTCTGCATTTTATAGTATATTATAAATTTGTCTGCTTAGTGCAGTTCATCATCTGTAAATTAATCTTTTGGTATTCATCCAGAAGTGTGCTACATTATAACTACTAGCAGTTTAATTAGGGAAAAATGCAGCAATAAGCCAACAAACTTGGCAAAACACTTATACTTCCCTTTCATGCATTATTTACACATTTGAAGACTATTACTTTAATACATAATGCAAGTAAAAACTACTAAATTAATGTTAGTTTAAATATGTTCAATCTAAAATTAGGAGAAATGTACCTCCGTATACCTCCTATTTACTTTTATTTTGATAAAACATTTTAGCAATAACCAAACTATATGTCAATTACTGTCTAATAGGAATGACATATACTTACCACCTTGTGTTGTTGATCCTGGACTGTTCATAGCCATGATGCAGGTCTGAGGACACTTGACTACTGTCAGGGTGCAAAATCCGCTCTCGGCTTTGTCCAGGCTTAAATCACAGACGGATGGAGCAGTTAATACCATGCCTGCTTGACAGGAGACTTATGGCCTGGCCAAACTTGAACTAATTGCCACAAATGTTTGACTTGGTTTGGTAACAGTTGAACAGAGTTCATGACAAATTCCAGGTTCAAACTTTAGTTAACTGATTAGCCGTAAACAGTAAACAATAAACTAAAATAGTTACATAATACTAATTACATAAATGAATATAATAATTGCATAAAATTAAAAATCCATTATCTCTTCAGTATAAGACTTGAACCGAAAACTTTACGTCCTGTGCTGCTGTATGATGTGGTACAGGGTCTTATTACACTATTCACCCGTTAAATACCTGTGCGATTAAATATTAAGGCAGTCTGATCCTGTAGTTCTTGGAACCCTTATGGCAACTTCGAGGAAAAAAAACAATGTCACAGACTTTATTAGGACTGATTAGACTCTTTGACTGACATATGTACTCTGAGGTTTTGTTAGTCAGCATGGCTAATTAGTCAGTGCTGCATGATACTACTACTCCTTAGGAATATAAGAAAGCCTGTGAAATGCAAGCAGTTTATCAGAAGACTTTATCACCAGGTTTTATAACAAGATAACGGTGTGCACAGAACAAAGTTTACTTTAGCTATATCATATATCAAAAACCCAAAAATATTTTCACTTGTCCCTGCTCACTTACCTGTAAATGTCTCACCACTCCTTTATCATTCACATGATTTATGATAAGGCTGCATATTCAATTTGATTTTACTATTATTTGTAATTATTTTTCATTTTACACTTAAATCTACATCCAAAACTGTATTTACATAACTTGTATTATAATAAGTATATAATTGAAATGAACACTTTCCAAAGTTAAAAAAAAAATTAATGATTTCTTAAAAAGCCCACCTACACAGCTCGGCTGATTTTCCCTCAGAAACAAGAATGCAGAAAAAGGCACGTTTTAACTCTTCAAAAGCAGGGCTGCCAATTTGATCCTGAGCATCCTATTCATTTTTATACTAGGGTTGTATTTCAAAATGGAGGACTCCATGACAGGAGCTGTTAACTGAAGAGGATTCAATTACAAAAAAGAGGTTAAATGTCCAATGCTACATAAACAAGTTTATTTAAGCAGTAAAAACCTTTGTGATCATATATGAAAGGAACAAAGCACAAAAATAATACTAGTTCAGCTGTGTATACAGTATTAGATATATTTTAAAGTCTACAGCTGAACACCTTTTTAATCCTTTTGGCTCTCTGTACTTAATCCTAAAAAGCTCAGGACTGTATAGGGAAAAATCACAAAAATTCTAAATATTCAACATTACTAGATATCATTACCTCTACACCGAATATTTTGATACTTGGAATTTTCCAAGGAAATTTTCTATTGAGAAAGGTGGGGTCTTTGGCTCCCTCTAGTGGTGAAATATGGAAGTGTTCAGCTTTAGTGTTTGAATTTCACTAATTCAATTTGCCATGCTGGGTCCATTGTTGAGTGCCATGCATACACCTTCACACTTTGCGGAAAATCACACAGCTTGGGGAAACCACAGTGTTGTAAAAAGTGTGTTTTATACTTACCGTTGATTCCCTGTCAGTTTGAACCACTCTGGCTAATCTCTTCTATCCTTTCTCATCAATAAGGCATTTCTGTCCACAGAATTGGGTGTTTTTTGTGTTCTGCATCAGTGGGCGCAAATTCTAGACTAGTGAGCATGAAAATCACAAATGATCAACAATTTCTGAATTATTCAACCCAGATATTTGATATTTGATATGAACATGAACTGAAGCTCTTGACCTTTATCATCATAATTTTATGTAATGCACTGCATGAGCTGTGTGCTCAGTGAATGAGCAGATGTACAGTTGTTCCTAAATAGATATATGGTGAGTATAAATAGTATTAACAAAATTATGCATTCTTATACAGATAATAATGCACTGGCCCTTATACATAGCAACTGCCCTGATATACAGTGTTTGTATTTTTAGATGTTATATTTTCTTATCATGTTTTATTAGGAAAACAAAAACGCTTATACACAAACAAGATTTTAAATTTTAAAGCTGAAAGTGTAAGTATATATGTAAGTTATCCTCCCCTGGGGTGTCACATACAGACACCTGTTTTCTGGTTGGTTCACCTGCTTCAGTGACTCACTGGAAGCGCCTGCTCATAACATACACCTGTTTTTACTGGCTCTTCTCTGTGGACTTATTAAGACTCTCATACACAATTTGTTTGGCTCAGTAACTTTCTCAGTGACGCACTTTTTAAGTTAGTTCTAGTGGTCCATTTACCTTTTCCTTATTTTATCCTTACATTTAAATTTCAATTCTAGGGTATCATTTGCCAATGTCAACATTCAGGAGAATAAATGTGTATAAATATAACATACATCCTATTATTATTTATTATTAGAATGGAAATGTTTGTTTTTCTTAATTAAATGTCTAGAGTGTTCAGCTAGACCTGTGAACTCACACACACACACACACACACACACACACACACACACACACACACACACACACACACACACACACACACACACACTATGTATATATTTATATACATACATACACACACATATATACTATATAAAGCTGTTGTGCTTGACTAGTATGTTTACTCTACACTCTACCACTTATTTCTCACAAGTTCACATAACATTAATTTCATTTTGCATAGAGAAAAGAATATAGTCTGAAGTCTGTTTTTGTACCTGTTTTCTTAACAAGTGGGTTTATGTGGGTTGACGAGTGTTCGTTGCTCTGTAACGCTAGAAAATACTATCTATTGACATCCATTGGAAAAGGTTTTTAACCTATGGGCTGCAGCCCCCTAGTGCAAGGTTATGGTACTACAAGCCGCCAGTGTGTGTGTGTGTGTGTGTGTGTGTGTGTGTGTGTGTGTGTGTGTGTGTGTGTGTGTGTGTGTGTGTGTGTGTGTGAATAGAGGATATATATATATATATATATATATATATATATATATATATATATATATATATATATATATATATATATATATATATATATATATAGTGTAGGTTACGGAAACACAATGCAAGGCAAGCGATCTTACACTTTAATTGGGGAACACCAACAGAAAATAAATAGATAAAGCAATTAAAAATAAACGACATTCTCTTTTATCAATGTCTTTTATTACTTTGGTACTTTAATTTTTATGTCAATTTTGTCTTCATTTTCCATTTCATAATTAACATATATATTTAACTTATATCTTATATATTTACTTATATCTTATATAAGCAAAAAAAATATTTAGCATTTTGAATAGCAGGCAAATTATTTGATATGTTTGAATAAATACAGTTAAATAAATACTGAGTATGTGGTATGTTATTATTCTTTTTATGTGTTCATTCATTTCCTGTCCTTTTAGAAGTCAAATTTAAAGGTGGCACATCTGCTAAAATGAACCTTATGTTCTGCAATTACAGGAACAGCAAAGAATGCCAAAAGATATCACCCCTGCTTTTACGGACTATCTATACAAAATAGTGTGTCTTATTTATAAAACATTGTGTGCTAAAGTTTGTCATTGCCATAGTACATATGATATTTATATAACCCTTGTGCAGACCTGGGGTCTATTTGACTGATACCGATACTGACACTGACTGATACTGACAATGATACTGATATTGACACAGATACTGATACTGACACTGATACTGATACCGATACTGACACTGGCTGATACTGACAATGATACTGATACTGACAATGATACTGACACTGATACTGATACTGATACTGACACTGATACTGATACTGATACTGACACTGATATTGACAATAATATTGACACTGACACTGGTACTGACACGGATACTGATACTGACAATGATACCGACACTGATACTGACACTGATATTGACAATGATACTGACACAGATACTGACACTGATACTGACACTGATACTGATATTGACAATGATACTGACACTGACTGATATTGACACTGACAATGATACCAACACTGCTACTGATAATGACACTTATTTGACAATGATACTGACAATGATACTGATACTGATACTGACAATGATACTGACACTGATATTGACAATGATACTGATATTGACAATGATACTGACACTGACACTGACACTGACACTGACACTGATACCGATACTGACACTGACTGATGCTGACCATGATACTGATACTGATATTGACAATGATACTGACACTGATACTGACAATGATACTGACACTGATACTGACAATGATACTGACACTGACTGATACTGACAATGATACTGATACTGATATTGACAATGATACCGACACTGATACTGATAATGACACCGATATTGACAATGATACTGACACTGATATTGACACTGATACTGACACTGTTACTGACACTCATACTGATACTGACACTGATACTGACACTGATACTGACACTAACTGATACTGACAATGATACTGATACAGATATTGACAATGATACTGACACTGATACTGATACTGATACCGATACTGACAATGATACTAATACTGATATTGACAATGATACTGATACCGATACTGACACTGACATACTGACAATGATTCTGATACTGATATTGACAATGATACTGACAATGATACTGATACTGATACTGATATTGACAATGATACTGACACTGATACTGACACTGACTGATACTGACAACGATACTGACACTGACACTGATACTGATACCGATACTGACACTGACTGATAGTGACAATGATACTGATACTGATACTGATACTGATACTGACATTGATACTGACAAAGATACTGATACTGATATTGACAATGATACTGACACTGATACTGATACTGATACTGATACTGATACTGATACTGATACTGACAATGATAATGATACTGACACTGATACTGACACTAACTGATACTGACAATGATACTGACACTGATATTGACAATGATACTGACACTGATACTGATACTGATACTGATACTGATACTGATACTGATACTGATACTGATACTGACACTGATACTGACAAAGATACTGATACTGATATTGACAATGATACTGACACTGATACTGATACTGACACTGATACTGATACTGATACTGACGATGATAATGATACTGACACTGATACTGACACTAACTGATACTGACAATGGTACTGATACTGATATTGACAATGATACTGACACTGATACTGATACTGATACCGATACTGATACTGACAATGATAATGATACTGACACTGATACTGACACTGACTGATACTGACAATGATACTGATACTGATATTGACAATGATTCTGACACTGATACTGACACTCATACTGACACTCATATTGATACCAATACTGACACTGACTGATACTGACAATGATACTGACACTGATACTGACACTGATATTGACAATGATACTGATACTGATACCGATACTGACACTGACTGATACTGACAATGATAATGATACTGACACTGATACTGACACTAACTGATACTGACAATGATACTGACACTGATATTGACAATGATACTGACACTGATACTGACACTGATACTGACACTCATACTGATACCAGTACTGACACTGACTGATACTGACAATGATACTGATACTGATACTGACACTGATATTGACAATGATACTAACACTGACTGATACTGACAATGATACTGATACTGATATTGACACTGATACTGACACTGACTGATACTGATACTGATATTGACAATGATACCGACACTGATACTGACACGGATACTGATACCGATACTGACACTGACTGATACTGACAATGATTCTGATACTGACATTGACAATGATACTGACAATGATACTGATACTGATACTGACACTGATATTGACAATGATACTGACACTGATACTGACACTGGTACTGACACTGACACTGACAATGATACTGATACTGATATTGACAATGATACTGAAACTGATACTGACACTGGTACTGACACTGACACTGATATTGACAATGATACTGACACTGATACTGACTGATACTGACAATGATACTGACAATGATACTGATATTGATACTGATACTGATACTAAAACTGATAGTGTGATGTGGTAGCTTAGTGGTTAAGTTATTGGGCTACCAATTGGAAGGTTGTAAGTTTGATCCTAGGACCACCAAGCTACCACCGCTGGGACCTGGAGCAAGGCCTTTAACCCTCAATTGCTCAGTTGTATAAAATAAAATAAAAACATAAGTTGCTCTGGCTCTGTAAAAAAAGCCCTTTGCACTTCACCATGAATATAACCAAGTTGTTAGTAATATCAGTGTAGCTAAGCTTGAGCCATAGCTTCATGTTGTCAACATAGTTGTCTACAGAAACAGGTTATTGCTATGAGCCAGGCAAGACTACATTAAGATAAAAACTGTGATTTTTCTGACAGCTACAGTACGTGTATCTCAGCCGTCTATCATGAAGCTTATTACACCAATCTGTATCATTAAGGAATTTTTATGCCAAAGAACACAGAGTAATCATGATGAATATAGCGCCAGATGTCGTCACATGTTCCCATGTGTACAACTAGGCTCCTAAATGATTTGGAGCAGATTCATCACCAAGCCATCGAAGCACTCTGTAAACATAGGAAGAGCAGGCATTGGATCTAAACAAAAATGAAAGAGCCCTCACTGATGAACCGTCTGGAGCTGTGGCAAGGCTCATCAGAGAAACACTGTGGAAAGAGGAGCTCTAACCATGTAAAATGGCCACCATCATTTTTGGCAGTTCATACATGTTTACAAATGTAAATTTTTAGTCCTCCAATGGACAATTTGTACCATGTAAGGAGGCAACTAATGATATTTCAACCTGAAACTGATCCCTTGTCCTACCATCATCAGGACAAATACTCACCTGGTCTCTTTTATAAAATTGCATTAAAAGTCTTATATTTGTGAAATTACAGAAATATTTTATGTCAGTTTACATTTAAAAAGAAGGGAATAAACCTGCATAATCACTGGTCTTAAGAGGAAATAAAATGCTAAAATCTGGTTAACACCTTGACCAGGGATTAATTTGAATTGTCCAAGTTTTTAAAAAATGTTTATGATAGGAATGATAGGAATGGAAGTCCATCCTCTCACTTTTATTTTAAAATAGAAAAAATGTCTTCAAGTAATTTAATGGTGCTTTATGTGTTGTATACATAGGATATAAAGTAGCTACATTTACTTAGCTATTCTCTAAACTTCAACGTGACTCGAAAAGTATTTCATTATACAATATATTCTATTGTATTTGTTTGTTGACGCTTAAACACCATGCATGAGTATTTAACACATTGAACTTTTCCACATTAGGTTTACAGAAAATAAAACATTGATGTATGGTAAATTCAATATGGGTATGGAGATCATTTATAATGCAATTATAATGTAACATAATGGCATTGTGAGTGCAGATTCCTAAAGCTTATTCTTTAAGGCATTAAATGGTCAGCTAAGTGCTTGAATTGTATTTTAACTTGAATTGTATTTTTGTAAGTAACTCTAGAGCAGAGCTTATACCAAAAAAAAAACATTTATATATTATAGTGCTTTAATTTATAGTAATTCCTTACTGAAACATTCTACTGATTTCTCTCTGACATCTATTGTGTTCTGGTTGTGAAGAATGACATGCAGCACTGACGAATTTAGGGATTGGTGAGTGGGTGAGAGAGAGTGGCGCCTTGTCTGTGACAATGGGTTCTATTATTCTGTACAAAACAGTTCTTTGCCAAGGCACAACTGTCATTCCCACTGTCCTTCTGTCTGTACCAGCCCGATACTAGCAGACAAAGCCATAAACATTATTGATGAGAAGGAGGATGATCTGTCACAGTCCATATACATAGTGTTAAGTAAAGATGGGTAAGGCATAGTAACCATTAAATTTATTTATTTAATACATTTATGGTTACTCAGAGATATTGCAACTTTTTGGTTTATGTGTCACAGCACTAGACCGCTGCTTGTGAAACTAGTCACAACATCAGCTAATTCTGGGTCAGTGTTTAAGGATGTGTTTGTGATCGGAAGTTTGGGAGTTTAAATACTTGGACAATCAATGAGCAATCTTTGGGTCATTGAGTAAAAGAAAGACAAAATTCAGCTGTTCTAGCAGCACTGTGTTATGCCTGACCCCGTGCCTGCACTCATCCCAGATTATCTCCATCTATCCTGTGCATGCAGAATAGAAAAACTTGACTTTCAAAGTACCAAAGGTTTTACATGTACACTATTCCTTTGAAGTTTGATCATATCATTTGGGTATATTATCAGCTAAAGTATCGAAAAGCTGTTCAGAGGTCATATAAATATCATTCTGATTTTCCATCAAATTTTTCACTATTAAATGAAGAACATTCATATTTTGGCCTCTTTTCCTACTTATAAAAATGTAAGAAAATCTGTGTTCTTTAATTAATCTACAGCTACAAAAGGGTATATTAATGTAATTATAATCTTTGGAATCTGGTTACTCTGTAGGTTTGTTCCTCATTTAAATCTTCACTTTCTCAAACTGTTAAACTGCATTGTAATAATATCCAGTATTTATAGCACAATTTAAATAAAGGTCAGTTGAATCAGTAATAGATGTTTTCACCACTTAGATGGCTGGATCTTATTCTAAACCCCTAACTGCATGCTTCCATAATGCAGTGTTTGCAAACTCTAGTTAGTTGGTAGTGTTATTAAGGAGTATGCGGTTTGTCTCCATGTCCAATTCTTCTGCTCCTCTGTGCTCCTTTTGTCTATGCAACATAACTCACTCCCACCCACCCAATCTCTGTCTCACTCACTCCCTCTTTCACTCCAGCAAATAAACACACATCTCTCAGCACTGACCATCTCAAAATCATCAACACAGAAAAACTTTCTCTGTGCACATTTCTTTTGAAAATAATCGTTTTATTGTCAAGAAGAGAAAACCATCCGTGATCACTTTACTACAAGGTTGTGACTTTTTGGTGGAGTTCATCATCTGGCATCATGGCAGCATTAACAAGTGGAGAGCAGGCAGTCAAATATCTCTTATTCGCCTTTAATTTTGTTATTTGGGTGAGTTACAACAATACTTTGTTTCCATTTGTTTGCCTTAATTCTGTGATCAGCATAATATGGTCATTCATTCAATTCATCCAAATAGAAACATGTGGGATTGTTCAGTATGATCTGTAAATGTTAGTGTGGCAATTCTGATTAATAAACAGCTCTAGATGTATTATAGCAAATGAACTGTGACCATTTAATTAACTGTATTACTAAAGTTTGGCTTGATTTGGATCTGTGTTTTCCCCAGCCCAGTTTAAGTGCATTTGTGTTCTCGTTTTCACATACAACCGTTAATTAAAGATCATCTAGGTGTGTCCGAGACATGTGCAATGTTTTGGTACTCTATTATCAGGACTGACCTGTTTTCTGAGTAGAAGTACTGTTTAGAAATGCACACGAAAAATGTATTGCAGCTGATCTATGATTTTATTATATAAAGCAATAAATTGGTTCAGTAAATAGCTTACTTTCTAAGGTATTAAAATATATAAATGATGTTAAAATAATGCATAAAATCATGTAGATACAATTCAGCTCATTTTCACACACAAAAAAAACTAATGACTCCTTGGGTTTTTACTTTAAAAAGTGTTTTAAGCAGGAGTGTTAAACTCAAACACTCATATGAAGCTTGAAGATTTTGCAAGATTTCAACAACATTAATGTTGATCTATAAATCTAATTGCACAAATAGTCTTTTTGTTGTTGTTGGTTATTGTTGTTTAAGTCCTCAGCTGAACCTGGTTATAGTGGAAATTAAACTTAGATACAAAAAAATAAATTCATGACATGAAGCCTGTCATAGTGGACAATCAGAATTCATTTCTGGTCAAGGTATTCCTCCCTGGCACAAGGTAAAGTTATTCTATGTAGGTGGGCTGGACACAACAATTCAGTTTAGTAGACGACAAGTTCTGTAAAACCCTAATGACAAGATATGATTACAGCATCTCGTTGTCAGCTTGCTAGTGAAATAAAGATGATTGCTCCTTTTCTCCCCCTAGTGGAATAACAAACTAGATTTCAGTGTTGGAAATGGCACATTGGGAATGGTACATTCCTGTAAGGAAATATTGAAGATCTTGTGTTTCTGTTTGTACTCAGCAGTAAAATGAGGTAACTTGTCCTTCAGGTTTCTACAGCACCACATGACAATATGTAACCACCATAAGGTATCTAAGTCAGCACTGGGTACAAAATACTGCCATTGTGAGTGTTGAGAAAAAGTCATAAACAAAGCAACAGTACTAAAAGTGTGGACATGTTTGTGCAATACGCTCAAACTTATTCACAAGTTGATTTTCATTTAGAACACTGGATAGATTAATAAAAATGTCACCCAGTCTGATGAATGTTGAAATTCCAAGTCAATCATCTGCACCTCAGAGCAAAAATCATGTCAATGAATGAAGCAATGGATCCATTCTACCTCGTGTCAGCAGTTCGGGCAGACAGTGATGGTGTCTTGGTGTGGAAAATGTTTCTAAGCAAATATTTAGCCCCTTAATTCCAATCAGACATTGTTTGAGTGCCACATACTATCTGCCTATTGTTGTTCATGACATGTATCCCATTGTGTGCACAATTTACTAATATTGCAACTGATTTCAACAGGACAAAGCACTATTTCACAAAGCATAACGTCACAAACTGGCTCCATGAACATGACATTGATTTCAGCATAATTCGTTGGCCTCCACAGTCACAGAGCATGTTTGGCATGTGATAGTACTGGAGATTCAAGCATGATCGAAGCCAAACACCATCCCTCAAACTTTTGGTATTGTTTCACACAGAGCCACCAACATAATAACAAAAAGAAACCTTCCAAAAGCCCTTGAGTTTTATGTAGCTAGCATTTTCATGATAAACGACAGCAGAAGCTTTGTGTTATGTTCTGATCTCGCACTGTTAGCCCACGACACTGGGGATCAGGTCAAAGGATCATAAACAATGCTCTGTAGACTGATGATGAAGTGTCTATTCATTTCTGAACACCAGTGGTTTTACTGCCTACATGGGATTTTATTTGTTGGAGATAATGTGGTTTGAAATGCAGCTACCTGAATGTGTATTGATTGCATATTGCAAATGTCAGATTAGTCTACACAACAGAAAATGGCACAGCACAGATGTTACAAGATGTTCATAATTGCATTTTTTTAACCAGACAAACTGAAATTCCTCAAGTCTTTCATCCAGTTTCTTAGGTGTTTGAGTATTGTGCATTTTCTGAATATTTCTCTTAGGGTTCTATTATAAAAATATTAAAAGCTATATTTACAGAAGAAAAAGAAAAATAAAAGCAGCAAAATTACCCATGATAGAGTGAATGCAGCTATACCAGATCTACTGTGATTCTGCTGTAGGCACAAGCACTCAGGGTGAGCACACAACAACACAGACAAATGTAGTGATACACACCTTGTTTCAAGGCCTATCGAGATCAACAAGGCCTTCAGAGTAAGCCATGGAAAATTTGCAAAGCAGGTAAAAAGTCGCTGCTTGCACTTTTATCAAACAAACTCCAGGTAATAATGCCTGATCATGTCACTTTTAATTTATAGCTTAGACTCAAATTCCTGACTTTCAAGAATGCCTTACATGTCATGAGAGGTAACTGATATGGCCTTTGTCATACAGTGTTGCTTAGTCCTCTGGTGCAATTACTACACACATTTGAATACTTTAAAAATGTCCAGACAAGACATTCTGTCAGAGCACCTGTGTAACACACTACTGAAGGACTGCAGGAGTTTGCCATTCAGGTTCTCAGTTGTTAAAATTGTCATATTGTACTTGCACTGAGATCAGTTTTGTTTCTTCTTATTTATGCATTATACTAAAGGTATGTTTTTTAACCCCACTCTCTCCAGCCTCTATAAAAATTTTATTTTTCATTGCTTTTGAAAAATGTATTTTCTGAAATAACAGAGACAAATTAGTCAGCTCCATTTTGCATAAGAATTTAATGAAAAATAAAATAAATAAATAATAATGAAAAAAAAATGATGTCAATTTTTTTCCTGGTCTGGCAGTTCCTGTAATGTCCCAATCTCTGTCCACAGTATTACATTTGTTGAATTTTAGTCTTATTTTTAGTCTTAATTATGTTGTATTTTTAAGTATTTTTAAATCTTATTATTTTATTTTAAAACTTATGTGTTATGGTCAATTAATGGAGTATTTTATTTTATTTTATTTTAATTTATTTTATTTTAATTAATTTTGCTGTGTGTATAAAGTAAACTTGGAAAACTTGGAATGATACAAAACTTGGAATGATATCAATTTTAAACATTTCATCTAGCATTTCAAGTCCTACAGCTTGTCATCCCCACTTCAGAAGCACTAAAAGATCTTAGAAACAAATAGTAAAACTTACAAATTTCCACCCATGCTGGTGTCTTCACAATGATTCATTATTTATATTGTGGAGTCTGAATAAAAATGGAAAGATACTCTCCACCAGGTTAATGGAAAATTCAGGCTGGAGAACCTGTCTTGAATGACTTTTTCACACATACAACAGAATGCGTACTCTATGAGATTCAATACTTTAGCTTGTTCATGTGGTCACGTCTCCCGTAATGCTCTTCATATAGAAACTGTAATGTTTCAGGCCTTAGTTATTTTAAGGAATTTCACTATGCTGTGAAATTTCACTATGCTGTGTATAGGTGACAAAATAAAGACGACTTCTAAAAAAGGCTTCTAAAAATTCTCCCTTTTAATTGCTGCTGGAAGCTATTCGCATGACCGTATACTTGTAACATAGCATGTGCTGTGTTTTTATTTCAATGTATGCTGATTAGTGCAAAATACATAGTATGATTGTGTACAGTAGTATTGGCAGTACTGGGTTACATTTATTGTGTATTCTCTTCATTGATGAATGTTATGAGAGTTTGGCCTTGTTATTTTTATACACTAGTTGAAAAAATGTTTGGCATTTTGATTTGTGTTATTATATTAATTAACTATTAAATGTTTATTTATGACTAAGCGAATTAACTATTTCTTTTTCTCCTGGCTCAATTAAATGTCTTCTTTGTAAATACCAAACACTTGGTTTAAATAAACACAGAAATACAGATTACTGAAATAAAATTCTACAGATCAGATGCCTTTAGAGACAAATGCATAGCCTTTCACTCAAAGATCAAAAATGAATCGTACTTCTGAGTTTGTCTGTATGGAGAATCTAGTTATATTAGAGACACCTGTCATATTAGAGACTTGCACTTCCTCGAACATTTCACTCACCTCATGAACTTCCTGAATCCAGTCATGAACCACACCTAGTTCCTCCCACTTTGCTTTCAGCCATTCAAAGGAGGCACAGGACAGTTATATAAAGCAAGCTGGCTTTTTCCTCTTTTCTGTCCTAGTTCAGTCTCTCTTAAAAGGAGATACACGTTCACTGAACTGCTTTGCACCTTGTTAATAAAAGTTTTAAAGTTTGGTTGATTCTCTTTTCTTGGAACACCTGAAGTTTAACTATGGGAACAAGTGGTGGTATCAGTTGCATCAAGTACTTGATGTTTGGCTTCAACTTCCTGTTTTGGGTATGTATTTACTTTTCATGCTGGAAAATGTTTGTAGTTTCCTGTAACCAGTAATGTTATGAAAACATATTAGAGTTGGTTAAATAAGCATATGCTTTACCCATTTGTTAACTTGATTAATAATTCCCTAGGATTAGGTTCAACCTTCTGAAATACATTAGTTGGAATAGCTGTGTTTTTGAAGTATTGGTGTTTTGGAAGTGTCACTTCTATGGGAGACTATTTCCTGAAAATGTGTTTGCTTTGTTCTCTGTTTATTCTAACAACATTGTTGAATGAATTTAAATGCTGTTTGAGGGATGTTGTGCACTGGTTTTTATTAAACTATCAGTTGGGAAAGCCACGTCTAGCAAGAAAAAGCCTTACTTTAACAATGCTGCATTCCAAGCAGGGTTTAGGATACGAGACCTTTTTTGGTTCTTTTGGTGCTAATTCACACATGGATGTGTGTCACACTTTCATCATAAATATCTAATGAGTAGATGTGACTTGTTTCGGAGGATCTGACTTGAAGGAGATTCTCAGCAGAAAGTTAATGCTAAACCTGGGACTAGCTTGGTCAGTGAAAACCTGTTCTACAAGTCTAGGCTATTGTGCTTGAGTATTTGCTCAACAGGGATTGATTGTGCTACACACAAGTACTCTAATCAGAAACACTCAAGTAAGCAAACAAGGCGTAAAGGTTTCTGTATTGGTTATAATGGATTTGGTTCCCTGTAAAACTAATCTGTAAATAATTCTGGGATTTCAAACTGGACTGTTTGTAGGAGTTCTGTTCGGGAGTGAATCTGTCTACACCAGGGCTTCATACAGTTTCAACACAAGTGTGGCTTGTCAACTGTCCTAATGATTGACTGGTTTACATTATTATGGTTTAACATGTTTGTGCTTTACTAAACATGCCTGCCCACTCAATGAGTCATACAGTATCACTCCTATTCCTAACCGCTTGTACACCTGGCTTGTGGAATTTATAGCTGACGAGTAACCAGGTTTGTCTCCTGTTAAACATCCGTTTAAATTGTGTGAAGTGTTGTCTGCCTCTTGGGTACAATCCCAGTTAATGGGAGGTATAACCGTGTGAGTCAGCATGGGTTTCGGTGCTGTGGTATCATGAGAATTGAATGAAGTTGAACCTTGTGCTTAACCCTGAGCGTGTATTGTTTGGCCGGTTGGTCTTGATTCCTTTGAGTTCATGCCTAACCTCTGAAGTGTTTTTCAGCATGTGCTGCCCTAACTTATCTGATATCATGTGCCAGTCTGTACCAGAGACTTCTGCTTTCATGCTGCTGTGAAGAAATGCAAACAAATTTGATTTACATGTTTGTTTTGTGCTTTAATCAGCTTGCAGGTACAGGAGTCCTGGCTGTTGGACTCTGGCTGCGTTTTGACAAGACGACATCGAGCCTGTTTCAAGTGGAAAACTCCCCTTCCACATTCCTCATTGGTAAACCGCTTGTCTTCATTTAAGATAAGATTTTGTTTTCAACTTTGAGACAGTGCAACACCAATCTGATATCAGGATTCAGTGCCCCATCCAACCCCCACTGCAGCCCTGTTTGGGTAGTAATGGAAACAGGCCACACCCAAAAAAATGTTGTCATTTCAATGTGGTCATGCGATCTGTGAGATAAACACCACAAAGAGTGGGGAAATGTTTATATACAGTACTGTGCAAAAGCCTTAGGCTCCAAATGTTTTAAATACAAATATTGTCATGGGGTGTTCTTTTAATGGCTTCTCTATTAAAAAAAGGTGGAACAAAACGATCTTAGATTTCCAAACATATTGCACCACTAATAATGCACCACTTTTCAGACAATCATGTCTTTTTGTAAAAATCCTTAAGAAAAATTGTTGCAGGTATTCAGATATTAATTAAAACTTCCCAGACAATGTGTATACAAAGTTTTTTATACACACATTGACTTGGATTATATCCGTTTAGCTCTTTAAGGGTTTTTTTTTTTTTTGTGCCTCAGTATTGAATGTATTTTTGCTTCACTGCAATTCTTTGCACAGGATTAAGACTTTGTACAGTACTATATGCATGTAAACTGAGGTATTGGGTATTTGACGTTCAGTGTTTAAGTGCCAAATAAAAATTAACTGATTTTTCTAAATCTGTAATCTCAAAATGGAGTAGTTCTGAGTGTTGTGTAGTCTAAAATCTATTAACCATTTCAAACTCTCAAATAATCAAATGCCTTTTTTCTAAGCATTTGATGTTGCTGTGTTTTCAAGTGAAACTAAATTTGCATTGGATCTAATTGGACTTGGAAAAATGTGCATTTTGCTAAATGTTTGGTTAGTAGAGAAACATGCCTGACTTGGGGCAGTAGTTGTGTTGAGTGAGACAGGGTAAAGGGCCATTATAATTTTTTTTATTTTTCCTCTATTTTCTGGTATTTTCAAACTGATTAGAGATGCAGCATTGTATAAATTCTTTTCCCCAAAACCTCATGGAAAAACATTAGGCTTCATTAGTTTGAAACGTCATAACATCACCACAGTACAGCAAGATGCTGTCTTGCAATGGCAAATATCTTTTTGATTGGGTACCTACAACAATGTGAAGTGGGTGGTGTTAGTCAGACTTCAGCACTGGCTCCGTTTTGTTTGCACTCCCTGCATACTGAATACGCCCAAGCTGTGCTGAAAGGATAGGTTAGAATATGGCATGGATTGTGGACAATGCCAATCAGTGTTATTTGAAAATTAGAAATTATGCTTAAATTTAATAATGACTAGTATATATTTAATCATTTTTAGACAATACATAACTTCATTTGAGGTTGTGGAATCTGGAAAATATCTAGATTCCCCACATACTGACCAATCTATGCTACTTAGGTGTTTACATCCTCCTTGCGGCTGGAGCCCTCATGATGGTGGTTGGGTTCCTTGGGTGCTGTGGAGCCCTGAAAGAATCACAGTGCATGCTGGGATTGGTGAGTGCTAGAGCATCCTGAAGAATGGATTCTGTATATCCCTATGTTTTTCATGCCATTTCTAACATAGTTTACTATACTACTTATAATAAGGAATGCATCAAGACATTTTAAAAGACAAATATTAAATAAAACATGCACAACTGTATTTGTTGTGCTTGGAACATTGATGCAACATCATCCTCTGTAACAGAACATGTAGGAATAATATTCTCTTCTGCATTTTTCTCTCCACTTCTAGTTCTTTATTTTCCTGCTCATCATCTTTGCAGCAGAAGTGGCTGCAGGCATTTGGGGGCTGTCCAACAAAGCCAAGGTTTGTGATATCTAAACACACATCTTTCCTTTTTCCAGACATTTATAACATTCAATCTTTCCTATTCTCAGATTGTAGAAGAGATGAAGCAATTCTACAATCAGACCTTTAATAACTACAAAACAACAAAGCAGACAGCACTGAAAGAAACTTTGACAGCCATTCAGTATGCTGTAAGTTGGTTTTTCATTTTATGTACTTTTATTGTCGGAAAGCTCTGGCCATTTAGTTCACCCTGGATGAGTACTGTTTCTTTTTGATTCAGCTTCAATGCTGTGGTCCAACTGGAACGGCTTTGGATGGTGTTTCAGACACCTGTCCCCAGCAGCAGGGTTTGTCTGCCATAATCACGACGGTAACAATCAACCTTTTTGTATAATGAGCAACACTATAAATCTTTTCAGGTGGTTGATAAGTTTCCTTCTACCAATTATTTTAGAGCTGCCCAGCTGCAATAGATGACCTGTTTAATTCCAAGATGCACATTATTGGAGGTGTGGGCATTGGTATTGGTGTGATCATGGTGAGTAAAGTATTGCCTAGAAACTGATGGGTATATTTAGATGAATACGATGAACATGTATGTGATGTTTTCTTGGATCTAATTAGCTTTCTCACTGACAGATCTTTGGCATGATCTTCAGCATGTTGCTGTGCTGTGGTATCAGAAGAACACGAGATGTTGTGTAGAGAAGCTTGCATGCTACCGGTGTGGCCTTTAACTGTAGGTGATGTGTTCAATGCCACTGCACAGTGATTAAACATTTTGCTTAATATATTAAATAGTTTCTAATGCAATTGCATATCCAGGTGAAACTCACCAGAGACAGCTCTTCATACCCCTGAGTTTTATCATAACCAAATTATCTGGTTTGCTTGTAATATATATTTTAAAATGTTCTTTTTTTTGTGCTGTGTACATGGTCATTTTATTTTCAATGTGGAAACACTTATTTAGCAGGATTTTTTTTTTTTAAAAACATATTTTCTCCATGTATCTACTGGAGTGAGGAAAAACTAAATAAAATCGTCTAATACACATTGTATTTAACTGGGTTGTGAATTGCAGCACATTGTTGACTGAGTATCATAAATGGCTGAAGCAGTGCTCATTGACTTAAGTTTAAATACTTGAGAGCCCTAAATATTGACTTGCACAAAGTGTGTGTTTATCAGCAGGTAAGTAGACCGCTTAAAGTTCTCCATTGTATTTTCCCAAGAATCAAACAATGGAACATTGAGAAAATAATGACGTGATGAGATGCCATTACCAACATGAAGTTGCCAATTTGTTAACTGCAAATTTAATTCCTCTTGTACAATGAAAATGTCAACTCTAGAATTTTTCATTAATAAAAGAGCATGCCAAATTTTAATGTTTTCTGTTAAATTTATATTGTGGAATATAAATTATGCCCTTCAATGTAAGACAAATCAGGTCATGTCCCACAACCGGCAACCTCCATCACCTGCTCATTACTGTAAAACATACAGTAACCTTCAAACGTCAGAATGGTGACATGATCTGATCTTGGTGTCTTTGTGGCATGGTTGGTTGGTGCCAGATTTCCTGTTTTCATGTACAAATGCCACATGTTTACAAAGAATGGTGTGAAAACCCAGTCCATTAATAGCCTTGTTGAGAGATTTTAGTGTAGAAATGAAGGCTACAGTTGCTTTAACCACTCTACCACCACTGTGTGAGCAGAAATGCATATCCTGTCTGAACTGACAGAAAAGATACAGTATCTGTAATACCAACTTTACAACAGGAAGTAACTCTGAATACAGTTTTAGAATTATGCTAATATGTTGAGTGAGCTGTATTTTTAACAAATAAAAAGTAATTTTATGAAAGTGATCCATTAGTGCTCACAAGGGTAAACAAATTAAGTGATTTTCTAAATGACATTGTGCTGTCAATACATGTATTTACAAGATTAAAACTAAACTTTTTAGTGCATGAGCACTATCTTAATGAAGTATTTAGATTGGCCATTGTGACCAACTGGTTTTTCATTTCTTTATGTACCTAGAAGTAAATTTGAAATTTAGGCCTACCTTCTGTATTGACTAGCCAAATGTTAATTATCTAATTACTGACCAAGCTACTATCAGTTTACATTTCACCATGCTACCTAGGCCTGAGCAAGGAGGACATGACCATGCTTATTGAACAACAGGCTTCAGTTTTTGAACTGAGGTTTTCCATTGAAATTTGGGAAAGTAGTTCAGCTGGAGAGTGTTAGAGAAATTTGCTTCTCTTTGTTCTTTAATCACAGTTTTTAAAGCATCAGTGAGTGTTCCTGTGCAGAAGTTACTTGAGGATAACAGGAAACTTCTGAAGATTTTATTAACTTCTATGAAGTCAATTGTACACATCCTTGCTATAGAATCATGAATAATCATCATTTTGACAACTCACTGTTGTATTGCTTAGGTGTACCCTCTCTGTTAAGAAAGCATGAACTACTAATGGTCACTGTATTCAACAACGCTGTGAAAAACAGAATATGCTGGATATTAATCAATACCAACATTTCAAGAGGCCAGTGAATGGATTTGGAAATTATGCAGAAATTCATTCCAGAAATACAGTAGTTAGCATTAGCATTACACACACACATGAAAGATGGCTTGGGTTCATTTAAAAAGATACAGCATATGTTCAAAATTGATGTACCTGACAATGTCATCTACCGATTCATCTCGATTTTTATCACTTACATTCAGACTTCCTTATTTTTTTCCCTTCTTTTTTTTATGTCCCTTTTCTTTTTTTTTAGTGGCTTTAGGCCAGCTAAAGCCTCGGAACTCCAGACAGTCCACTACATTATGGGAGATGTAGTAGGCATTCTCTATGGCAGCTGGGCTCAGAATATCCACCGCAGGCTTTGAGCATGTAGTACTCGCTGACCTTTTCTTAGATGGATGCTTTTTGACACTCTTTTTCCCAGGTTTGGCACTATGGGACTTTGTATTTTTGGTCCCTGTAGGCTGTAAAAAACATTTAGCAATTTAATGTTAGGGAATTTAGTTGTCCATGTCATTAAATTGTCTAATAATAGTATGCCATGGGGGCTTAATCTGCTCACTCAGTTTCAGTAGCAACAACATATAGTCCTGAATTCTCATGACCAATACACACGAAATAAAATCATATTCAAATGTTATGGCGACATACCATTCTGAAGTGTCAGCTTTTCTCAGGTGAGTACTGAAGATGTAAAGAAAACGGTGAAAAAATCCCTTTAGAATAACACACGCGCACACACACACACACACACACACACACACACACACACACACACACACACACACACACACACGCACACAGTATAAGTACATTTAGTATACATAAATTCACATTCTATTTCGTGATCTTATAAATGGCGGAAAACTTGCAAAGTAGAGCAACTATTAATAATCCAGAACACAAAGATTATTCTTGTTTAGAGAAAGTCGGTTTTACCTGAGAGGAGAATCACACCACAGGTCCTTACTAGGAACAGCTTTGTTTATATCTTGTTGTCCTGGAGACCCGCGCGCGCCATGATTTTGAGCTCAAAGGAGGAGAGATTTGGGGCGGGGCCCAGTGTCACGCGCTCCTTTCTCAGAAAACAAAAAATAGCTAAATATTTTTTTCTAATAAATTTAATATTTTTGCATACTGTTAAACTGTACTGCTCCAATGACAAATGTTGGTGCATTTGTTAATACAAAAAATAAATAAAGAAAGAATTATAAATCATAAACCTACAACATAGAAAATCAGTAAATTAAATTGAAATTGTGTCAAATTGCAGAGAATAAGAGCAGAGAAAAAAGAAATTGCATTTCGGTCATGAACTGAATTGGTATATATATATAATTATTATTATTATTAAAGTATAAATTTTTAATTAAATGAAACCTTAAAGACTTTCAAAATACATGAGCCAATATTTTATTCACAATAGAACATAGATAACATAAATGTTTATACTGAGAAACTTTACACTTTTATCCACTATTAGTTCATTTCAAATTTGCTGCCTACTACTGGTCTCAAAAAAGATGGCACGTGGCAATAAATGGGTGATAAAGCAAGACATTTTGAAAAGATTCAGCTTGGAGAACATCTACCAACTAATAAAGTTAAATGTTAACAGGTTTGTAACATGATTAGCTATAAAAGGGATATCTTCGAGCAGCAGAGTCTCTTAGAAGTAAAGATGGACAGAATATCTCCATTCTGTGAAAGAGTGTGTAAAAAGATTGTGGAATACTCTAAAAACAATGTTCCTCAATGTTGAGTTGCCTGCCAACAGTCCAGATCTTTCACCTGTAGTGATGACTGAACATTGACCCATATAGGGCAAATGGCTACCCAATCTACCATCTCTGACCAATTTACAATGCACATTGCACTCTATGGTTTTGTACATCCACATTTTATTATGCATTACAGTGCCTTTAAAATTAGTACTTTGTGTACCTTTTTTTTATATTTAATTATAGTACATTCTATTAGGACTAACATCATTTAAGATAAAAACAACCATTTGCTAAAATGTGTGTGTATATATAAATAGTTAAATAGGTTTATGAATGAATGATTATCTTGGTTAACCAAAATATTTGTACAAAATAGAAGCGTCATTACAGCACCTGGTAAGTAGGTGGCAGTAATATACAATTCAGCGAAGTAGAAGAAGAAAAAAACATGCGAAGAATAATCGCTTTCATGGCTTTTTTAAAATTATTTATTTACTTGTTTGTTTGTTTGTTTGTTGTAACCAATTATAAGCAAACAAACAAACAAGGTAAATAATCAAATAACAAAATAACATTACAATAATCAGCCATAGGTTGAGCATAGCCAGTAACAGAGATCACAATAAAACTGACAAACAAACAAATAAATAAATAAATAGAATAGAATAGTACTAATTTATATATAAATATATATATATATATATATATATATATATATATGTGTGTGTGTGTGTGTGTGTGTGTGTGTGTGTGTGTGTGTGTGTATATATATGTGTATATATATATATATATATATATATATATATATATATATATATATAAATAGAATAGAATAGTACTAATTTATATATATGTGTGTGTGTGTGTGTGTGTGTGTGTGTGTGTGTGTGTGTGTGTGTGTGTGTGTGTGTGTGTGTGTGTGTATTAAAATAAATCAAAAATTTAAATTAGTTTATTTCTGTCTAACAGAGAAATCAATTTGAGGGATTTTGTGTGTTTAACATTTTAAGGATTTGCACAAGAGCTTGACCTCATTCATCCACTGGTTAAAGCCCTTATGAATGAAAAACTTCCCAGGACATAACAAAAAATTACAAATAAAATCAAACTCTTTGTTTTCCAAAAAAATACCAAACCTACTTATCTTAACAGTAAGGGGAGGGAGTTCATAAACCGTAACCAGTTTTGCATATCTCTCCAAAAAGGTTGCACCATATCACAAAAAAGAACACATGCTTCAAATTGTCAATATTTGTTTCATAAAAAAACACAATTATTCGCATCAAGTTTAAATTTCAATCTTAAAAATTCACAAAACGGGTATTTATTGGTATTCTTTTCGAAACAATCAGGTATTATTGGTGTTCTTTACAAAACAGGTATTCTTTTCAAAAGAAATGGGTATTATTGGTATTTTTTTACCAAAAAGGTATTCTTTAAGAAACAAACTGGTATTATTGGTGTTCTTTACAAAACAACCAGGTATACTGGTGTTCTTTACAAAACAGGTATTCTTTTTAAAACAACCAGGTGTTATTGGTATTCTTTAAGAAACGGGTTTTTTTTTTTTTCAAAACAAATGGGTATTATTTTCAAAACAACCTGGTATATTGGTGGTCTTCTCAAAATCAAATGGGTATTTCTGGTATTTTTTACGAAACAAACCGGTATTATTGGTGTTCTTTTAAAAACACTGGGTACTCATTGGTATTCTTTATTAAAAACAAACTGGTCTTATTGGTGTTCTTTACAAAACAGGTATTCTTTTATTTAGTTATTTATTGGTATTCTTTTCAAAGCAATTGGGTATTCATTGGTATTCTTCATGAAACCAACTGGTATTATTGGTGTATTGTTGTTGTTGTTTTTTTTTGTTTTTTTTTAAATGAAATAATATTGTAAGGGTGTGTTTGTTTCCATACAGGTGTTAACATACATCAGACTGCTGTAGCAGGTTTTGGAGGTCCTCATGTCGGCCATCTTGGCGTTCACATCTACAGTTTCATACCTTTCCCTCAGGTAGCTGCTTCATTTTATGCACTTTTGCATCCAACCTAGCACTAAAGGGCAGAACATGACCGTGAATTTCAAAACAAAATGTTCAAGTTCATTGCAGCAGTTTTGAGTTGCTTATGTATTTTATAACATGCTTACATGGAACTGCCTGTTTTGTTTTGTTTTCCCATTCAGAATAAAGTTGTCTTTTGTTATCACAACCCAGGACTTTGAGAGTCTTATTACTTTTGCTTAAAATTTTAACTTTATTGAATGTCACTTTTGTTGGTAGTCACAACAGCAACACCTATCATGCATCTGTTATAAGCAGACTTGCACATTTTCCTACTGTACCAAGGTCAAATTTAGCAGAGGAGATTCTTTCTCTAAGGCTACAAAATAGCAATATTTTCTTTTGTAATTCTGTCGTCACCAAATTACACAATATTCAGATACTTACCTTTATTTACTCATCATTCATCTGATCATCCTGACCAATTTTAGATGTTTCAAATGTAAATCAGGAAATCCCAGCTTTTAAACAATTCAGCAAACAAATAGACCTAAAGTTGTTCATAAGGTAGACCAGACATTAGACATAAGTTAATTAAGTTCATAGCAATGTGTTTTAATATATTAAGGCATATTGGAAGTGAATGTATGTAACGATATAATTACAATATTCATTTTGTGCAGCCACTAGCTGATATTGCTTCCTTATTTTAGATCAATATCTCTGTACAAATGCATCAGTCAAAGCATTTAATGGATTATTTTGAGCCCAGAACAGAAATAATTACATATCTTAAGGTCATATTTTTAATTTGTGACAGTGATATCGGAGAATAAGTAAGACACTATAAAGACACAGGTGCAGCTGATTCATACATGTTCCTCAATAGTTTTCAGACATTTACATGTTAGGCTCTTTATATGGTCATATGCTGTACATTAAAAAACAATTAATCAAAAATTGCATTAGACTGCAATTATTGTTGGAAGGTATGTCAGGACACAATGTATTGATATATATTTTTTCTTTAAACAGAACAATAAAATAATCATATACAACAATTTTGGAAATGAGGTGTATAAAATCCTCTCTTGGTAGAACAAAGTTTAGTATTAAAACAAACTTTTCTTTAGTGTCATTTTATTATGACTAAGTGAGAACACGAGAGGTAAATGCCTCTCATTTACCTCTCGTGTTCTCACTTAGGAAAAAAGACAGAGGAGATCAATAAAATCGTGTTAAAAAAACAGCACCATTATGTTGAAACCTTGCTATTTGTAAAGAGGGTGATGCTTTTCACCAAGGACACTTCTGTGCTTTTGTGTTGTTCTGTTGGAGCTCATTCTAATCATCCAGCATGGTAAGGAGCTCGGCCATCTGACGTACAAAATGAAGCGTGACTTGCTCAAGGACGTTTCTCTAGTACACGGTGGAAGTGAGAGACTATGCAAAATTTGAGAGACAGCAACATTCTTTGGAAAAAATATTTAAGGGCCAGTTCTTCTGGTCTTGCTGACACACGTCTAATGCTTGTGGTTGCCATGTTGGCCTTTTTTTTCTTTTTTTAAAACAAAGTCTCGACAACATGCATTTTTTTTGTTCTATATACACATATCAGTATGCATCAAAATTTGTTTTATCAACAGTTCCAGACTGAATAAATTTTAAAAGAATAGATAAATACCTTCATTCGTCTTGTAGAACATGGTTATATTTGTCTATTGTTTTCATAATTAAAATTTTTTAAATGATTTTTACACGTAAAAGTTCAAATGGAGGATATGTACTTCATACTGTCATCAGAAGTACACATGACTGGATGATGTTTCATAAATAAAATCATGGAAAACCCATATGCTGCATTTGAAGATATCTCTATTTACAAGCACTCAATTTACAGGAAGAATATCACTGGCACATGTGCTGTCTGCATGTGTGTAGTCTGTACATGCGGGATGCTTTTGAACTAGTTCATGTCTTGATGCATCACTGAGCTTGCAGCAGGCCTTCCCATTGAATGGGCTGAGAGAAGACCTCTCTTTCCAGCCACATTTCATAGCTGTAGTGGAAGTCCTCGGGCAGCTCGACTCGCTGGCCCAGCACACTCTGCAGGCAGTTATCCACCGGGACAAATTCACTGTTCTGGTTCTTATCGTACCTCCGTGCATTGAACTTCTCTATGCTCTCTCGCAAAGCACATTCCTCCGCCTGAAAGTCCCATGGCCGTGCATCAATATCTGAGAGAGAAGCAGAAAAGAACATCAGTGTGTTTAAAATGTTTCAGTCTTACAGTAATACACTGCGGTAGAGTTAGAGTTGCTGCCTGCATTTTTATAATAATAAAATATAAAATACATTGTGAATTCATAATTTTTAACCTGATGCATGTATGACTCCCGATCTGAAGCAGAGGACACAGTGGGGTCAGAAAATTTAAATCACCAGACACAGTGCAATGAGATATAACCAGAATACAGTGAGGCAAAAGTCTGGTATAGAATAATTAGCAGGTCCACATTTAGCACACACAATATTTGATTATTGATTAAGACCTTTTAGGCAATGTCCACACTAATACTTTTTCGTTTGAAAACATATATTTTTCTCTCAGTTTTGGCCTTTCATCCACACTGAGACAGCGTTTTAAGTCAACGTAAACGTAGCTGTTGGAAGACGCTCTCCACAGCGGATAAATTTGAAAACGCCGTCTTCGCGTCTTAGTGTGGACTGTGAAGACGGAGGCTTTCGAATACTATGACGCATTTTTAGTCATGTGATACAGTCGAAAGTAAATAAACGCCTAGCGGAAATGACACAAGTCGAAGCTTTACTCATGCGCAGTAGGGAGATGTAAGCATTTTCATACATTTCAGTGTTGATGAGCAACTTTTGAAAAACGTTTGAAAATGATAATGTGGACACGGAGCGTTTTTAGACGTAAACTCCGTTTTCAAATATATACGGATTAGTGTGGACCTGGCCTTAAGCAACGATTTCCCAGACTCAATAACACCTAAGCTACTATTATAATGATTGTGATCATTACTGTCAAACTTTTATTTAACATAAATTCAGCAATTTTTACTTGATAATTAAGCTTCTACCTTTTCTTCAAGGATTTGGAGAAAAGTGCAGATCACTGTAGTTAGAACAAATGACATTTCCTTCTGCTTTTCAGAACAGTACTAAACAATCAGTACTAGCTGGTATATGACTTCTTTTGGTTCTGTTAGCATTTGAAACCAGCACATATAACATAGTTTTATGTGTTCTTAAGGTGTGGTCAGGCTACACTTTTTGTTCCACTGACATCCTTTCATACACATTCATGTTGAATACTGGAGACTGGAAATGCAGGAAGTTTTGCATTTTGCTATATTCCAAAGTTTTCCTTTGCTACCTGTCGATCCATACCAATGGAAGACATGACCTCCACAATGAGAGAAGATGAAAGATGATGGAGGCCTAAATAAGAGCAATGTTATTTTGTATGACAAAAACTTAAAAGAATATAAAATAAACATAAGAATATCTACCCGGGTTGTGCTGGTGCAGCATACAGGAAGATATGGTGTATATTTAAAGGTTGAAACATATTTGTAAAAAAAAAAATGCTTTCAGTTTATTCAGTTGTCCTCTGCAATATTTATTTACAATATTTAAGGTGAAGCCACAGCCCTCCTCTAAGCAGTCATTTTCATCATGGTAGCAACAGTAGTACAAGTATTGCAAGATGCGTGGTTAAAAATAACCCTGGTTCCATAGTACGTGTCATAATCGTAACCGTCTCCGTCCACCCCTTTATACTTCCAAAGTTTGTCCTACATTAGCTTGCATTCAAGTGAACTGACTTTTTTGGAAAGCAGATTTTTTTGGCTGCTGCTTTAATCTGAGATACTTGTAACCTATAAACATATACATTTAAAAAGACACAGTAAGTTTATATATTTCTATTTACATATACTGTCTATATTCTCATGTTATCTTGTCCATCTCTGTAACTGTGAAATACCAGTACTTTCCAACTTTTCTGTATTAGAACACGGTTTCTTACCATTTCCATAAGCCCAGTCATCATTAAGTCGATGCCGGACCTTCTGGTAGATTGCTGAGATGGTCTTCATGTTACTCTTCCTCCACTGGCGGCCCAGGTACTTGGTCTGAATCTTGAGGAGCTTGAGGACATAAAGTTGCATCATGGCTTGCTTGACCTTTAGTGCCCTCTTCAGGATTGGAGCAGACTTAAACACCACCAGCATCTGGAGAGGAGTTCAAATTAAGTTTCAAAATACATGACACCAAGCCCCACAATGCCAACCAGTAATCCCTTAGCTGCTCTTTCCTGACTAACTCAATATATTAAAGCCTACAGAATTTTCTGACTAGTCAAACTGGCGGCTTTAAGTACGCGTAAGAGCGCCTCAAAGAACATGATTTTTTTTTTTTGTTGGTCACCTTGATGGAATATTTTATCTCACCATGGTTCTTGAGTGCTTCCACTTGGTGAGTTTGTTGAGGATTCGCAGAAGATTGATGCATGAGAACAGATTCCGCCAGCAGAACTGATTATTATCTCCAGCTTCCTGTTAATACACAACACATACATTTACATCTGATTATACCTAATTAGAAATTTTTAAAAATGAAAAGCACTGAGAATCTATAGAGTGTTTGGATTACCAGGCTTTCAGCAGTGAGTTCAGGCATCTCATGGACCACACAGTGAGGGAAATCCAGCACACAGATACTGCAGTCAGAACACAAGGTGCAACACACACTGATTAAATATGTATTAAACACACATGTTTGCCTAATTGCCTAATTTTTGATCACAAAGAAGCACAGGCCTAAACATGACCTACCTGTTTTTAGCACTGATATAAGACATGATGTTTTGATTGAAGAACTTGAGGATGAGAGGGATGCAGTTGGCAAATACCAGATGTTGGGATACATACTCAAACTGGGTAAGACAATAGAAACATAGACATTAGTTTACCTAATAAATCTGACATTTATCAAACTTTATCAAATAATTTTCAGACACACAAGTTGGATCTGAACATGATTAATGATGTAATGTACATGTTTGTCTCTTGCCAGCATTTGTCATTTTAAAAAAGAAGAAGAGTGTAGTAGTACTTAATTAATAATATAAAGTTTAAATTAAATTAGCTAATATATCATTTGAAATTGTACCAATCGTAATAAAATAAGCTTTTACTCTAGAACTCTGGAGCTATGAGGCCGAATCTAGAAAAGTAGTGTCTAGTTTTTAGCTTATGATGCACATTTCCTCTTAGTGCATAAAAAACATTATAATCCTTCTATTTCATTTGTGGAATAGAAAGTTATTTTTAGTTTATAAGCCACTGAAAAATAAAACTAGGGATAAATTCTCAGATCATACAGGATTTGACTGAAGCAAACTGACAAGAATGTGCACATCCCAGCCCAGAACACTCTGTTCTCTCCTCTTTTTCTTTCCCCAAAATCCATGTCTATTATTCATCATCATTCTCATGTTCCTGTTTTAGAGCTGTTTCATGTTGGAAGGCTCAGATTTTATGACTGCTTTATCAGGCCAGGTGAAAAAGGCAGCATTTAATCGTCTTGGCTGCAGACAGTGTGTCACAGGGGGTATGTAAGCTGCCTAAGTATAGGACCTAAATCCCCTCACTGAATAAAATGAGAAATGTGCCCTTCATCACAGCAGCTGATATTCATTCATCTCTCGCTTGCTCGTGCACTTCTGTCACTGCCAGAATTGAATGTCAGCTTGACTGTGTGCCTATCATCACTGCACAGGATCAGTTAGCCACAGGAGGTGAGAGGGAAAAGAAAAAAGAGAAATAAACCAGAAACAAAAAGACAGGGGTTTTCAGAGATGGAGATGGAAAAATGGATAGAGACACAGAGTTTCTGACCTGGTATATATGGTTAAGTTTGAAGTGCTTCAGTAGGAGGAGCAGCAGTGCAGAAATGGCCTTGACAATGATCTCCTTGTGTCTATTCACATCAATGCCAAGCTTCATACTCTGGAGGACAGTGATGCTGTTTCCAGCACATGCAACACATGTAAGGTATTAAACAGTGCTATTTAGATATTTTTTTCTCTTTGTCTCTCTCTCTTATAATTAGAAAATATGCATCATGCTTCTGCTCTGAAGTGCTAATGTGTGATTTTGGGTGTGTGTCTATGCACTTACGGCATTTCTTCTGGCAGAACATCAGCCAGGATGTTGATGGAGTCCGTTTTGGCCTTAGAGGTTGGAGCCGCAGCCAGAAGTAGTTTCAACAGGGCAATCTAAAAACATAACAGTGGAGATGCATGAATAATTCTCTGATTAATGGCTAAAATCAATGAGTAAACAAAGAAGGAATTGTTGGCAGATTAATGTGATGATTTGGAAGAGCCAGAACAGTTCTTTCAGAAAAATAGACCCATCTTTGGTCCGAGAGAACTTCTTTGGGTTTCTCACTATCTAGCAGAGGAATTGCGTTCCTGAATTATGCTCTCGACTACATAGCACACCAGATTGAATAATAATGTGGTAGGAATTCAGATGGAAAGGTGGATGATGGTTGAGATGGAAAATATTAGCAATTATGTATTTAAAAGATCTGTCAGCTTTGATAGATTTAATAGAGAATTGCTTTGTAACTTGGAATACACTGGAACATACTCCAAAATGCACCAAAAGATTTGTGACTTTTCTGATCTCTCTAATATAAACTGACACTCTCTGAAAGCTCTGACCTTCCCCCATTTCACATTAGCAGTGAGTGTCACGATGCTTGAAAGATGCACCGATGTGCAAGCCTTGCTTTCTTCCAAGGTAAATGGAGAACGTTTTGAGTTTGTGGAAAATGGTCAAAAATAGAACAAACTTCTCAAAAACTGGGGGGGAAAAGCTTAAATGCAGCAGATATAAAGCATACCAGATTTTATTGAGAGGTTGTGGGAGGTCTACAGAGACATTGTTCCTAATTCAATCATGTTTCTTTCATTGAGAAAAATCTATATAAAGAATTAAATGTAAAAAAATAACAGAATCTACATTCAGTTGTGGTCTAATCAATTTATCGAACACAATGCTGTGAGCGACCATGATAACATGTGCATATCTACCTGAAGACACAGATTATGCATCTGTGATATAGATATAAGATTAATCACATTTAACAGTCAGAAATACCATTCCACTAATCTCTTACTCGTGCCCTTCTATGGAGTGTCCAATCTTATCAGCACAAGGCCGACGGTAGTGCAGGTTTTCATTTAATTTCTATCAAGTCTTTATTATAAGCATATATCAGTCAAATGTCCGCAAAACTAGTCATTGACTAGCGTTAGTGAGCAACATTGTTTTAAAAACCTCATAAACAGTCTGCATATCCCTGTCCCAAGATAAGACATCTATTTCTTACACAGACATTTAATCCATATGGATCTGTTTAAAAACTTCTATCATTTCCTTTTATATCCAGTGAGCAGCCAAATGACTATTGTAATGGATCACGAGTAAAATGGATTATGAATAGGAAACACTCACCACATACTGAGAAAGGCTGGGAAGCATTCCTATATACAGGATTTCTGCAGGTGTCTCCTCCACGTCCTCCTCCCCCTAGCCAATTGGAGCATTATGTGAGTGAGACTGACAACTTTTCTAATAGCTAATAACAGCTAATATATGTGCATAAATCTGCCAAATAATAATGAACATTCACCATGGTCATGGGGCACTGCTGTAGCTCCTCCTCTCTCTTGACCTGAACTTCGGCAATGGAGACATACTTGTGCTGTGAAAGGCAAACATTAGAGAGGAAGAGATTACCATGGTTACGGGAAACCTAATGACAGATTGGTGGACTGCAGCTGGTCTAACCCTGAGATCTGGAATATGAGTTTTTACCTTCACTTCACCCCAAAAAAGGTTCAGTGATCTGTTACTAAGGATTATTATTAAAACTAACTGAACTGATGCCAAACCGTCAGTAAATTGTTCAAACATGTTCTCCTTACACATGTTTCCTCTTTCCAACTTTGTACACCTTGGACTTTTCAACATCAATATCACTTAAAAAAAAGGGTCATTATTTTCTGTGTTCACTGTTTTTTTGTTGTTGTTTTTTTGTCTATTTGCGATTATCATGCTGTCTTGATGTTAGTCCGTCTTTACACTTTTCCATTTCTGGTAGCAAGAATTAGCAAGTTGACTAGTAACGGAAGCCATTTTGCCTATAAACACAGATGCTAGGTATCACTGAGAGCGCCAGTGTCCCCAGGGCTATTGTATGTTTGCCATTTCACATGATCACACCATGAGATCGTGGGTTCTCTGGGTTCTTAGGCTTACTTTCACTCCCAAAAAACATGCATGTAGGAGTGTGGAAGGCTTGTGGTTAAGATAACTCCTACCAATTGGAAGCTTGTGACTTCAATCCCAGCTCAACCAATCTGCTACTGTTGGGCCCCTGACCTTATCCCTCAATTGCTCAGTTGTATTTAAAAAAAAAAAAAAGAGAGAGAGATAATGTAAGTTGCTCTGGATAAGGGCATCTTCCAAATGCTGGAAATGTAAATGAAGGCTAAATGTCCAATTGCTTACTTGCTGAGTGTGTCTTCATGGTGTACTGTAATTCCTTGTGTCCTGAGACAGACCGTTTTTATTTGTACCCAAAGGTAACTTGGTGCAATGTATACAGTCCCCTCGAATCATTTAACTCAAAATTTCCTTAGTGAAACCCGTGTAACCCTGAAATACAGCCAATCATTGTGGCCAAATTCAAAAGGAATTTGAAAGGATAAATAAAACCGCATTGCTAAGGGATATTATCCCCCGTTTAAACATGCCTTACCTGTTTAAGTGTCTTCACACTCTCATGAATGGGTCTGGGCAAGCCAACCAGGGTCTCTGTATCACTACAAAATTAATAATATACAATTTTTACACCTCACAAGACTAGAGCTTGCTGTATTGGATTATGTCAGGATAAAGCATCATCATTAACACTGTTATTGTCTGCTTCACATTAAGACAGGAGGTAAAGCTGCGCTGATCAAGGCTGTAAGCCAAGACTCACCTTCCCAGGGTGAAGCCGATAAACTTGTTCCTACTAGTCTCTAGAAAATGCTCAATGTCTTTCTCTCTATGGAGGATAAAAGAGAAGAGTATGGCTCTTAAACACAGATACAGCAAAAAGATGCACATATAAGCAGTACATGAACATCATGGGATTTCCTGCAGGAAAGTGAATGTTGCTTGAGAGCGTGATGCTGATGGCCTGAGGGAGGAGGGTAAACAGGGATTAAGTCATAGGGAGCACAGATACCAGATGAAAAAAAAACACATAGCCCAATTTAAGTAAGAAATAAAACTGTTATAGAAAAGTAATTAATAACAGGGTGACATGATACCATTTCTACCACAAATTTCAAACAAAAGCAAACCCCAAAGTGTTTTACTCTTCTAATACTATAACAATCTTATATTATTATATTATTAAGGTAAATATTAATCATACTTCTTAAGATAATAAAATGAATCAGAACATACAGTAAGTTAAGTAGTACTTTAGTTATAGTTCACCCCAAATTGTGTTCCTACATAAGTTCCGCCAGATGTGCACTGATCATTCTGCCATAACTGATCATAACTGCCATAAATGTATTAAAAAAATAATATAAATAATATAAATAAATAAATAAATAAATAAATAAATAAATAAATACTGATAATGCCCACCTTAAAGGATACAATGCCCTATCCAGAAAGGATCATAATATCTTCAATTTACAGATATTTTTTTATTTTATTTTATTTTACTTATTTATTTAAACTAAGTCGTATCTCAAATCAGATGCTGCATTTGACTTTTTGTCGATCAACCAGACCCACTTTTCAGAATGTGGGAATCACTGGCTGGTTACAGACAATCTCTCATTACAATGCTAGACACTTAAGTCTTATCAGTTCCCTATCTCTCTGTCTCTCTCTCTCTCCTTGCATTAAGCAAGCAGTACAGCCCACTTAGCTACAGGACTGTTTTCACAGACTTATTAACATCAAACCCCTCCTCTCTTTCTGTTTGCATCTCTCTCTCTATCTCTCTCTCTCTCTCTTTCTCTCTCTCGCTCGCTCGCTCGCTCGCTCATTCTCATATGTTCCCAGCCCACACAATAGTACATTATTAATGTCCCAGGTACAGACTTCAGTATGCTTTCTCCTCTCCAGAGCTGGCACAGCGACAGGGTAAAACCTCCCTGCAGCAGACAGAACACACTAATGTGTGTTTAAACTGGAATTCAGATATGTTCCAGCTACTACATCATGTTCTCGTTACCACAATTTATAAAACACAGAGAATTTAGTTAATTAAAAATAGACAAAATCATTAGTAATGGGAGGTGGAGATGAGTTTCTGCCTCACCGGACTTTAGGAGCCCACGGTAGCCCTTTAGGGAAAGTCACTCTCTCAGTAGGTGGCCGCAGAGGAGGTGGAGGAGGAGGGGGCTGGATGATGACATCACGGTCGAGGGGATCAACTTCACCCTCTATTCCACTGTCCACATCCTCGGCATCATCTTCCTCATCACGAGCGTCATCATTTTTAAAGGGGTCACGTTCATTGTAGGTGTCCAGGCTGTCCTGCTTGACCAGAGGCTGCAGGACAGGAAGGATATGAATTGATCACCTTCATAGAACTAAATTCTACCTAAAGGGTCTGTATACACCCTGATGCTGAGTTTCTCTGTGAAGAAACCATCTAGAACTGGAATTTTGTATAATGTTAATTAATTCTTATTATAATGTCAAATTACAGCTTAGTGGCAATTACACCTCTAGTCAAATGTTTCTAAACCCTCAATGTTTTCCTTTTGCTTTGTTGTAAAAATAAATTTAATTTCACCTAAAAAATTATATTTATGGAATTGACATAAATTAAAAGTGAATCAGTTAAATTTACAAATAAAGTACTAGTAATACTAGTACAGTACTAGTATTAATTGTAATACATATAGGTCATGTGCTATACAGTAAATGCCTAATCATAGTGAATAACTAAATCTTTTCCAATCCTTTTTTTAAATTGTATCAAATATAAAAGTTACAAGTTTGAGAAGCTCATTAATCCAAGAGAAACTTGGAGTTGAGCTCCTTTTACAAGACCCAGGAACCGCTGGAAAGATTAAACTTCACCTGTTGGTTGGAGAGGTCTGAGAAGCTCCAGGAACAGAAAATGAGCAAATTTAACTTTAACTGGTCATTGTTTAAAGTTCAGCCAAAATTTTATTATTAGGGGTTCAAAAAACTTTGAGTGTCAATGCACATGAAGCTGTGGCATGGCATCATTAAGAGAGACTAACATCAGAGTGACATTTACAGCAACTCTCCCTGCTAACGGAGCCACTGTTCTTTCACGCCAGAATTCTAAAATCCAAGTTTCTCTCAAATTGCATTCTCTTGAAACTCCTCAGGGTAGAGTCCATCAACTTACCAATCAACTGAGCTCCGGGAGGAATATGTACCATTGTTGTGTCCCAACACACTTCAGCAAAAATTCCACACTTTTTTTTTGTGCATTAAGGTGGTGCATGTTTCATTCAGCAAAGGCACAAACAAATCAAGTTTCTTATCACTGGTGCTGTTCAAATGGATGAATGGAAAACTCCAGAGCAAGCATCAGGCATGGGTTGCATTAGTGGAACAGGTGTGTGTGTGTGTGTGTGCGTGCGTGTGTCTTTTTGTCTATTCACTGGTGTGATGCATGGGCGTGTGTGTGTGCTGGTCAGGTGATTGTACTGTATGCTGTGGCTATGAATCAGCATTGACCGGCTGCTGCCTATGAAGAAAGCCATTCTGCTAGCTAGTCTGCTAGTGGGTGTATATATACTGTATATATGAGTTTCAGGCCTAAAAAGAGGTGGACATGGAGAGACATGAAAGTGAAGGACAGAACACGGGCAGAGACAGAAAGGGAGCTTATGTCTGGCACATTTACTACACACTTCAGCCAGCTTTATGCCGTAATGCTTATTAAGGCCTCTCACCACTGAAGGCCTTCGTTTATACTCAAAAGAGCAAACTGCAGTGAATGAAAGAGGACAGAGAAGGAGTGCAACAGCCCAAGACAGAGAATGCACACAAAAGGGGATCTGGGTAAAGACCTGCTTCTTGGCAAAGGGACTGTCTCCTTCCAAGCTATCAACAAAGGCACTCTGTAGGAACACAAGGAAGAAACGGGGATGAGCAATAAGAGAAAGCCAGAGAGAGACAGACAAAGGGAGGGTGAGAAAGAACAGAGAAAGAGAGAGCGAGAGAGCAGGGTTGAAAGGTTAGAGAAGATGAGATCTAACAGGAATAAGGTCCTCTTGTGTACTCTGTATACGAGGCAGACAGGTCAGTGAGTGTTACTATATTTCACTCACATCGTGGCACTGGTGCTGCAGTGTGTAATGTGTAAATGACAAGTCAGTTAGTGCTGCAGTGAGAGAAAAAAAAAAGCAGATGTGTTGCCGCTGGTGTGTGTGTGTGTGTGTGTGTGTGTGTGTGTGTGTGTGTGTGTGTGTGTGTGTGTGTGTGTGTGTGTGTGTGTGTCTGTACAGCAAGTATAAGGCTGGTACTGTATATAATATATAGTACAGCAGGCATGCAGGTTGTGTGTGAGCTTTATTTTCAGGATTGGTTCTTTACAATTGCTATAAAGTTGTTGTAAAGAGGTGTGTGTGTGTGTGTGTGTGTGTGTGTGTGCTAATTATAAACATAAGTTCCATTTCCATATTCCATATTTTCAACATTAAAAAATGAAAATAAAAACAGTAAAATAGAGCGCTATGTCTCAGAATAGAATAGAATGGAATTGTGTTTGAGAGTGTGAGTGTGTGTGTGTGTGTGTGTGTGTGTGTGTGTGTGTGTGTGTGTGTGTGTGTGTGTGTGTGTGTGTGTGTGTGTGTGTGTGGTCATTAAGTCTGACCAGTACATTTTGCATGTGGCACAATGACTAGTCTACGTAGGCTAACTGATTCTAGAGAGCAGCTTATAGGATTTTCAGGTTTTATCAAATTTTGACTCTAACATTTTTGATACAGAGCTTATCTTTTTTGGGTTTTTTTTATACTGTTCTGTGCAAATCCTGAATATGCAATTCAGTACACCATTAATATAATAAGCTTCACTGGAGCAAGTTATTGTGATTAAAAAAGGTTTATGGAATCGTAGCTTTGAGAGAGTTTTTACTCAAGCACTTAATGGTGAGTGAACAAGTTACAGCCTCTTACTACAAATGTATGCAGTTCATAGCCATGTTTACTGACAAAGATTTGCAACCCTATTTTCTAAAACAGAGTTGATCTGTTGTAGAGATGTACTGAGTGTTTTATCGGTTCCCTCAGAGGAACAAGCCTTCAAGGTGCTAAATGAAAATCTTTTTATACACTATGAATGTGTAAAAATGCGGTGCTGAATACTTATTCCACATTACTCTTTTAAATTATAAAATGGATCGGTCTTTCTTCTACTATTGATCTCTTAATCTTCTGTTTGATTAAAATCTATTTAGTGTCATAAAACTGACTAAACATTTAGTATAGTTTTAGTCAGTCAGGCATATTCTTGTTGTGTGTGTGTTATATTGGTTTTAAGAATAAGTTTTGTATCCAGTGTTTTAGAGATAGAAAATGTATTGACATAAGTTCGCATATGCAATTTCCTACACATTGTGTGTGTGTGTGTGTGTGTGTGTGTGTGCGCGCATTATACCCTGCGACTCCGGCGTCCTCGTTTCTGCTGCTGCTGCTGTTCAATGAGCTCCATGGCAGTGGCTGGAGGTGAGGCTGCTCTCATGCTCCGGACAACCTTAATACTGTCCTCAGGGAGCGGAGGCAGAGCCAGGTTCTCTCTCCCTTTAAACTTCATTTCCTGCAGCTCCTCAAAACCACCCAGAGTGAACTAAAATACACACACAATTCGGTGCAAAAATCTTTTAACATATATGACATGTCATTAATTGTAAACTAACCAAGAACAGTGTGGGTGTGAGAGTGTGTGTGCGTTAAGTCTGACCAGTACAGTCTTCCACAGCAACAGCAGCACTTTCTTCATTGGGAAGTGGGGGGCACTCATGCTGCAGAACTTGGTTACCATGGTGAAAAGGAGAAGGGCAAAGGGCTCCCCATTGTAGAGTGGTGAACCTATGATGGACAATGCAGGCTAATCATTGATTACAAGTTCAATTTGACACAAACGCACACACAAATACTGTAGACACAAACACACGGATGCTCACTCACCCAGCTCGGTTTTGAAGGACTCTCGAGCTTTCATCCACTCCGGCTTGTCGTCTCCTGTTTCCACCCGGATCGTCTCCACCATCAGATACATGATGCTCAATAGAACCCTGTCCCAAAGCAAATTTTTAATCATTTTCATAGATTTGTGTGTGAGATGGTGTGTGCCAGTGGATGTTATCTTTCTGGATGAAATCTTTCTATTAAGGTCTCATCAGAATTCACCCTGTGTCTTTAGCTGCCTAATTAACATGGCAAAAAGCAGCAGGTCTCTAATTCTAGCCCTTTTGCCTAGAGGGATTTCCCACCAAGCGTATAATCAACTAGAGGAGTGATGGCTTTGGGATGAGAAGTGCAGGAAGAGGACAGCAATCAGAGATGGACTGACAGGTGAGGCTGGATTTAGCAAGCAATAATCTGAGCAGTCCCTCTTCTGCACCCACAGGGCTCGGTCTAATAGAGTGGGGAGAAGAGTGTGTGTGTGTGTGTGTGTGTGTGTGTGTGTGTGTGTGTGTGTGTGTGTGTGTGTGTGTGTGTGTGTGTGTCTTTGTGTCTTTAGGAGAAGATTGAGAAAAAGATTATATCATTGCTAAAATTATTTCTAGAATGTTTTCTCACCTGAGTTCAGTACTGTCTGCAAGGGATATGGCAGGTTTCCTCACAGCACTGCTACATGCCTGGTTATTACTGTTGGAGAGAAAAGCACACACACACACACGCACACACACACACACACACACGCACGCATGCACATGCACACGCTCACAAACTGCCTCTAAACATTTCACTAAAAAAAACTTACTGTAATTCTTGTGTCAGAGAAAATGGCAGCATCTAATATTTGTACAGCATCTTCCTTACACACACTTAATAAAGAAAATCTAAATAATATATACATTATTCATACATACAGACCAAGCATTCCATAAATCCTCACTTGAATAAACAGAAAATTATGACGACGATGGTGTGATGCAGAAGATCATTACAACGCTGAAGGTGTTCAACACGGCATAGTGACTATTTCACTTATACCACAGCAAATTGCCAGTGACTACATTATTAAAAATGAATTAAAGGTTGATGTTGTGCTTTTTCATCAGATTATGATTACAGTCATTCCTGCAGTAGACTCTCTTTTGTGTCTCTCTTATAGAAATAAGAAAATAGATCTGATATTAACTGTAACTCAATGCCAACAGGATCTACAAGGATGATTCCGCACCTAAAAGTCTAGTCCTTTCAATACCAATTTAAAAAAGTAAAAAAAAAAAAAAGAAAAATGTTGAAAATAGTTTAAGAAATTGTTTCATACATGTGACCTTGGATTTGTTTGGATTTATTTCAAAATTCAATCAGTTCATCTGTAGGTTACAATGATAATTCCCTATAATACATTCAAATATTCAACAACTAGCAAGCTTTTTTGGAAAGGATGTTAAGACACACGAAAAGTATGCAGTGGATCATATTACTAAGAAAACAGAAAGCACAAAGTCTTTTGTTCTGAATACTAAATGAAGAGTAAAACGCTGCCAGCTGAGACTCCTTCCACATGTGTTGCTTAAATGTTTCCTTTCTGAAACCTTCACCATATCAATGATTTTTCTTTATTAAATAACAACACATCTTTAAATACAGTCAGTATTAGGTTTAGATTATGTCAACGTAAAAGTCCCTGTTAGCTCTAACTATAAACAACAATGTACTGGACGTTACATACGCAATTTATTACGCACCTGTGATCTATATTACAGTCGGCACTAATGTCAGTGCTGCTGTTTGTTTATTAACACCATTTCACCAAGAGCACTGTGGCATTATAGGAAACAACAAAGTTTATAATAATTAAATAAGTCCTTATGAAAATTCCTGTGTTTAAAAGTGTTGCTCTTTATGTTTGCACTTTTTTTGTTGTGGATCACAGCTCAAGGGACAAATTGCGCAATACGGCATTAACAAATCCATGATCTTATGTTTCATTGTTGGTTCATTGCCAAGTGACTTGTGTGCCAGTTACACTTTTACACTTCAGAGAGACAAACTGGTCAAAAGCAACTGTCAAAGAATCGACACATCAGTAACAGTCACGCAGTAATGCAGCACAATCTTGTCGCAATTCTTTTCTAATATTTTTC
This sequence comes from Tachysurus fulvidraco, assembly GCF_022655615.1. Taxonomy (NCBI): domain Eukaryota; kingdom Metazoa; phylum Chordata; class Actinopteri; order Siluriformes; family Bagridae; genus Tachysurus; species Tachysurus fulvidraco. The sequence goes on from NC_062536.1 coordinate 11,107,988, forward strand.
TCTTCTTTCTCTGTATTTTCCTTTTAAATTTAAGATGTTTTTCAATATCACAACTGTATCATGAATTTTCAAATTATTTTCAGATTTGGCTCATTTACTCAGTCATAAAATTCAGTCACTGTGCACTACATAAAGCGTAACGTAATGCTAATATACTTTTTTTGGTTGTGCACCACATATGCTCGATACAGTGACATTTGTCATAAAAGATGTACAGTGATACCTCGAGATACGAGTGCATTGACATACAAATTTTTTTGAGATACGAGTTGTGATTCGACCAAATTTTTTGACTTGAGATACGAACAAATTTTTGAGATACGAGGAACCGAGCCGCCACCACTGCCGAAACAAAGATCCCCAACAACCAGTGTGAGATACGAACATCCCAGAAAAAGTTGCAACTGGTCGTGCATCAGCATTGTTTAATGACACTTGCCTTACACATTTCCGAAACATTTTAAAAGGGAGGAAGAAACAAACCTCCTTGGACAGGTTTTTATTAAAACAACCGGCAAATGTTAGTGAGGAAAGAGTGACAAAAAAGGCAAAAACAAGTGAAGAGAAAAGCAATGAAGAAAATTAATGTAAAGAAAACAATTAAGTTCAGTTAAGTTAAGAGAATTTCAGTTAAGTTTATTAATTTGAGTGAAATTTAGTTACGTTCCATTTAAGTGTAAAGCAGCATTAAGAGTATACAGTGGCGAGTGAACCAAAGTGAAAGTGTAATTCCTCCTAACTCCTCCGCCTGTTTACTCCTCCCTCAACCTCCGTGCGCATCTTCCATTAGCTCAAGTCGTCTTATCTCCAAGGTAAATAATACACTTTATAGTAAAACCAGTTTATCTTTTAACATTCTCTTTTATTACTGTATGTTTTTTATACAATATTTGTCATTTATAAATACAGGTACTGTACATTTTTCATATTCAAAACACAAACAAAACAACTGGAGTGGAATTTTGCGAGCTGGAATGGTGTAATTGGATTTCAATTCATTTAAATGGGGAAAATTGTTTTGAGATACGAGCAATTTGAGATACAGGCAAGGTCACGCTACGAGTTAAACTTGTATCTCGAGGTATTACTGTCCATATTTGCAGAAAATGAGGCTTTGTAAAGTTGTGTGCTTTTATTTGTTTTCATTTAGATTAAAGTAGTCAGATATTTCATTTGCTTAGTGCTATTACTGAAGACCAGAAAAATTACTACAAGTGAGACAAGTGATTGCCCTACACACATTTGTAGTGACTTTTTTTTCTAGATTTATATATATATTAACATCTTAAATGACTCTTTATTCTATATTTTTATAGCTCAATAAACTCGGGTGAATACAGCATACAAAGGACTAGCGTTCCTGTGCCATCTAATGGCTACACATCCATATATACATCTTCAATTTACATTTACAATCCCTTTTATCCTCTAATAAACCAGACAAGCAAGAAAGCTCGCACACAACTGTTACTGCAGCAGAGGTAAAACAGTCGACAGCCAGAGAGGCTGAACAACACTACACACTAATGCAAGGGCAACACGAGTTTGAACTACACTCAAAGCCACTTACCTATGAGAGAGAGAGATAGAAAGAGAGAGGCATTTCTCTCTACCAGTCAATTACATTTTAATTCAGATCGCCATGAACAAATTACAAACCGATTCTTTAAACCAACTAACAAAACCCGAGGCTTAATGTTACATGCCCATATGTAAGTCTGATATTTTGTGCGTCTAAGAAGTTTTATTCTCGATCCCTGGGTTATAATACTAGAGCAGGGCCACACACACTGTCAATCTGACTGAACAGAAATAGCAGTCTTACAAACAAAGCATAACAGCCATTTCAAAGGAATACTGAACAGCACTGAGATGGCATCAGCACCGAGTGAATGAATGAGGCAGGACAGGAGGTGTCTCATTAGTGCAGGCCTGAAGAGAGCTGCACAAATACACTGGCAGCAGCAGCCACGACATGACAGCTGTTTCCATCCTGTTTCCTAAGGAGACTCGCAGGGAGTGAGGGGTATAAATAGAAACGGCTCCTCTGTCCCTGAGTGCAGAGGTTCTTATGGCACTGGTGTTTCTGTCATGTCCTCAAGTAAAGCATTTAAGCTCAACACAGGGCTCTGGTTCTAATCAGAGTAATGGTATATGACCCGAGCTCTCGATGGCAAGAATACATACAATACGGCTCAGGAGATAAAAATCTGAGAAAAAACTTACTCAAGTAAAAACTTTCAAAGAACAATTGTTTAAATAAAAGCAAAAAATAAAAAATAAAATACATATCCAAGTAATGACTTGAGTAATTGTAATAATGGATATATTGTAAAACTACTCAAGCAGAGTATAATATAGTAGACAAAATCCGACTGAAGTTATTTCAGTTATTAAAATACTGTATGTCTGTGGGGAAAAAACTAACTTAACTGTAATACATTCAATTCAATTCACCGTACTCTTTCAAGAATAGAAATGCACCATGGCTTAATGTAACTACAACATTCAGCTCTGTTTGCTGTTGTTTTGTGTCTATGCTGATGCTGAATCCTAAAATTAGGCACGGTATCAATGCTTTCTCAGATTCAGGGTGGAGTATCTTCGTAAACAAAACAAACACATAAAATAAATTAATAGAACATTACAAAGTAAATGTTTTTTGTCTTTTGTGCATTTACTTGGGTGAGAGTAAAACTATCATTAAAACTGCTCTAAGGACAGTTGAGTCAAAAAGTTACTCAAGTAATTCTAATTTAGAAAATGCACTGCTTTCCTGTCCTCCTTGGTAGACTAGCTAACCAAGCACTTTAAGACGTCATGGGTTTACTTTCAGATCTGTGATTAGGGCAAGAATAATCAGGAAAGAGAATGAAAACAAAGAAGGAATAAGAATCAGAAAATAACAGGCTGAGAAGCTGTAATCAAAATATTCTCCACAAAAAGTACTGACTGTGATGAAACTATAATGTTGCCTTTTGAGGAAATGGGACAGGACTGCAGTAAACATGGCACCATCTGGTGCAGAGATATTAAGAAACTAACAGATCCTTTGCATGGCATAGAACATCGCTGATCAATAGTAAACAATGTGATTGTTCCAGACTAAGATACATGTTTTAAACATTACATCCTGCCCCTTTAACATCTGCACATACATGTATCATACACATACACAAACACACAATATCTGTGTTGAGTACACTCACTCAATCTCCATGCTGAGCAGCTCCAGCAGTGCAGTGAAGATGCCCATCTCATAGAGCAGAAAGACATTGTGTCGTGACCAATGGAGAACATCTGATTCTGTGTTACATTCATCAAACACCCCTTCATTTACACACACACACACACACACACACACACACACACACACACACACACACACACACACACACACACACACAAACAAAAGAGTATTTAAGTATCTAACATATATACGCATCAATCTATAAAGTCTCTATCCTAGAAACACATAGAATACAATGTGCAGGCTGTGTGTGTGTGTGTGTGTGTAGAGTACCCTGGGCCAAGTAGAGTATAGCCCGAGCCACTTTGAGTCTCTTGTCTCTATCCGTGACCTCTAGAGCATCCAGCAGTCGCATGATATATACTCTCTGTTCATCCACACTCAGCTCCACCCATCTCCTGCCCTTCACTGACACATATGCATACACACATAGCAAAACATGAGTAAATACACATGTAAACAGTTTCCGTTCTCAATGTCACCCGCCCCTCTCAGCATTTCTCTCTGCCTCTGTCTCTTCCCTCTCTAAATAATAAAGATTAGCACAGATTAGCATTCAGCTTTGACCGACCCATAAGATGCAGTGCAAATCTTAAATGTTGTGTATATATTTTGAAGCATATTTCTTTCATTCTCAGTGAATGTTATAAGACTGACAGGAATTAATTTTTACAGAGCCATTTTGAAAAGAAGGGCAGACATGACAGTCAGGTCATGATATGAGTCCTGGGTGCATTTGCAGTGGAGAGAGAGAGAGAGAGAGAGAGAGAGAGAGAGAGAGAGAGAGAGAGAGAGAGAGAGAGAGAGAGAGAGAGAGAGAGAGAGAGAGAGAGAGAGAGAGAGGGAGAGAGAGAGAGAGACTGCAAGGTCTAACAAGGTGATCTGAGCTGAGCTTGTACACATTGGGAAGAGATAAGCCCCTAAGCAAACAACCACATGCAACAACACTGTGCACTCATGTGCTGAAATCAGTATAAACACAACCGCCACCTCAGACGCACGTTTTAACAAAATACTCCATTGCATTTTTAACCTAATCTGTATCTATTACATAGGGAGGTCAGTAAAATGTGCACGAATCTCCATAATCAGGTAATTTCAACACATTTCTCTGAACAAATATGTAGTACATTTTCTTTTATTCAGAATGTTCCATTGTTGAGAGAGGTTTGGGCAAAACCTGTATTTTTATTAATTTATTATTTTATTAATTACTTTAATGTATAAAATATTTTTTATTTATTTATATTAAAAGTAAAAACATTTTTTTATTTATTTTTATACATAAAATTATTCATTTAATATTTGTTTATTAATATAATATTTTTAATATTTAAAATACTACTACTACTACTACTACTACTACTAATAATAATAATAATAATAATAATAATAATAATAATAATAATAACCTACACACATATACACTGTAATGTATCTGATCTACACTTTTAGATGAGGAGGAATATTTATTCTGCTCCTGATTTTTAGTAAGTTGGATTTTTCCAATTAAAAAGAGTAAGGATGTTTTACACATTACACTCACACATTATACTCAACATTATACTTAACAACTTATGTGTTTAAAAAAGGGGCAGATTTTCAAAAAGAAACCTTCCCAAATAGTACAAACGGTGCATGTGACATCATTAAGACCTAAAGTATATGTGTCAAAAGTTGATTTGGTTTAGTGAGACTCAAACTTCTGCAGTTGTATTTTGCATCCATGAATGCATATATACATATATACATAAAAAGATAAAGTACATAAGGAACATACAGTAAGTATGGACAGGATTAGTAATGTCTATCTTGGAAGGATAAAGTGGAATAACTGGTGTTGCAACAAGGGATAAAAACAAATAGACTAACTGGAAGTCACATATTAAGTATTTTTTGTTACAGCATTGTTTCTGCATGACCACATTTATAATTGTAATTATATATAAACTTGTGGCCATTAGGTTCTTTATAGCCTTGAAAGCTTAACTTGTGGCCTCAGTATATTAATTTGTGACTATGCCTTATTAAAAACCTAACCACCATTTCATCTGAGGCTCAGTATTTTACCATCAGCAGTCTACAGGTCATTACAGACTGTGTGTACAAATCTATGTGTAAAAGACAACAGACTTTCCTAACAGGACTCCTGAACTAGTTAAACACAGCACTGTCTTCTACATACAGCAACACCCACATCGAGTCGTTCTTTGTTAAACCTCTAGGCTCTTTGTACTTCCCTGTAATGTGTACCACACACACACACACGCACGCATGCACACACACACAGGAATTGTACCATTATGCTGACAGTTCATTTCTCTCTCTCTTTCCAGACCTCTTGGGAGCTTTCAATTAATCAGCTCCTTCCATCTACCTCTCGGCACACACACTTTACATGTGTGAATAACCTTCTCACATAGCGCTCTCTCTGTAAAGAGCTACAATTCCACCACAGAATCCAACCACAGTAATGGTACATGCACAAAATAATCCACAAACATGAAGCATTCTGAGTAGGACTTTGAGGTTATGGGCAAAAAACAAAAGTAAGTGACCACAGCTGAAGCAAACAAGAGTGTAGCGTTCACACCACACTGTAACTGGATTAAACATAATTGCCGTGACAATACCATGACTCCGAAAATCCTCCTCAAAGCAGTCCCTGTTCAGACTGAACTCAGGCTCCTCAGTGTAACTGTACAGCTCTAAAACAGAAAAAGGGAGAGAAGAAAGTGGTATAGCAGGTAGAACATGTTCTTCAAAAAATGTGCTTCAGCGTTTTTATAGCTCAGTACATGGCATGGTCATTAACCCATTTAGTTTATTATTCACTAACAAACTGAAAGTAAGTATACTGGAACGACGGGTAACCGACTCCTGACTCCTGACTTCGCTCCTGAGCTCTGGTTACTGTCTGTGTTTGAGATTTCTCAAAGTTCTCTGGTTTCCTTCCACCTCCCAAAAACATGCTGGTTGGGGAACTGGCTTTAGTAAACTGTCCCTAGGTATGAATAAGTGTGCAAATATGTGTATGTGAGGTGCCTCGCAATGGACTGGAGAAAGACATACTTAAGGTGAATAAATGTATATTTCAGACTTAGCACAGCCTCAATCATTAAATTACCTACAATAATAACAATAACTATGGACAATCTGAAAACAAACTAGTATTTTTCAACAAATGTGCATGTTAATGTAATGGCACAAGGACACAGTCCACACTGACAAACTGTGGCTTGCTGGCTAGCAAATACATGACACATCTGGGGTAAATATAAATATATATATTTTTAAATCTCTCTTACTGAAAAATAATGACAGGGTGAAAGGTGGATGGTGTAATGGTTTATAATTATGTAATATGTACATAAATACATAATTGTAAATATAATTATGGTGTATAAATACACAGTTTATAAATACTAAATTAATAATTAGTACACAGTAAGTTAGCAGTTGAACAAAATTAAGTTTATATTAGATCAATAACTTCAAGGTAATCCAATAACAATTAAAAAAGATAACAAGCACAAACTAAAATGTCATAAGCTGTTATTCAGTATTTGTGAACTGGATGTGGTGTGTGTGTGTGTGTGTGTGTGTGTGTGTGTGTGTGTGTGTGTGTGTGTGTGTGTGTGTGTGTGTGTGTGTGTGTGTGTGTGTGTGTGTGTGTGTGTGTGTCAGTCACCTGAGAGCTCTGCGGTCAGACTGTCTGTGTCCCCATACTCAAACTCCAGGTTGGGGGATTCCATGGAACCCTGAAGAAAAGAACGAAACATAGAATTGAAGCACTGAAAATGAAACACACATACTGATCATCGTGGATAACACACTCTTCAGGTTCTGCCACTATTTCCCTGCTTTTCCCAGCACTGTGTTTTTCTGTTTGATTATGCAAATGGGACGATGTATGTGGAAGAAGCTGCAGGAGTGATTCCTATGGAAGCTGCATGAACCACACAGAATATCAGGCTACATTTCTGGGAGTGGATTAACTGTCATTTCATCCAATGACCTTACACATACTGTCATGTGTCTGGTATTGCATTTTGCGGTAGTGACAGTATTGTGTAACTTCACACACACACACACACACATACAGATTGTTCAATACTAGTATTTCTGCTTTCCTAGAAGATCCTATACATCAGCTGTGTTTTCTTTGACTTTGTCTATGTGCCATTAGACTGACACTCACTCACACTGGCAGACGAACTGTAAAAAGTGTCAAAATATCAAACCGCTTGACACTAACTGCAGCTTGAAATGTCACACCTTTTAAAATAAAGTGTCAATATCCACACGCCAGAAACCCTTTAAGATACAGGTAGTAAGATGCACAGTAAACACTGCATCACTATATTACACCAGGGATGTGATCGGAACGTTGTTAATACAAATCTCAGGTCCACCAAGGTGCCACTGCCGGGCCCCTGAGCAAGGCCCTTAACCCTTAATTGCTCAGCTGTATAAAACTGGACATCTGCGAAATGCCATAAATGCTCACACCACCAAAGAAGCTCCACCCACCCACTTTCTGATCCATATGATTAGACTTTTGTAAAAAAAAAAAATAAAAAAAAAAAAAAAGAATCTTTCCTGATCTTGTTGGTTTGGTAAAAAAAAAACTGATGCTACTTTCATTAATGTTAAATAAACAAAGTAAATATTTGTGATATAGTATTGTGTTACTGCCAGAAAGTTTGCTAAAATGAGAATTTCACCATATTATTATTATTAGGGTTTTTTTTGCGCATTAATTTCATTCATGTTTTTTAATTACATTTCTGAATCAAGAAGCGCTGACATGCTCTAATGCTGTGCTGCATAAAACACCTCTTACTGAATAAAACTAAAAAATAACAAAGCATCCGCTCTCATTGACTTGCTGTGCTCTGTGTGCCGAGATATTGAATTTCTCGAAAACATTGGTGGAAAGTTCATGAGAAACACTGTAAGACCAAAAAAATGTGACCATCTGATAATCACACTGATATTCCCAACACTGTTGTCACAAAGTTCAACAATTGTACAGAATGTCTTTGTAAACTAAAGAAATACAATTTCCCTTCAATGTAACTATCAGGCGCAAACCTGTTTCAGCATGATTTGCCACGGTTTGACTAGAAGATCAGTTATGTTCATGCATTTCATTTCAAATTTATTTTATCTGCATTGTGCTTGCTTCCAACAATGTCACAAAATCTATAAATTTTTTCCTAAAGATCAAGACATGAGGAAGAAACGCTGATAGGAACCAGACTTTGGAAATCATCCTCATGGACTCGTTTTTTTTTTCTTTTTAATTCCACCACAATAAACACATGTTTTGCCAGGGACAATATGAGCAGTCTGAACAAGACATCCCTTCCCTCAATAATGTTCCCAGCATGTTGTGTTACGCACTCAGCCACCCACAACTTATTCCTGAGAACAGGCACGTCCCAATTTGGGACAAAATATGGATATATTTGCAGAGCTATAATATGATTGAGCAAACAGACACTGAAGTAGGTGTAATACAGACCTATACAGACACTCATTTATTGTGAGTGATGCTTATTTTGGTCTTCAGGAGCAGATGGCACTGAGAGCCAGAGATGAGAGCTCTGGCTGAGAAGTGAGAGGGTTTTCCTCTCACAGACACATTTGCAGTAGGTTGCTTCCTCTGCATGTTATTGTGCCAAGTACTCTCTTATCAATAGAGTCCAATCCATCAGACTATTCCGGGGTCTATACACAGATCAATAGCACTACGAGAATGGGATTTGAGTTGAAGCAAAATATTAGCTCATTTAACAACAGCAATTACAAAAAAATGCATTATCACTGTTTAAAATACATATGCAAAGCAAGTTTGGGCAGTTTAATTGTAAAAAATCACAGCATTCAGTTATATCTCAAAATAGCAGCTGACAGCAATGCCAGAACAGAGGCATCAAGCACTACATTAAGAACAGCTCTACCAACCCCCTACTTCATATTCCATAAATACCAAACATCAACAGCACTGGCCTGAATCCAAGGGCTCAATGATCCTATTCCTCCTGTCATATTCCATCTTATTTGACCTTATTGAATGAGATTCAATCAGTCCTATTTATAGGAGCGTGGGGATTGGTCTATTCTTCAGTAGGAAGTATAATTTAGTCATGGGAGTTGAAGGAAGGGAGCCACTTGTGTTGTGTGTTTAAATCCAAATCCCCATCTGCACTGTGTTAGAAAGTCAAGCCTGAAGGATCAAAAAGGCTCTCTAACACCTTCATAGCACTCATCCGGCATCCTCATTTGACATGGTGAAGGGATCACTGCCACAACTTTATTCAACGCTGGATCTGGAACCTATCTAAGGTATACTACATGTGAAGAATACACCATGCACATACAAACTTACATCTAGGGGAAATTGAAAGATGTCTTTCTACCTACTGTCATGTTTGTAGGAATTGGGGATCCAGGTAGCACTGATTAGGCAATGTACCACCATGCTGCCTTTACTTACTACTTAAAAAATATTGAAACTGGTGCTTCAATCATATCAATGAATCATAATAATCACACTGGATGGCATTGTATAAGAGCAGGTAGTGTTGCTGATTTGCAGCTCCATGATCAATGGATCAGTCATGAGCTTGGGTTACTGTCTGTGCCAAAATTTCATGCTTTCCCTGAGTCTGTGTTGGTTTCCTCCAGGTTCTGAGTTCTACATGTTCTCCTCATGATCATCAGGGCATCCTCTGGGATCTGTATTTCCTCAGACAAAACATGCACTGAAATACACTGGCCCACCACACTGGGTGTATTCCTAAGCTCCGGATCTGCTGCAACCCTGACCGGGATAATGAATATGAATGAATGAAACATTACCCTAATCATAATAGATCATTCCTTCACCATGTCAGATAAGGGTAATGGGTGATCTGTTGTAAAGGCATTAGAGCATGTTTATGGACCTTCTGGACAGGCTTAATTGTCTAACATAGTGTAGAGAGAATTTAAATGTAAACTCTGCACCTCTGAATATGACAAATCAGTTAATGATTATAAATGAATAAGATGGTAAATGAATGCGTTCTGCAAATATGTTACACACACACACACACACACACACACACACACACACACACACACACACACACACACACACACACACCAGTCCAAGTATATAGAGGTGCATCACACCTATCTGTATACAGATTTATAATTGAGACATAGGTTGATTTTACGCAGTGTGGCTGGAGAGTCACTGGCTAAATGAGTCCCACATGACACTGCTGAAGTCCTGCAGTCATACCATCGGTCATCTGGACTGGAAATTGTCAGATATTTATAGCTCTCTCACACACACTGTGTGGCCAAAATAAGAAGTCGCGTTGCATACGTTTTGGAGAAAAGGCATTTAAAGCTGCCCCAGCAACAACCACCGACACGCACACACACACACACACACACACATACACGCACGCGCGCGCGCCCTCCGCGTCCTGATTCTGCTGATTCCTGACACACTCCTGCGTGCATTGCTAATATGTTTATAAGGTGTAAAATAGACAGGTACCTCCATGTCGTCCGACTGCTGCATGGCTCGAGTGTGTGTGTCTCCGTGTCTGTGTGTGTGTGTGTCTCCGTATCTCTGCGTGTCTTCTCCGCTCGTGGACCGTCACATTGACCGCGACGTTGCCGGGTTGCCAACTTCAGAATTCCGCGCCGCTCTGATTGGCTGTTTAAGCGGTAAGGGGCGGGGATTAAACACACTGTACACATAATAATATCTCACTCTGCGACTCAAGGCGTTTTCTGATAATAATCGACTATTAGCTTCTGTTGTGAGATGGACATTTTCCACTCGAGTGTGTGTGTGTGTGTGTGTGTGTGTGTGTGTGTGTGTGTGTGTGTGTGTGTGTGTGTGTGTGTGTGTGAGTGAGTGAGTGAGTGTGTGTGTGTGTGTGTGTGTGTGTGTGTGTGTGTGTGTGTGTGTGTGTGTGTGTGTGTGTGAGAGAGAGAGTGTGTGTGTACATTGAATTGGTGAAGCTTGGAAATGTTATATAATATTTATGGAGTGAGTCTCGAATGTAAATGCTTTGTAATGGTCAGTAGTTTTTCACCACACAGGACAGTTTAAAGTGCTTTAATTAACCAACAAGTTAAGCAATCAGCAAGAAAGTTCAAAGAAAGTTTGAGGGCTGAGTGAAGGACTGTGTATAGCTTAAGTGGTAACAGGAACTAATTTGTCTTGGGAATATTCCACGACCAAACAATTAATGAACACAACATTCATTAATAGATTAAACATTGTAATCTTGTGTAAATTACTGCTGAGTAAGATCAATTAAACACTTTGGAATGTGCTTCTATAGGAAAATGAATTTAACATAGAGCTGCATCACACTACATGCCATGCTGTAGTTTATTCCTCAGGTATTACTGTGAAGCATACAGTATGTGTCAGGGACAGAGATAGCTTTAGTTTGACATGAGACTTTTTTCTTCTTCCAATCTCCTTCCACTCAGATTCCAAAGTTCTTAAACTCAAACAAAAAACTAGTTACAAAAGTGAAAGTTATGCCCATAGGCTCTAAGTAGACAAGGGTCCAGTAAACCAAAGGGAATATTTGCACAAGTGGCCCAGTGCATTAAACTTTAAGTTCACTTTGTTTACAATATCAGAGTTCTGGCTCTGGTCCTTTAAAGACATTTTCAGTCAAAGCAAAACATCACCTAAAATGAATAAAAGATCCATATTGTGTCTGAAGAATACATTAAATAATAAAACTGTGGAAATGAAGTTTCTCATGTTTCAGCAGTGTTGCTGGGCTTATTCTCTGTGACAGGAAGAGGAGCTTGACAATCCAAGAGAACCATGGAGTAGAGCCAAAATGAGAGGAGCTGCTTGGGGCTGGATGGGTCTTAGATAATAATAGAACAATATCAGACAAATCCTACTTGACAGAAACCTCTGGGCAGTTCTGCTCTATACAGCACAGTCGTCTTGCAAACATCTGGGGATGGACAGGGAAGTCTGGACTGACCTTCTCACCTTCATACATTTTTTTGTTTCTATTTTTATTTTGTAAGGGTCTAAAAAAAAAACCTGAATGTTGATACTGAAACAACCACAGCTTCTAAATCAGGGATGGAACATGTATAACGGAAACCTAAGGGGTACCTTTTTATATAGACTCATGGATTAGTGGGTCTCTCTCTCTCTCTGCTAACTCTTACTGCAATACTCATTTGTGCTTTAAATTACTACAGAAATCATTAACCATCCAATGAATAATCTTCCCATTCTCATTTGTTTCCACTCTTTTTTTAAAAAAAAAAAAAAAACCCAAAAAACTCTGGTCTTTCCAGCACTGCTTCTTTGTTTCTTACATCTTTCCTATTCTGCTTTAGCTCAAATTCACTTTAAATAAAAGCCCCTGCCAAATGAATATACATGTAATGCAAATTTAGAGACATGAAAACACTTTAAAACAGGTGTACAATCTTATCAGGAAAGGGACAGTGTTGTGGGCTGGTTTTCATTCCAACCAAGCAGAAGCAACACTCAACTGGCTCTGGGCATGTTAGCTTAGTAGTTAATGGGCTACCAATCTGAAGGTTGGAGTTCGATCCCAGGTCCACGAAGCTGCCTCTGTTGGTCCCCTGAGCAAGGCCTTTAACCTTCAATTGCTCAGTTGTATATAATAAATAAATACATAAATAAAGATAATGTAAATCGCTCATGATACGGGCATCAATTGCTGGAAATGTCAACTGAAGAAATAGAGGTTTGGGTCCTGCTTGACTGGAATGAAAACCTGCATCCACACCGGCCATTTAAATATAAGATAGTAAGCTTGTGTTTTACAGGTAATGTGTAATTCAGAGTATTTGTAATAGTAAACCTTTTGTGATGGCTACTGTTGATGTCTAAAATATTTGTATTTACGTATGTGGGGAATCTGTATTGATAACTGAACATTTCAGCTAATTTATGAACATGGTTTTAAGCAACAGTTCTTCTCTTCGTACAAATCTACCATTTCCTGTGCAAAAATCCTGCTTACAGTATGTTGCAATAATTGCTCATTTTCATTGAACGTTTGCCACAATGGACCGATACCTGTTAAAACAATCATGGGATAAAAACATTGCTGAAGTGTCAAGTAAACTGAACCCAGACTGATAAAGACTAACCCATTAAATGATGGGATCAGTGGCTGTGTCTCTTCGCCACACCCAATTTAACGCACATGCAAATGTATCCTTAGTCAAACAAGTCATCCATGCCAAGTATGTCATTCTGCTTTCAGTTGGCATGCTTATGTGTAGACCAAAACTTTTATCATAAGACAACATGAAGCTTGGTGAGTGCAACAGCTGTTATTTTGTTCGTTTGTTTTTTTTTTTCATAGCAAAAATGAGCAAAACCTGGCATATTTCTGACCATTTAGGTTCCATGAAGGATCTTGGTTACTATGGAAACACAAGCTTAGCCTTGCCTGATCGATTGTTTATCATGTTCCACCCAATTTAAATATAAACGATATCATTACATTACAGCAGGGTTTGCTGATTATTACTGTTCTCCCACCAGTTTCTCTCTAGCTCTTGCTTTTTTAGGTTAATTAAAAGAAAAAATAAGACTGAAGACTTTCATGTAGAGGGTACAGCATTACTTCTGCCCTTGATCCTGGAGACGCCTTCCAAAATTGTTAAACATTTCCTCACAGAAAACTTCCATTCCAAAAATTTGATTTTTTTAACGATTATTAAACCATGAATTGCAGAATAGCTCTGAATGAGCGGTCACTATAAAAACAATAGATTAGAATGAGTACATTAATATGTGCAATCTGCTACACAGATAGCACTTCTGTCAGCACGTTTTTTTTATTGAATAAAACATGATAGAAAGTGCAGCCCAACGCCAACTGTTACTTCTCTGTAGCTGATTCTTTTCTCATCACATTTTCTGAAGTATTTTATTCCTCAATCACCAGCACGATTTGCTATAAAATTTCAATTTCTCGCTATAAAAATGTTACTCCAACATCCTCAAAAAATGAATTAGCAAAGGAAAAAGATTGAAAGAAAGAAAAAATCTCCCATAAGCTTAAATGGATATCTTGCATTACATATTGTTAAATTTACCTTTGCTAGACAGTGGAGGTAAGAGTCACTCTTTACTTCATTACTGAATTTGATTACTGGGGCTGCATACATTATTCTGAACCTTGATCACATCATCCTCACTTGAATTAGTTTTATAACAGCCAGGTCACTCCGTGTGTTCCAATAAAATTCTAAATTAAGCAAGGCTATTTCAAACAAGCCTGGATTTTGTGAGCTCAAATCCTGGTAACAAGCTGTAAACAAATCCTAATTATAACGCTTACCTACAGTGCTGGCTCTGAAGCATGAAATCTGCAGGCTAAATAGGCATGATGTACAATAGTGGGCAAAGCTTCCCAAAGCACGTATGAGCATTACACTCACATTTTAGACCATTAGAAATCCCACACAAATCAACAGAAAGACAATCTCAGCTAGCCTTTTGCATATTAGCCCAAAACAACATTCTGCAATATCTGAAAATTTCCTCCAATACATTTTGTATGACTTTTATTTCATTCTTTCAGGTTACATATTGATTATTGCTCAACTACCATCAATTGGAAATATTTAAACATTTTTTGACAAAGTAACATTAAAGATTCTCTTATTTGTACTGAATACAATAAATACAGGAGTGGATCTGATTTCCTACTAAGCTCGTTTCTATACGAGATGCTGGTGTTAACTCGCTGCACGTGCTGCTGTGGGACCACTGTTCAAGTCAGCCGTAGACAGAGACTTGGATCCTGAGTCAACAGCAACACTGCGGAAAAAATTCTGGCCTTGCTAAAAACCCGTACACACAAGAGCCCCATGAAACACACAAAAGATGTATGCACACCCAAACACAGACAAACAGAAAAAATAAATTGGAAAAAAAAAAATTAAGACACATCAAGATCAGCACAAGTGTTAAACACTGAGAAATGGAGAAAATGATAGACAGTTGGGGCAATAACTGGAACTTGAACATGGTGATACAGTATAGGGCTTTGATACATAAAACTAATACCAAGTGTATGTCAGCATAAAATACAATAACATTAGAGAAACTGCACGCGGATGTAATGAAGCGTTTTAGGAGTTGTGGTGCAGTAATGCTGAGCTTGGCAACACCTTAGGAGGACAAGCGAAGTGAGATCTGTAACACTGTTATAATCAGAATAAACATCCAAAACCAGGTACTTAAATAGCAGAGAGGTGTAAATCTGATGTATTAATGCTAAAATCTAAAACTTGTGTATTGTTGGTCTCTATAACTATTTTGCTATGCAGTAAAAGAAAAAAGTGGCAAAGGAAGCACAGCTAAATGGAGCTTGAAGCAATTCACTCCCTTTATGAGAAACAGAAAAGTTGATCAAAGATGAAATAGTCATCTGTGATAAAGGTCATTTTAAAAGTGTAGTGAAATAAAGGGCCTCATTTTGTCCCGTTATAATAAGCCATTCAGTCGGGCAGCTTTGAGAACTTTTATACCAAAGCAGTTTGTTCCAAACACCCCTTAATACAACGAAATGTGCAGCAAAGTCACTTTGTTTCACTTAATCCCCCCATTTTAGGCAAATGACGGAGGGAAGAAACGGTACCGGCCTGACTATACATTTGGTATTTCATCAAAATATTCTTTACTTCACAGTATATAAATCGAACATTTCAGTACATTTAACATTACACTAAAATGTAATAGAACATTTAATTTGCTTATCTCTATATTAATACAGGATGATATCATGAGAACAGAAATGGAAAGTAAAAGATAGAAAAATCTTTCAGTTTTCTGTATAAATATTTAAATATACACCCCTGTGAATGATTATACAGCCTGAAAAGCATCTGCTATAATGTGGTAAGAAAATCAAGAACTAGAGCTTGAGAAAGGCTCGATAGAGGGACCATTTTAAACCATTAATACTGGCTTCATTTAAATACAGAAACAGCCTCTTTAGGAGACACACTGGTCACCATCTGGCCACTGAAATAATGTGTCCAGTTGAAGTGATAGTAGGGTATAGAGGCTCTACCCCCATGTTTAACAGTGTCCAGTTAAAATTGAAGTAGAACGGAAAAAGCCAAATTCTAAAATGTTTAGTAAAAATCAAATTAAAAAAAAATAAATGTATGTGAAAAAGGAAAGATAATATATAATTAGGACCTTTTGGACCCAGCCATAACTGTTTCCCAACCCACCGTTTAATAGAAAGAAAACTAACAGAAGTAAAAAAGACAACAGGCCAAACCGCATGTCCAACACAAAATCATTAAAGGTCAAAACTGGAACATTAGTTTCTTATCTTATCTTTTTTTTTTTGTCAAATCAGCTTAGCCAACATAAAACAAAAGATCTCTAAATGGATTACATACAACTAACAATTCTTAAGAGGATGAAAGAGTGAAATCTCCATAAAGATGGTGCTAGGATGGGCCACTAGCAGTAGCAGCTCATAAAAAGATTAGAGTTATGCTATTTGTAGCAGAAAATAAATAAAAAAAACTGCTGTAGCCATTACACAGCCAATCAGCACAGAGCCTCTCCCTTCCCCTGACAGACAGGCTGAATCCCAGCATCCCCTGGATTGATGAGTTTGGATAATTCTATAATCTTCAGTTTCTATTGGCGAGGTGCGTTAATACCTGCAACAGACATGATTATAGGTTTGACATTTGACAATGTGTAGACATAGGTTTTTGCCACAGAGAATTCAAAAGCAAGACCAAAAGAAAAACAGGAAGCAGTAGATGCCATGACAAAGTAGGGCATACTTGCCTGTAGTAATTTGGCTTGAATGGCCCATTTTTGTTTAGGCCTAGGTACTTGGCCTGCTCATCACTCAGCTCAGTGAGGTGGGCATCAAATGTGGGCAAGTGAAGGCTGGCCACATACTCATCTAAACAAAAGACAACACTCGGTCACTAAAAAATACAGTATGTCTAAAAAAATAAATGGATATGATACTGTGCAGCTTTGTTTTTAAATTGAAAAACCAAAAATGCACATCAGATGTTCAATATCGTTGCAATAATGTGTGCCAATGACAATCAGAATCCAGTCTTTTTTGGATGACTAATAGAAAGAAAACTGGAAGAAATGCTCCCTGCTTTCAATTAGGGAGTGTGAATGTGATGAATGCCTAATTTCCAACCGTGACTAATTACCTTCCAGATATTTCTCTTGGAAATGAAACAGCTTGCTTCTTATGCCATCAGTCACAGCTTCCTAAAGTGCTTTTTATATAACTGTGTACTTTAGTGATTCTAAGGTACAGGATTGAGAGAGGAAGGGAAGGATGAGAGAGAGGAGAAAGGCTACTGAAGGGTGCAGTGAGCACCAGCAGCAATCTCTGACAAGCTGACCTATATTCTTCTCTCCCCACAAACCAGTGTTGGGACACACATGGTTACACTCTGAGCTTGAAACGGCACACATGCTTAATCATTCAGCACAGCAGGGTTTGCTGACAAACTGTTATAAAATCCCTCATGATTAGATGCAACACAGCAGAAAAAAGATCTAAATGCAATTGCAAGGCAATTGACCAGATTGTAATATGTGAATAGGTCTGACTCACCACTTAAGGTCTTAAATGTACATATATTACATACACATTAAAATAGGCATCTTACCCATCTTCTTAGGCAGCAGGTAAACATCCTGTTTGTAGCGGCCCTCTGGAGCATTGTACAGCTCTATTAGAGCCAGAGCCTGGGGAGGAGCCAGAAACTGGTTACCATGACAACAGTATCGTTGTATGCATAGGCATACAAGCATGCATAGGCATACAAGCATGCATGAGTACACATGCGCATGCACGCACAGAGGAGAGAACAGAATATTCTCAAACACTACTGCTTTAACGTAACTGTGTTCTGTGTCTCTCACCTGGGTTGTGGCTGTGATAGACAGGACAAATGTGGGTACAGTAGAACAGCTTAGGTTGAGGAGGCGACCCTAATTGAACACATACGTATTTAGACAAATATAAAAAAAAACATGCTCTCAAACGCACAATGATTCTTTTATTCAAGTCTTGGTTGGTACCAGATATCAAAATGTTAGACTGCAGTTATGTATATACATATTTATAGCACAATATGCATATTTATATAGGGAATGAAAACATTCTTAATACAATAATAGAATTCCATAGAAATCTCTCTCCATAGCCAGTCATGCCATTTTCCATAGCCAGTTCTTCATCCTCTTTTTTGATATGTGAAGCTTTCCCTCTCTGCTTTACTGTGAGAGAGATAAACATACTGATACTTGATTAATGCTTGATGGATCAGCCCCAGCACAAGGGACATTTGATTATGCCAGAATGATTGTGGTATATATACACACATGAGAAATTTTGTAAATACCTTTTTAAATTAGAGGTACACTACTGAATGCATGAATCATCAAAGTGGACAGGCAAATCCATAGCTCCAAGGTATGCATGTAAGTAACTAGTAACATTTAAAAGCAAAACAATGTGTCTCAAAGGTGTCTCAATCAATGTACCACTTACCATTATAGTGGTCACGGGACAAATTTGTAATTGTTATTATATTTGGCCCGCGAGATCCTATCAAATGTGCATTACAGCTGGCTAGCCGCATGCTCCACTAATATTACAAATCCCAGAATGCCTTGCCACTGTATTGACGCGTAGTCACGAACAGCAAGCGCCCCTCATTCTCTGTTGACAGTCGTTAACTAGTCACATCGGGCAGGTCAGTTCCACCCTCAACAAAAATGGCCAAACAAAACAGAGTGTAACAAACTGAGTTTGATTAAGGTTTTCTTTATGCACTTTTTCTACTCCAAGGCATGAACTGTTAATAGTCGAAAAGTTGGATTTTCATTGAATGAAATTATTATTTTTGGTTGTTTTGTTGTTGGATTTGAAAAAGATCCACTTCAAAAAGGAACTTAAAATGATACAGGGAGAAGCATAATTTTATTTTATTCATTTAAATAAGAAATGAACACCACTAATGTGTCTTTTATTTCAAATTTAATTTCTTATGTGTTTGTAATATCAAGCTCTGGTTGTTCCAAATCCTGTGTTCAAGCAAAACTAAAGTTTGTTTCCACATGAAAAAGGTTGAACATTTACGATGAACGTTTTATATTTTGGCCCACTGTGAATTTGAGTTTGACACCCCCGCATTATAGGAAAGGACAACATTACACATTTTTTTTCTGTAGAGGTTAAAAGTGAGATTCTGTAATCTCGGTTATAATCTCACCTCTGCCAGTAACACTATTCTCTTGCCATCAGGCCAGATCACATGGTCCACCTGCGATCTCACACGCTCCCAGGTTAACTCAGGGGTCCTCAGACTGGCCTGATACACAGAATACCAGCATCAGCAAATGTAGGAATTAACAGATACACTACGACATTAGCACAGAACGTTTTTACACTAACACAGAAAGCTGCTAATTGCTCATTTGCACAGTCACACTAAGAGTAAGATCATTAGGGTTTGCTCACCACATCGATCTCAGTGTTCGAGTGGCCCATGTTGCAGACAATGCAGCCGTTCTTCATGCGGTCGAGGTTTTCTCTCACCACCACATTCTTGTTCCCTAAGAAAAAAAACGGAACAGCCATTATTTAATTCTGACCAATACATTAAATCAGAATTAACGATTCAAGGTGGCAATTAAAAAGAATATCATTGTGCCGCTGCCACATGATTTGCACATGACTGGATGCCTGCATAAACGAGCAGGTGCACAGGTGTTCCTATTAAAGTGGATGGTTAGTGTATATAGACACAAAAGTGTAAGAAAACAAACCTGTGCAGGTGATAACAATGTCCACTTGTCTAATGACCTCATTCAGTTTGACCAGTCTGAAGCCATCCATGCTGAGAGAAGACGAGAGAATGATAAATATGGTTATCATCAGCTCATTTCTTTTTATGGTTAGAAACCTAATCTATATAGTAATCAATATAGTAAAAAAAACCAAACCTAATCAATATAGTAAATTGTGAACACTTGTCTTTCCTCCAACTAAGAAAGCAAGCATAAATCAGCATGTATGTGTGCGTGTTTGTGTGTGTGTGTGTGTGTGTGTGTGTGTGTGTGTGTGTGTGTGTGTGTGTGTGTAGGGAATAAAAATACATTCTCCTTTCCCCACAACTGAAGAAGCCCCAATATATCCCTCACATTTAATAAAAAGATGCTTACCAGGCCTGCAAAGCACAAATAGGGTCAATTTCTGTGACATACACAATAGAACCCATTGCTTTCAAAGCAGCACAGCAGCCCTTTCCAACCTAAACACATACACAAAAATCTGGCTTGTATCATGCACACAGACATTTAATCCAAGACTTTGTTAATGCATGGCTCCACCTAGTGGCCATACTGACATTTGTAACAACAACAAAAAAATAATGATCATTATAATTATAACAATAATAACAATAATCATAATTAAACATTATGAAATAAGTTTCTCGCATTGTATAAATGTAGTAGGGGTTCCATAGGTTAGACTACTACATAGCCAACAGGTTCACTAGTCATTGTTGTTAAAACCAGGTGGCTAAAAAAAAGCAGTATGGCAGACAGTTGAGAAAAGAAAGCTGAATGACCTTATAGTCTATAGTCAACTATTTATTGTATAAGACAAATCTTTTCATATTACTTTTATGGTTAAATATAAATGCATGCTTTAGAAAGTTTTTTATAAATCCCACTTGTGTCTGCTCCTAAAGCAACTCTGACCCACTCTGCCCTGATCTTTATTATATGCCTTACAGCACAGTGAAATTTGGAGGATGGGGTCAGAGCACAGGGTCAGCCATGATACAGCACCCCTGGAACAGAGAGGGTTAAGGGCCTTGCTCTGTGCACCTGCACTGCTCTTCAGATTAACAACCCAGAGCCTTAACCAATTGAGTTACCACTGGCCATAATCATTTCACAAAAGAAATGGTATTACCTTTTTGAATCACTGGTAAATTACATGGTATATAAAAAGAAAGCCTTGAAACCCCGTGTGTAAAATGTGAACATATGTAACACACTGGAATTAATTTTGGTGTATCAATGGCTGGGTCTCACCTCTCCATAACCACACACTACCACCTGTTTCCCTCCAAACATCACATCTGTGGTCCTCTTCAAACTAGATACACACAAAGAAATATAAGAGCTACTAACAGAACATAACGTGACTTTAATGAAATATCTTCCAGCCAGAAACAACACTTGACTTACCCATCCAGAATTGACTCACGGCAGCAATAGAGATTGTCAAATTTCTGCTTGGTGACTGAGTCATTGACGTTCATGGCAGGAACACACAGTTTGCCTGCCTTTGACAGCTGGTACAGCCTAGACGTATAAAAAATATTTAAATAGAAAACTAGATATACACTTTACTACATCATTTACTCTCTAAAGTAAAAATGCTGTTCGAATGCAACAAGATGTATACAGTAATAGTTTGAAGAGCAAACAATTACTGTCAAATGTATATGTTTATACAGTCCTGTGCTGTCACTCATACATATTCCAAAGAAGAACCCAAAATTCAGTACAAACACCACAAGGGCAATAAGTAAAAAGACAATCAGCTTCACAAAGTAAATGCACAAAAAACATGCAGTCATGGTGGCATAATAACCGTAAAATGTGTAAAATGTGCTTATGTAGTTCGGGTTACCTAAACAATAGAGCAAAAAAAACATGAGACATGAGAACAACTAAGCTACAAATGGTTACAGTACATTATGTACCGTTCAAGAAGGGTAGCTATTCCTATTTCTAGCCACTAGATGGTAGACAGAGTTTGGACAGCTGACCATGAAGCACGACCACATTTATGCTCAGAAGAGAGAAACGGACAATACATAAAGATGACCCTCTTTACACAGATGCAGAAAAATAGAGTTTTTAGTTAAAAACAAAAGTCGAATTGTAAAAACAATTGGGGGGTGGGGGTGGGGAAGCAGCAGTTCTGAAATCCAAGTCCCTGAGCTGGAGTTCAGTTCTGAGCAAGGTTTGCATTCATCAGTAATTTAATGAATTTCTGACATTTTAAGTGCAAACAATCACTAGTAATCATGACAAAGTCTTAGATACACAAGAGAACTTATAAAACATGAAAATCATAAATTTAGTTATAAGAGTCAGAAGTCCCAGTCAAAGGCAAGAATATGTAGTTAGTACATGTCAAACACATATCGGTTGCAGAATCTCAGGGTTGAGATCTAAAGGTAACACACGGCTAACTGCTCACCTGTGAACTCCTGTCACACTTTCCTCCACAATGCCTTTGATCTTCTTGAACATGTTGGGGTATTTCTTATAGATCCAATGTGTCAGGTCTCCACCATCATCCAGAATCTAAAGAGGATTTCACAATTAAAGATGATTTTGGAGGCTTCATAATATAAGATGAATCTATAAAGCCAATTATTCAGATGAGGCAGACAACCTGCAGGTTCCCCTCTCACCATGTTGGGTTGCCAACCCTCCACATTCACACAGCGATCGATGCACCACCAGAAATCGTCCTCCGACTCCCCCTTCCAAGCAAACACAGAGAAACCTGCCAAAGAGATGACAAACAGGAGTAAAATAATAGGCAGAAAATACAAAGAGAGAAAAAAGAAACTGAGCAAAAAGCATCTTCACCTCCCTCTGCCAGGGCAGCTGCCACCTCATTCTGGGTGGAATAGATGTTACAGGCAGCCCACCTGCACTGAGCACCCAATGCAGACAGAGTCTCCATCAGCACCTATATGCACATGCAAATAAACAAACATATGACCACTATAAATATTTGAAATCCTTATGTTTTATGTGTTCAAACCCTTCATTACAAATACAGACTACTTACAGCAGTCTGGGCCGTGATGTGAGTGCAGCCCACCACTTTAGCTCCAGCCAGGGGCTTTTCTCCCTGAGCTCTTTTCCTCAGAGCCATGAGAGCAGGCATCTCTGCAGAGAAAGCACACACGGTATAGACTTTGAGAGTAATTACGATAAAAGTATAGAGACATGCATAGCTGCTACTCTCTTTTGCTTTTTTTAACTGATAAATGATAAAAACAGGTATGATAAAGTAGCTACAGGGAGGATGGTGGAGTATTACTGAGCAGAGAAGAGTGTGTGCTCAGTGTTTGGCAGGTTATTAGGGGGCGAAGTGGGAAGCACCATGTGGTCTATCCATGTACTCTGAACATATGGGCCCCTCCGCAGCCCAGGAAAAGCACAGCATGTTCCACTCCACCCACAGACACATGCACCAAAACACATATATTAACATCCAGTAAATTCTGATACCTATAGCATTTTGAGGCCAAGCACCACCCACTTGTATCCTATTGTACATAATGGTATTGTGAAGTAGTTTACCACCTACCCTGCTCAGCAATCTCTATCTCTCTGCGACCAAACTCAGCCTGCTTGATGTTCTTGATGCAGAAATCTCCATTGCCCTTGGAGTTCTTCTGCTGCTTGTCTCGAGGAGAGGTCTCATCATCAGAGCTATCAGTGTAGGAGGCGGCTGGTGGGACAAGGAAATGTGCATGATCCAAATATCCACTCATACTACTAATGCTGAAATGAGCCATGATGATGATTATGTTTTCTCAGCATGAAGAGCAACATAAAGATTCAACAAAACATTAATTCCATAAACACAACCCAAATCTACCTATGAAAGTCAAAGTAAAGATTTTGTACCTGAGCTGTAGCTATCTGTAGAGGACTGAGAGATGGAGCGAGACAAAGAGCGCCGTCCGATCTTGGTGGGCCTTTTGTTGAACTCCTGCTTCTGGTCTGCAAACTGGATCTGCTACACAGTGAAGAAGAGGAGAAAGACCGTGGATGAGAATAAGAGCAGTGTTTACAAACAAAGCTTTCTGAACTGATATCTCATAGGTTGAATGTTGTCTGCATTGCTCAGTACATAAAAAACATATCTATTTTCAGTAGAAATAGTTCTACTGAATCAATTATACAGTATAGTGAGACTCTTGTCAACTTCAGTCATATCTTAAACCTCAAACTCTCAATGCTGCACCACCTCTGTTATCAGGTTTACATTTACAAAATTTGGCAAGCGCTCTTTTCCGAAGCAATCTATGACCATACTGTAGTGTCGGCGCAGGATTAAACTAGAACTGACCCTGGCTCCTCTGGGAGAAAATGTGCCTGAAGTCTCTGAAAACACTGGAAATATGCCCCATGAGGTGGGTGGCAGCAATTGTCGGATGTGTGGGTAAACTGATGTTACTATTCATGGTATGGCAGCTGCCAGGAAGAGAACGATGTCTGTGTTGTGAGAGGATTAAAGTGCAAGGCACAGATAATGGCTCTGTTTATGACATAATCTGAATGAACAGCAGCTCTCAAATCCCTATGCTCTATCAAGTGATATTGTTTGCATGGCCTTCTTATGTAAGACAGCCATTTTTAACATGTCATATCAAAGTTAGTGTAAAATTAATCATTATCCATCATAATCATCAATGACAATTAATGAATGACCATGTATCAGAGACTTGTTCAGCTCTCAAGGTTTACTGGGTTAAGTGAAGTACCCTCCTAATCAACAATTAACTCGGTGCTGCTTACTTTGTGCACACATAGTACTGGAGGGAATGTCTTCATTCCAATCCAATAAACAGCCTTACATGTTTAGTCCAAACTCATCTAAAAAATAGCTTCATCTGGATAAACTAATTGCTTATGCTAGACATTCAGATTCAGCCTTCAATTGTTTGCTATCTACTGCTAAAAGTATAGCATTTAGGAAATTGTTAACTCTTTCTAAACCATCCACTCCAACAGTGCTACATCTTCCTGGCTAAATAAACAAAAATCCATCAACCTTTTCCATAATTAACAAAACTGGAAAAGTCCAATACTGTATGAATAAAAATAACACTCATACTCTCGCTCCATCTTGCCAAATACAAAACCTATAATTTTAAGGAAAACATGGATAACCTTGAATTAGCTGACAAACATTTCAATCATGTTGAAGCCCACACAGTGTGACACACTGAGCATACAACTATGACTCATTTCTCATGTCTCTGTCTCACAGGCATGTATAGAGAAAACCTTGACTATTTGTGTGCTTTGTGAAAATGACTTTTGACTCACCAAGTGAGATGTGTAACACAATAGCCAGGATTGCACAGGCAGAACGTTGACTCATGGAGAGACAGGCCACTGAGCCACTCATATGTCACTGACGTTTCATTGTAAATGTTTCACAAAATGGTAACTTTAACTCTGCCACATGAACATTAACAGTCCTGAGTGGCCTCAAAGGAACAAGCTTAGACAAGCTAGTCTTTTCATGCATCTTCAATAACTGCTTTATCCTGCTCAGGGCCGGGGTGTAGACAAGATAGCGATGAAGGACTATTTAATGACACACTATACATGTGATGCCAGAACAGCTGTCTTTCCCACACGTATGTATATACAGCATAAGCAAAATCAGAAGGCTTTTAACTAAGCGTTTACCTAGAAACAAATGCACACATTTGGACACCGGTTGTCTCAAGTTTTTCTTAACTGAAACAAAAAACAGCAGATTAGTTGTGCTAACAAACAGCAGATCAGAGACATTCTCAGTTTTCAAGCTACAGACTACAATTATACACCAAATCCAAGACCTATCATTACAATGAATGAAGGTAATGTGTTCTCCACCAGTGTTAAACTCTCACTGGCTTCATTTGGCAGTAAGCCATTAACAGTGCTGACACTACTGGGTTTACAGAGGTCAGCGGCGCTTTAAGAGATTTTACTGAACATACAGATGAGCTTTTGTCTACCCTCTTATTCCACAGATCCTCCTCCATCCTAAGATCTAAACCCCGCCCAACAAGCCGCTCCTCTTACCTTTTTTACGACAGGCTCCCTGCACTCTTCAGCCTTCTTTTTCAGCATATTTAAGTGGATGGATCTGAAGTGTGATGAAGCAGACAGACAGACAGACCCAGTACTGCCTGGGAACTTTTAAACCCTCTTCCCTCAAGGCCAGTCCTGCCTGGTTCTGCTGCCCATCCTGTACAATGCTCAATTGTTCTGTTTTTATACTTCTCCCATCATTCCTTTAATTGTTAATTGTTTAAAGCCTGGAAAGAACAGAGCTATTTGAAATGAAGCGTAACTGTAGCCTTGTTTGGCTTAACCAACGTTTTAATCAGGCCACTGCAAGTCCAAAGTGGTGGTGTGTATGATGAGGATTTTTTCAGGTGAGAGTTTATGAGGTGATTAAAGTATTTTCATTCCCTGGAGAGTGGCTCTTGCCAAGTATACTTGCTTCCACTACAGGACCTCAACAAAGCATGCTTTGTGCAAGAGCTTAAAAAGAAGGACATATGAGCAGGAGGTGCAAGGTATACTGCCTCAGCAACCATGATACAGGACCTTAGTGAAACACGAAATGCCAGGTGTCGCTTTGACAGGAAAGCATTTATAATGATGATCACAGGTTTAAATATGACTCAATAAGCAGGTTTCACTGCTTTCTCAGAAATAATGAACTAAAAAATTAAAATAGATAAGAATATTTCCCAAAGGATTCTTTTTCAGATAGTATCATAATGGTGTCCATAAGGCTAAGGGAACAGTAAAATACACCAAATTTGATTTCAAGGGTGCTTTAAATGCAGTAGGTGAAGCATTTTAATCTCTGATAATATGGGTGGATTAGTGGATTATCCAAAATTATCTCCTCTCTGGTCATATGTTACCAGAGAGATGCATATCTTGGCCTGAACTGCACATCAAATCACTAATGCAAAAATGTGTCTTATGTAAGAGAGCAGCACATGTACTGTGTGATGAGGACACACCGGCATACTAACACATCTGACTGATAGAATTTATGCAGACTTATGATGAATACAAAACAGAGCAGCAGAGAGCATAAATTTCCCAGTCCTGATTTATTACATTCACTCACAGAAACAAGCAGAATTACTTAAGCCTGGTTAGCATCTATATATTTTTTTTTTTACTAATGTTGGAAATGACATGAAAGTCTGCAGACAACAGAAGTGTTATATGTCTACAGTGTAAGTCTACACACTACTGAAACTATTAATGTTAACTAGTAAAAAAAAACATCCTATCGACAAACTGATTGTTCCTTAGCTGATGTGTGTAATGCAGAAGGCAACAGGATTTGATGTGTATTAGTTGCAATATTAATTTACGGGAAAACAATGATTTGCTAAAGTCAATGTTAATGATGTGTTCATCGATTCAACTCTAATTTATATCCAATGTATCCTCTAAGCTTTGCTGATGTTGTTCCAATAAAGAAACAAATATAAAATCACCATCAAGATCCAAATCGCTGCCACATAAATGTGTAATGTGCTCATCAAAACAGACAACGTTCCATAATCAGCCTCAACCACAAATAATGCTAAGCTGAGCAGAAGAGCTTAGTTCGTCCAACACCTCTCACAATTACCCAAAAAAATCTTGTTAGAAGAGTGATGCTGCATAGAGTTGTCTTCCCAGCTATCGCTAACCAGACAGTAACAGAGCAGCAGTAATCTGTGCAGTTTATGAGATATTTCTGCTCAATTGGCAGCAGCATCTGAGCAAAAGAAATAGGTTTTTCTGAGCAAGAAATAAAAATAGATGGAATGAAACCTTTGACTGCCAACCTCACCACCTCAAATCACTCATCTGGGTGCAAAAAAAAAAAGAACAGTTTGCCCAGAGACAAGGAATGCCACTTTTTGAGTGAAACTATAAGGCCCTGTGTCAAAGGAACACTTTATTTTGGGGACAACAGACACCAGATTAGGTGCAATATTATAATAGTACATTTTTTTTCTTCCTTTGGCTGCTCCCTGTTCTGGGTCACCACAGCGGATCACGTGGTCCGCATATTAGAATTGGCGCAGGTTTTGCGCCGGATGCCCTTCCTCATCGCTGTAACTGACAATAGGATAGATGATGTCCTGCTCCTGATATTGCAGAAAATTGCCAACTTCCGATGATGAGGAAAAACACTTAGATTAACAGTATTTGGCAGATGGCCTTATCCAGAGCGATGTACAAAAGTGCTTTTAAGTCTCTATCGATTAATACATTGACACTGGTTTACTAAGTTACAGACATCAACCTAAATCTCAGAATACTTTTCTGCTGTGCCATTCAGAAGTCCACAGCTATTGTAATCTGATGATATTCCATGACTTTATGGTCTGCAACCATAAAGAGCCATAAAAAAACATTGGTTAAATAATTATAACCTGGATTAATGAATAATCAAAGACTACAATAGATTATGCGCAATAACATATTACGATAGTTCCTTTGAAAAGCTGGCAGTGCTTCAAGTGAAACTAGAGATAATAGTAGAATTTAGAAAAACATAAATGAGATCAGTTACTATGTTGGTGGTGTGATATTTCCAGAATAAAAACATATTTAAAATTTGTTTTTTCTGCTTATCGGTTTCCTGATCACCGAAACCTGCAAAATTTCATATTTGCTGTATTTTGTGTTACTCAGTTTAGATTTATCATCTTCTCGCTAATCGCAACTCAGTCATTATTTTCATTTTCACATTTCAAAGAGTCAGTTTCCAAAGAGCACAAGAATGAAGTTTACAGAGATTCATATTACTAACCAAACCTGTGAAGAATTTGGAAGAAAACAGCGCTTTGACTGCTTATCAATCTCTGCCAGCTTAAAGACTGTGCAGTTCAGCTGCACTTAATGTATAGTATGTACAGTGACAAATGTTAAGAGGTCAAACAAAACAATGTCATGCTGGTCAGATAATAAACAGTACACATATGGTCAAACTCTGATGTTAGATACGGTGGGAATGTGAATGAGGAAGGAAGAAAGGACTACTACAACTTGAATCCTGCAACCTAATGGAGCCACTGACAAAAATGACAAAAAATAATAATGCGAAGAATTTCTGATTGCCACTAACTAGATTGCTTCTGAGTGTCGTTTTATTTTTTAATTCATATAAGTAAATTGCTCCTGTAGTTGTGGTGAAAGGCAGAACTGTTTAAAACTCTTCCTCCTGATATGTGGTTCAATGCTGTTGTATAGCCAACAGCTAAAAAGACACAGACAACTGTTTGTGCTAGAACTTTCACTTCCACTAAATTGGGATAGTTACTTAATAAGATACTTACAGCATACTGAATCATTTTGGTTAAGATGTCTATGCTTGGCAGGGTTAGAGGCAAATGAGGAGTTTTTCTGATGTGATGCCAACTAGTAAATATGACATTGGTCTATTGTGACTAAAAATCCAAGTGGAAAAAACAGGGTGGAGTCCAACTTTGGGTTGAGCCCAGGACATCTGAAATGAGCCGGCACAATAAGGTTTGCACAAGCCCACAGGATGACAAAACTTCTGACTGGCTGAAAGCATACATTTCACAATTTTCTTCCTCATTACTTCCTGGTAATTATTATTTTAAAGTTATTAACTGCCATCAAGTCTTTACTAGACAACGTAATAAAACCTTCCATTGCCTTCAATTTAGGCTACAATGGATGAAATAATTTGTCAGTTTCAATTTTACACAATGGAACGGCAATTTAATAATTGGTTATCGCAATAATTTACACAAAACAAAAGAAGCCTTGTAGTGAATGGGAGAAATCTGTGTGAAGTTCTGACATACTAGAAAATGGGCAACAAAGTTAGCACAATAACAATTGTGTATAAACCCGAGAGTTTTTGACTAGCTTTATTTCCTTAAATAAAGAAAAGTAAGTCTGCGGATTTTCTCCTTGAACTGTTTCATCTTGAGCTTATTCAGCTACAGTCTGAGTCTGAATTGGCTTTTTTCCAATTTAAATTATCTTTAAAGTCAGTTATCTATAAAAATGTACAGGTTGTATTTGCATGCTGCATTTGCTGCATTACTGTTCATTAATGTCAGAAATAATCAATCAGGGAGCAAATAATACATCTGTTGATCTAGCAACTGTTAATCTAGCTAACAAAAAGAATTGTGGACAATATTGATTGATCCACAGTTTTTATTTCTTCCAATAATCATATACAAAAATGTGTTCCCCAAGGACAATCTGACATGAGTATATTTTTAACTAGCTTCATCTTTCCAGCAATAAAACATTAAAAATCCTTAAAGCAGTGAACAGTGCTTGATCTATAAAATTACATAAGGAAACATAAGGAAACATGCACCAGTCACTTTGTGCAGCATTGGTCTGCCTATTCTCCACTGCATCTACATATGCTTTGCACTTTATTTAAATCTCATTGCTAATATTTTGCACCTTGGGACTGAGAGAAATACATTTTTGATTCTTTTTTGTGTATATACTGTACATGTGAAAGAGTTGACAATAAAGAAAAACTTGAACTTGAACTTGAATCTTTGATACTGCTTTTTTTTCTGGCCAACAGATGTAGGTGAGGTCTGATGAGTCCACACTCAGTATTCATAAACAAAAGGCAGTTTAAAGGGCAGCAGTGGAAAAAGCAGAGCAATCTCAGACTGTCATAACACCTTTGGTACATTCAGTTGATTTAATACCACAGTAAATGTCTTTGTATAATAAAGAACATAGAGAAATAAAGCATTGTGCTATTGGGTTAAAAGAGTTATACAAAATGTGTGTGTAATCTAATCCCTCTTTGAGAAGAGTATTCTTTGCTCAGCTGCAAAGTAGGGGGGTGCCAGATAGGTCGATTAAAAAACTTTTATGCAAAGTCATCTGATACGATTCCCTGCCATTAATAAAACAAACTGCCTCTCTCTTCTGCTGAGAGATGCATCTTGATACTGAGCATCAGCTGTGCTTTGGGGAAAAAAAAGTCAGTAATATCAACAAGAGCCTACATGATGCAGTACTATAAGATTCTTGCAACAGGGTCTCAAATCAACAGCAACATAACCACTAAAGTCAAGTATGACTCTAGTCTACACATCAAATCGTATCACAATTAAAAATAAATTCTACATATTCATAGATATTTGGTCCAATGACACAAACTGTTTAAAAAGTTGATGCTGGCTATGACAGAACGGGGTCAGAACACACAGAGCATTGCCGCTTGTTGTGTATGAAGCTGTCTAGACGCAGACCAGTCAGAATGCCCAGGCTGACCGCCGTCCCCTCTAGGTGCTGTCCAAGTGAACCTACAATTGGCAACTGGGCATCAGAACTAGACTATGGAGCAATGGAAGAAAGCAGCCTGGTCTAATGAATCACATTTGTTTGTTCATCATGTGGACGGGTAGGTGTGTGTACTTTAATTTCCTGGGGAAGTGATGGCACAACAATGAGAAGAAGGCAAGCCAGTGGAGGCATTGTCATGCACTGGGCAATGCTTTGCTTTGATGTGGCCAGGTACCACCTACACAAACACTGTAACAGACCAAGAACACCACTTTATAGCAACGATATTCCCTAATAGCAGTGGACTCTTTTAGCAAGAGAATGCTCGGCCTCTAAATTCCTCAGATCTCAATCAGATCAAGCATCTTTGGGATGTGCTGGACAAGCAAGTCTAATACATGGAGGTCCCAACTCACACAGGATCTGCTAAAAAAGTCTTGGTGCTAGATACCACAGCACAAAGAGGACCTACACAATATTAGGCAATTGGTTTTATTGTTATGGCTTATATCAGTGAATATCCATCAATTCCAGTCACTAATATTCAGCATCAGAGGACAAAAAAAAATCCTTATCCTGAAGCAGAGCGGCAGCTTCAATAAAACCCTAAGTGCACTCAGGTGGCCGTAAACCTGCTCCTGTGATCCAGTTCTGAAAACCTTTGCAAATGCACCACGTGACAAAAGGCAATCATTGTCTTGAGGCTTGTGGATAAAAGCTTCTATTTATGTGCCAGATGGTGTCCCTCTGAGGCTCTGAGTAAGCACTGAACAGCAAGTGTGATGTTCCTTCCTTCAAGTCTGGATAAGGGCACTAAAAACATCTTCTAATGATGTGTGATTCATTTGCAGTGCTGATAAGCGGGGAAAGCAATTTGTTCAGGCAAAGAAATAGAAGCATTACTCAAAAGGTCCTGCTGAGTCTTCAATGGATCAACAAGAGTGAGTTAATCATTTATAAAGCCTGAGAAATTATAAGAAAAATATCAAGACTTTTAATGCCTATTTTTCCCAAAAAGTGTCAAAGGTGGGCTAGAAGAAATTGTCAGTCAGGATAAAGGAAAAAAAAAAACAAACAAAAAAAACACTCTGGACCTGAAAGAGAATCAGCCTCAGGTTTTTCATCCCATAGGAGTTCAAATATTGTACATAACGCATAAAGCCATAATGCAGGACTTGTACACGGTTAATTCAGCGAGCTCTTCACTGGCTTCAGACCTGCAGACAGGACAGAATATTGTCCATCTAAAGAAAAAAATTCACTTAATGACTTAACTTTGCACTTGGGAACTGAACAAAAATGTACTCATAAGCACAAACATGTTAAAATGTAAATGTCAAAAAGCTTACTTTTTGTGTTAATAGTACTTAAAATAATTAAGTAGTTAATAGTAGTTAAAATAATTTTATAGTGTTTAACCTGAAGAGGATATATGTACTAAAAGCATGAAAACTAACAAAAAAGTGACTAAAACCTTATTTCTCCTCAATGAGAACAGCACAGCTGAACTCACCATAACTGAGGTATTTCTTTCTACATGCACACAGCTGACAGAGGGAGCAAACCTAATTATATATAAATCATTATGCTCATGTAATTAGCACAATTTGCTGCAAATGTTTTCCTGATACACAAACTCTTCATTGTAACCCAATTAACTGTAAAACTCTCCATGAGGATTGTGTTGGCTGCTACAACAATCATCGTAAACCCGACCACAAGGAGTCTAAAATACAGTAGTGGCATTGGGGAAAGAAACCAAAAACAGGCTACTGGTTTTTGTGATCAATTCTTCTGTATAAACTTCAATCAAGCTGACTGAAATCACAAGAATAACTTTTTTAATAATAATAATTTGCTTTAAGCCCAGGTATATAATTAGAGCATCTTTCTTTTCTAATCAAGCTGTATATTTAAATAGTGATGAGAACTAATAAGGCACATGATATAAACTATGATCCCATGATAGGTGACTTTGAATGTTGAAATGTTTAGCCACAAGGTACTGATTTCACTTTCATGATTCCCAAAAAGATAAATGAAAGTATCTGCTAATAGACCAAAACTTTGATAAAAACAGCTCTTTTATTCACCGCTGCAAGAATTTCGGGAGATGTTCAGTAGATATTACACAACTGTCGTGACTTAAATCACTGCTCCACCCAAGATCAACCAAGTTCATGTACACAGCTAATTCAGTCTTACGGCAATCTTCATAGGAAAGTGCTTATGCCTTTAAAACATGATATTCTTTCAGGAATTAAGTGAAAGAGAGTAAAACTGGTTTTCATCTAGTGAAAGGGCTAATGTTCCAACAGGTGCCAAAGACTTTAAAAGGGCATGAGATACAAGTCAGGGCATGAAGCTTTGCATGCTAATTTATCCACACTGAGAAGGATTTTTAGAAAGACTGGAACTATATATTTCTCTCACCAACAATAACTGCTTCACTTAAACATTAACAGTCCTTTTTAGAAAAAGGATACAGAATGAAGCAAATTCCAGGGTTAAGTTTTTGCTGGGAATAATATACTGATGACTGAGGTGTTAAGACTATTAGTGCTAAAAAAGAGCTTAAAAATATTTTCTTTTTTCAAAATCCAAATTGCATATAGACCCTTTCATAAATACTTATATATTACATTTAAAAATGGAGACTGAAAGGAGGAAACATTAACTTTTTTCAGATAGCCCTCAACATTCAAATAATAAATGAGGACGTTCCGGCTATTATATAATACATTTCCAATCATGCAGGACTGATTTGATGGAGTAAAGCATGTCAGCATGAGGAGGTGTGAAGGCCGCCTGCAAGCTAGCAGTATCTCACTCTAGGGTACAAGACACTCACAAGTCTGAAATCTATTCAACAGATGCCTTTGATTTTTACCTGAAATAGGACAAAAAGACAAATATCACTCTCATTTGTGCATCATAGCTGTTTGTCACTGTTAACCACAATAGAAGCACACCCTGTTTTACCTCTGTCACAGTAAACATGGAAATCATTTGGTGCTGATAAATCTACACACACGGACTGATATGTCTCTCCGAGTCACACTCTGTGGTCTGTCTCAGTAGTTGATCTTTGAAAGATAACCAGCAAACGAGGTAAAATGTGAGTTTGATTAACAGGGCTCTCAAGTGTGACATTTCCAACCCCTCAGCAACCCCCCCCCCCCCAAACAAAAAAAACAAAAAACTGTTTTACCAGGATCACATTTTAACCCAATACAAAGTATTTGTTCAATTTTCATTTGTTTGTGTGTGTGTGTGTGTGTGTGTGTGTGTGTGTGTGTGTGTGTGTGTGTGTGTGTGTGAGTAAGTGAGTGAGTGTTTAAAGTCATGACTGAGGACAATGTCCCGTCCAGAGACAAGCTGTTTCGTGTTGAGGTCCAACCGACAATTGAAAATACACTCTCTAATAAATGTTTTTTTTTCCATTGGTTGTTGCGTTAAATATTACCCAGATAATGCTATTGTCTGATTGGCTATTGTGTACCCTCTTTTTTTGATTGGCTGATAAGTGTCAGGCTTGACTAAGTACTCCAGGGGAGACGCGCTTGATTCCCGCCCGGTTCCATAGAGACAGCGGTGTGGACAGATGCATTTTGGGCGCTGCGGCATATTAAATATATGATAAATTGTAAGTTTATCTGCGTAACAAATACGATGCATGGAGGGAGAGCGTGAGAAAAGACCTAAATGAGTGATTGTTACGCTTAATGCATGATACATGATAGCCCTGGATAAACATTTAATTACAGCTGCAGTATGTAAGATTTAAAGCTCCCTTCTCTCATGGCTAAAAGAATCTTCTACTCAGCAAGATAAGGCATCATTAACCCTGAGCTCAGCATTCAATGTAAATAAAATATCACTTCACCACATTACATGAGATAATTGTATTATTTACATTAGATCAATCATGACAGACACAACAATATGTTAAAAATGTTAACAATAAATCATACAGTTTTATAATTGTTTTGCGTAGTTAAGTACATCATAAACTCAAAATCATTATACATGTTAGCTGGCAAGTTTCTTACAAACAATACATGCTATCATGGTGTGGCTCATTATATATTTCTCACTTCGTAGCTTGAACAAATCAAGCTTGAAAAACACCTGAAATCTGAAATCCTGAAAATCTGATGTACAGCTCATTCTTTACCAAAGACAGACATAACAGGCACAAACATGTACCTTCTGTCTCTAATCATGGCTGCTATCCTGTAAAAACATGAAAGACAAATAATGTGATCGAAAGTCTTTACAGTTAATGTGCTAGTCTGTGGGGGAAAATCATTAGATAGATAGATAGATAGATAGATAGATAGATAGATAGATAGATAGATAGATAGATAGATAGATAGATAGATAGATAGATAGATAGATAGATAGATAGATAGATAGATAGACAGACAGACAGACAGACAGACAGACAGACAGACAGATAGACAGACAGATAGACAGACAGATAGATAGACAGAGGGAACACAATGTGTGACAAAATAAAAAAAAAAAGAAGCAGCAGCAGCTAATTTTACACTTGCTGCAGTTTGCCAATTATGTCCAGATTCTAATGGTGGGGACTGAGGGCTGAAGATGTAGTTAAATTACAGGTTTGCATGGGGATGCTACTGAAAATAGCAGTTTCCTTTATGCAGTGCTATAATTACGTTTAACACACTGTGGTGTGAAAGTCATATAGAGGCTCGTCGTTTTAGGACAGTTTTTTGTCACACAACATGTTGTATGGTATAACAACATGGTATATAATACTTTTGGATATAGAGCAAACCCAATTAAAATGCAACTTAACATCCTGTTAATGACTATAAGATGGAAAGTCCCCTAGACATGTATAACAGTTTCTGTACAGAAATGACCCGAGCCTTGAAATCAGGCAGACAGGAAACAGTCCAGACGGCAAAGTGGCTCTATTGTAAGAGTTCTTTGTGACGCAGCTTTTTTTTTTAAATGAGGCCTCTTTATGAGTCACTATAGTCCTTTGTGAAAAATTAACAAGAAGGATTAACCACTATATTTTTCACAATAAATCGATGGTACATGTAACTCAACTGCTGCACCTAAATGTGAGAAACAATTAAAACCATTAATGAATAGGGAGGAGGGAAAAGGGGGATTAATCTGTACACATGCTACTATACTTTAGGTCAAATGTCCAAGCATATGACATGGATGTTTATTTTATTGCAAGATACATGATCACCTTTTGGTCTTAGCCAACCTGCAAGCTACAAAAAGTCAACCTGTTAGTCTCTTAAATCAATGACCAACAACTGGACAAGGAATTAAACAAGAATGACTTGATGTCAAGGAAAGTTTAGTGCATCTTATTACAAATCAATATACTTCAAATGTTATTAAAATATACTTCAAAAAGAAGGGAAACTCCATCACACAGCATCTGCTAAAAAGGGTATCTGTCGTTCCTAACAAATGCCCAATGGTCCTGCTGTCTAAGAAAACCACAAAACCACACAACTAGAAATCTAATTTTTTTTTTTCTTCCTGATTTGAAGTGTACTTGTGATAAAGAAAAACTACGTCACAGATATGGCACTCAATCAGCTTATCAAGAATGTTTGCACTGATCTGCTGTATAAGGGGAAATCTGGAAATTATTCAGATGAACAAAGTACACACAGTAATCCTCCTAGGCACAAATGGCTGGTAACAATTAAGCTATAAATATTATATAAGAGCCTTCCATATTCCACTGCACAAGCGACCTTCACAGTATGGCAATATTCAGAGAACTTTGGCTGAGATTACAGAATATCTTTGCTTCTTAAAAAAAATTACTTCTTTTAATAAAAACAATGGATTGGGTAAGGTACTATTTTCCATTACAAATTAGAGTAACGTTAGATATTAAAGATAATAGACAGAGAAGTACAGAAAATGAAGAAATTTCTTAGAAGTAATCTATAAATAGGTTCATATATTTAGACATCATCATTTATGGCAAAAACCGTTTCAACTGCTTTAACAGCTGCATGTGTACTCATATACAAGACAGGACTAGGAATCATATTTCTACAGACCTGAGCTACATCAAGTTATCACAATGCAAATCAAATATTTATTAAATAAATGGCATAGTATATAAGAAGCGTTACAAATCAATGTGTCAGATAAATTAGCCACAAATTTGAATGAAGATTTATATGTTTCTACATTGTTTATAATCTTACTGTTCATAACTCATGTCACTGTTTCATTGAGGTTCTTAGACTTGACCCTACACACATAAATCCCTTATGTCCTCTCATTTTACATTCAGACCTTTATATCACCTCTAAAGCTAGTTTTACTGCACAAATGCCTTAATGTTTGATGCAATAAGCTTCTAATATATTTCAATACTAAAAGATTACATTTCAGTGTATTATGAGGGCAACATCCCAGAGATGCAGTATTTAAACATTCTGTAACCAGTAAGCATATTAATATTAAATCAGTGTGTTGTATGTGGCTCTTTAGACGCAAGTGCAAGCAGTTCTGTTCCATGATCAAGCTTTCTAGAGTTACGTTTCCGGCAATTCCTCCACACACTTTACAAGCGCTGCATAAACAGAATATGTCTAGACGTGCATAATCAATGACGAGGTATTTACTACAACAGACTGACTAGAACCAATGCCAATATTTGCTTTTTTTATTTGCTATTGTTTTGCAAATGAAAGCTAAAATTCGGCTCTATTGTTTCATTTTCAGCTTTTTATCTCAACCAAAGTTTCCTTCATTGTAAGTTCTTGCTATTCCAATAGTTTTAGGAATGTAGGTTCTCTGTGTTTCTATCTCTGCATTCCTCATCATCATGTAACTTTACATGGTGACAAATGATGCCTTTTTTACATAGCAGAGAAATTCTTTTGGAAATCATCTTGGCAACAACATGGGTATAAGCTTGGATTGTTACGAGAACCTATACAATTATAGCATTATTACAATTATAGCAACTAACAGAAATAGCATTAAACCAATAATATTAATTATTGAGTTGTACAAATTTGGCTATACTGTACATCGTAACTATTATATTCCAGCAGTTATTGACTCTTGCTTTCACAATCATTCATCATTAGGTGAGACCAGTGGAGAATCACAAAACTACTGTTTACACAACCACAAACACTCTTGATCACATGAGGGAGGAAAAAGAGAGGCTTATTTTTAAATTCTGATTGTTTGCAGTAGCTCCATATAAAACAATATACAGACTATGAACATAAATAAATTAGTGAGGACTACACAATTTGAGATACGATCATTGTGAAGAAAAGTATTAACAAATATTAAATATATTAAAATATATAATCAAGCATAGGGTTTATTCTCTCGTGTACATTGATGGCATATCTAAGTGATCAAGCAGGCATTCATGATGATCTGGATAACTTTGTTCTTGTGTGTAGGCCATCGCTGAAGAGAGCAGGGCAGGAAGCCAGGAATGGTTTATTACTGCACACAGGACTAACCAATAAGCATATTGTACTCTTTTATTAATAAGCACTAAAGACTTGTAACAAAAAAGTATAGGTTAAACCCATGAGTCATTAACACATGTACTTTTGCTGATGTTACTGTATGTATTATCATAACAAAATGGCACTAAATAATGGCACTGTTTCCTTAGATGTGCTTCATTTTCTTCCAATAATTGTTGTGGCTGTAGACGATATGAAAGAACTCTGCAGATCACATACATGAACTGCAGCAAGCCACAGGTATGCAACACGTTTTGACAGTGAAAGTGTGTTCTCTTATACGTCACACACACGTCTGAGCTATTTTAATTTTAACCTGTAAAATTAGACTCTTCATGGGGGGTGAGGGTGGGGGGGTTGACGTTTGACCAGCAGTCTATAAATGATAAACATGAATACAACCTACTTTCTAAGAAAATCTTATTACAAGCAGGAACTAGGCTATTTTGTCATTTAAAAGTACACGTGCTGTACAGCATTCTGTAATAATACCTCTTCTTAGTGGAATAATCCCATCATCTTTGGCTACCTATGACTCACTTACAGGACTTTCACTGTTGGCATCACGTGAGTTGCCTGATGGTTTAATGGCATGAGATTACAAACTTGGGGGGGGGGGGGGAGACAGCTCCATCTCCATGGGTGTGTCTGAAACATAAATGTAGCTACTTATTTAGACTACATACAGCAGCAGGAGGACATGAGTCACATTCAAATTAAATGTTTGCATAGATTTTATATAACTTTAGTTATATTTTATATAACTTCATCTTAACAGTTTTAAAGATAGCATACTGTATATATCACCATTGTCATACATAGTACATAATCTATAATCTATCATGTACAATAATAATTACCATTTATCCAACAAATAATAAGGTAAAAAAATATTCATTATACATTAATTTACCCCGAATGGTAAATTATTCCATTTCACCTGACTTTTAGGGATATCATTGTGTATATAGTGTGATGCATTGTGATTTTGACTTTGTAAGACAGTACAAGTAGCAGCATACCTAGCACCAGAAGTCACTGCATATTGCTTTGAGGGGAAATGATGGTGACATCGAGAGAGCAGTTAAAGAAAGCAACAAATAAAAGTGTCTTTTCACTCAAACACGTACATGTTTAAATTGCAAAGATGCCATAGCCATCCAAAGCAAGAGAGCAAATCTGGCAAACGCACATTAAGTGGGAGGACTGCTATACACTATTCAGCCTTGTCAATCTCAGTCACTCAGGTCAATCAATAGTGCCTGTGCATCACGGATGAACAGCAGGTTGCAGTACTCTGGCCTTTGCAGTACTCTATTTTCGCTTCTCCACACTAACAATAATGAGTTCTGAGATAAATGCAATCCATTAGAATTCTTAAGTTATCATCTGAAACAGTCTCGTTCCTTATTTGTAATTGGTTACAGTCACTGGATCTGCAGTGAAACAATGCTCACGCATCCCAAACTTCGAGGTAACATATTGTTTAATATTATTGCAGCAGCAATTTTCTTTTGGCCTGTCACTTTTCCCCCCAACACAATCTGAATAATCTCCTGTTGTGGACAATTAATGACAGTATCAAGTAATGCTGGGGCAGATATAATGAACAAAACTCACTGTATGCTTCCATCACCCGCTTCTGTAGGTGAGCGAGCCACTTAATCTGTGGTGTGGGGACATGGGCAGACATGGATTAGAAGAATCCATCTATGTAATACACTAGTCCCCCGTCCTGGTCCGGGGGATCAGCAGCTCCATGACATAACACACATTTAGCAAGCTGGCTTTCATAGAAGAGAATCAAAGAATAAAAACTATCTGCTCCTGAAACCGCTAGCAACAAGCCCAGTTACAAAAAGCAGCCTTTTATTGCACTCTAATGATAAGAGAGAGCATGTTACAAGGATATTTGGGACTTCACTACAGTAAAGAAGACTGTAATTTTTTTTGGCTATGGAAAACTGAACCATTTTATTGCTAAAGACGAAAGATCAAAGTTATCTTGGGCCGTGATTTAGCAAGCAAGTATATGACCTTCAATCACTTACTAGCTATAAATCATTGGTAATTGTTATAAGGTTATTAACAGAACTCCTAAAACCCTTCAACCATTAAACCTCTATAAAACCTTTGTGCTTTCACTCAGGCAAAGCTTAACGGGTAATATCTTGTATAAAGAAAATGAACACTTCCCAGATTAACAATAGCCTCTGCACTGACTTTATGCTGTGTTGCCCATTCCAAAGATACATTTATATTAGTCCATGAGTGGAACCACACCAAATTAAAAATGGTCTGATCATCGGTTCCAGTAAGAGAGACTAAGCAAACAATTACAATTACAGTAAACAATTATTCCTGTGGTCAGCAATCAGAACCCATTTACACACAGACCCTAAAACAGCAAAGAAGGAAAGACATACTCCTCGATCTGTCCCAGACTACTTAAAGCTTATGAGTGTACATATGGCAGGGCCAGCACTTAAGTTTGCCCTCCTTGTCATTTCTCAGATGTGACTCAGCTGCAATTCCACAAAATTATAGGGCAAATCGGGTTACTTTTTTCCCCATTTAAATCAAGCAAATGTCCAAAGATGAAATACTTGTTGCTGTGCAAAAAAAAATTCTTTACAGAGACCAGAGAGATCAAAGTAACCCCTGGAGGCGAAAAGATCTCAAAGTGTACTTTGATGGAAAGCTAAAGATTGAGTTTCTTTCACGCAACGGGCCTCATTTATCAAACTGGATACAAAATCAATTTATTCACAGGAGCAATAAACATCAAATGTGGTGTTTGTGAGAGTCCTGTTAGTTTGGAAACATGAGATTCTGTGTTATCATAAATTTATGTATGATACTCAATAGTAATGATTGATCAGCATCAATTTCTGGAACTGGTGAGTTACTATGCTTTCAAGTTTAAAAGGATTATTCATTTCAATTGCACACACAAATCTAACAAAGTTTTGTGCAACTTGATCAATTCATATTGATGATTTAAAAGAAAGCAATCCAAAACAAAAGAAATAGGAGGAAAAGTTTTTGTGTGTCTGTAACCATGTTCACATCACCAAGTGAGACCATTTATTTAGTTTTTTAATTGAGTTGTGAGATTTAAAAATCTTGGATTTTAGTGGAAAGCCACTTCTCAACATTGGCTCTAAGACATGGCTGTGCAACGTCAATGACAACATGCTACCTTTTCAAAATGCTTATCTCACGGACACCATCATCATCATCATCCAGCGTCAGCAAAGCAGAAAAAAAGATGATCAAGTTGTTTTTTTATTGTCATTCCACTATATAACCAGTATACACTGGAACAATGTTGTTTCCCCATGACCATGATGCAACACATGATACAATAGCAAAGTATAAAGGGCTATGTAAGCGCAAATAATAAACTAG
The DNA here is from genome assembly GCF_022655615.1 of Tachysurus fulvidraco. Lineage (NCBI taxonomy): Eukaryota > Metazoa > Chordata > Actinopteri > Siluriformes > Bagridae > Tachysurus > Tachysurus fulvidraco. Next base: position 11,150,403 of record NC_062536.1, read on the forward strand.
ATCATGTCCTCTAAACAAGAGGAACAGTGTTAAGTGGGAAGGAACTAGTGCAAAAAACTCTACGTAAACTAGTGATTTTGATAACAGCAATAAAATAGTTGGAAAAGTAAAAATGTCCACAAGCAGCAATAACATAGTTAACTGGTATAACTATAACACATACATTTTCCAGATATGCAGTGGAAGGATAGGAGAATTGGTCATTTACTTGATTATTTGGGGGATTTATTTAAGCAATACTGGAAGGAACCTACCAAAACAGAGTAGTGTTCAAAACAATTGGTCGAGATGTTTGTTTCTGTGGCACAGGTGCATTCCCATTAAAGACATGTATGCATTCATCTGTGTCAGGAATGTAAACCATTGGGATAGACGTTATTTGTTTTTGGAGTAGCTTTTTATTTTTACAGAACGAAAACAAAACATTTTTAACCTAAAGGACTGATAACTCAGGCCCAGTAATCGAGAATGTGAACATTCCTGCAGGCACATAATGATCTGGATGACCTTGTTCTGACAGTGTGTAGGCTGATGCTGAAGACATCAACCGTGGGAAGTGGGTTGACTAGTGTACTTAGTTTACATACATACACACACACACACACACACACACACACATATCTATATATATATATATATATATATATATATATATATCTATATATATATATATATATATATATATATATATATATATATATATAGAGAGAGAGAGAGAGAGAGAGAGAGAGAGAGAGAGAGAGAGAGAGAGAGAGTACAGCCACGCATGAAAAACATTCCTTTTTCATATATGTTTAAGAAGGGCACACGTATGTATGTGTGCATGTGTGCGTGTTAAAGAAGGCCCACTAGAAGGATGGAAAGATGGAATGAACAAAAAACAAACCCATCCCTTTGTGACAAGTGATGTGGCTGTTTTTGACGCCCATATAAGAATAAAATCACCTGATTCGACGTACATGTTATTATAACGTGCGTTATTACACAAACATGTCCACGTCACACCGAGGCGATGACGTCACGCCAGGCGACCACCACGTGTGAGTAGCGTCTTAATGAACACAATAACGTCTGCTTCACGTACATCTCATGTGGCGTGTGAAAGTATTCCAGTATTTCAGCTCCGTTCAATTTGTGCCAGTCATAAACAAGCAACAATTAAATGTAGAGACAAAAGACACTCGGACACAAATCCGACTCCAAAATAATCTGTGTATTTCCCAGGAGACAAAGTGCTAAAGCTACTTAATTTCTATGGCACTCGGTACATAAATAAGATCCAGCGCAATCACAGCGCACTGCGGACTAGCATGCTAGCAAGCTAAGCTACATCAGCTAGCTGAACCTGCGTTATAGCGCACGGCGTTAACGTTACATAAACAGTCCAAACGGAGTACAGTAACCTCGACACGGTGGCTGTTAGTTCATATAAAACTTTACGTGCTGTTTTATCTTTAAACGTTGTGTGACAAGAGAAACCTCTGTTCTTTAACCCCAACGGTGCTTTCTTGCTTGCTAACTTTCCTTTTCTTGTCACTGGTTAGAACCTAACCGACATATTTATCAGGCTATTAACGTCACGTGGATATGTGGATGTTAATTGTAATATGACAAGCAAAAACATCCGAGTTACGCTATTAACGAGAAAAAGACCTGCCGTTAAAACCGTTAGCAGTGCGCGAGCCTCCGTCACACAATGACAAGCTAACAAGCTAATGAGGAAAAAAAAAAGCCACAACTCGAACAGCCCTATTTTGGTACCGCAGGATACGTTTCTACGTACAGAAATAAATCGGCTATAGTTACCTTTTTCATGCGAGGAGCCTCAGCGACCGTTCCGTCGCTGTTAACGAACGCTTCGCCGCCGTTTTGTTGCGGGTCCGGTCGTTTCATCGCTGACGCTTGAGGCATCTTCACCGGGTTCGGGCTCACAGGACTCGGGTCGCCCCTGACAACGGGCTCCGACAACGGACATGTCACAGAAACATTAGCCTCGTTGTTTAACGAGCCCTTTTCATCTGTTTTGGGGTTAACGGGCGAAACGACCGGCGATTCTTTCTTAGGGACGTCTTTTAACTCGACCTCAGCCATTTTCGCTGCCACAACCTGAACTGACATCGCGGCGATCCACAGTGTTTTTACTGAACCGAGGAACCGACACACAACCGGAAAAGAGTGGAGAAGGACGAACCGAATCACCGCAAAGGATTGTGGGAGTTGTAGGAAGAGTATAGCAGGCTACTGGGGTCAGGGGTGTGTTTGTGTGTTGTTTTTTTTAAACAAACGTTCAGTGGATATATTTAATGTTTTACATGCAGTAAATTGTCAAAAAAAAGGTTGCTGAAATAAACATTCTATAAGAGAGAAGGTTGAAATATTGTTGTTTTTAACATTCAGTTTGAATTCGATACTTAGATCAGGTGGACATTGTTTACATTTATAAAAGCAAAACATGGCATAAAGAGAACACAATTACACAAGCACATAGAAGTCTAAAAATGTGCATTTTATTTATTGCATGTCAAAATAACCAAAAAAAACTCCCAAGAACTGAATCAAAGAAGTCCTTTTGGCAGATATCTCCCAAAATCAGCCATGTGAGTGCTTACATAAAATATTTGCTGAAGATCAAGCTGTAAAAAAAAGATGCAAATTAAACAACAAATAATAAGATGCTCCATAATTTGGTCCATTAGCAGGTCAGATCATGAAAAAAATAACTATTTATCTTTATGCGTCTCACACACAAACACACACACACACCCCTGATCTAAAGTGTGATTACGATAACTGCTCCCTGTATAAACCTTTCCTGTAAGGGAAATTACAGCTTCAGCTAAATCTTAATCAGCTCAGGGAGTAATCGCCATTCTGTTGTGTGAGTGTGATGAATAACTGTAGAAAGTGAGAAGCACATTACCAGTATTCAGCACAACCAAAACCACATGTCAGAGTTTGTTACGTAAACATTTTCTCACATCAGACCTTAATTGGTGAACATCATATTTCCTGAATGCAGAAAAGTTTCATTAACAAACTCATAACCAGCAAAAAGCGAGTCTCATTTAGGTCCTGTTACCTAAATAGTTTATATAGTTTTAATAACAAGGATAACAAGCATGGGCAGAATGGGATGAGAAATATACTGTACAGCAGAGATAAGAGGTTTATGCCTTCAACAAACTCACTGATGCTTCACTAAACCACTTAGAAGAATGGCGGGCATAGATGCCTTTATTATCGCCACATATACATTACAGCACAGTGGAATTCTTTTCTTCACATACCCCAACTGAGGAGGTTGGGGTCAGAGTGCAGAGTGCAGAGTGCAGGGGCAGCTATAATACAGCGGAGGAGCAGGGAGGGTTGAGGGCCTTGCTCAGGGGCCCAACAGTGGCAGTTTGGCTGTGCTGGGCCTTGAACCCCGATCCTCCGATCAACAACCCAGAGCCTTAACCAGTTGAGCCACCACTGCCCCACTGCCCCACTTATACAGAAACATAAAAAAATACCAAATTCACACATTCAATGCTGAAAATCTCTAAGCTTTGTATGAAACAAAGCTGTCTCACATGTGGAACAAATGAAACACAACTTGTTCTGTAACATAACTTTCATATCAGAGCTGATGTTGGGCTGCAGTTGCTATAGCAACCAAAGAACCAGCCAGCTGTTTCTCCAAAGCACAGGAAAAACAGATAATATTAAATTACAACCACATACAGCCATGTACAATATATTACTCACAATGTGAGCAATTCAGGGTATTGTTTTTACTTGGTTATAACATGGTTATACCAGTATTACTACTCAAATATCCAAAGGATGTTGACTCCTGAGAGCCCCAGGATGACACATCTGTAGAGGAACAAAAAGACACACATCAGAATTTATTTCTCCCAGGTTACACAATAATTCAATTCTTGTGGCTTGTATTAGTCATTTGGTAAAGTTGTCAATGTGTTTTTGTACCCCGAATTGATATTAAAAAGTCATGCCAGATTTCCTGCTAGTTTCAGTAACACTAATTTTCTTCATACTCATATGCATGTGGCTAATCACCTATAAATCATTCTGTAAATTCACCGCATATCCAATTCGCATTTAGTGACATCTAATAAAACTTTTGTCTTTATTTAATAGTTAATCTTATTTTATGGATTTGTGTTGAATTATTTTAATTCAACTTGTTAATATGCAACAATGAACAAAATTTCCTCTAAATATGTGTATGCAGTCACAAAAATAGGCCATTAAATGTTAAAAAAAAAGAAGTAACATTTGTATTAACTAATGCATTATACAATTTAAAACTAATCAAGGTTCATATTAGTGAGGTTCCTTTTTACACATGTTTACACATGCTCAGAAGCTTTTATTAATTTTTAACCAAACTGGATTTTCATAAACACTGCAAATTCCTTGTGTAAATGCTCCAGTGATCGAGCCATGAATAGATATGTAGACATGACATGAGTACTCTTACCCCAGCATCCCAGTCTTCTTGGTTTTGATAATGTAAAGGAACATGAGGATTGTGTGGAACAAATTGTTTCTTCCCTACAAATCAACAAGCCACGTTACAGGAATAAAGGTAATAATAAACGGCATTAATCATATGGAGGGCACAGTGGAGAACACATTGTACCTTAGGCAGGCTGTAGATATGGCCTTGATACACAACCTGATAGTGAGGTGGGGTGATGCTGCTCTGGTGAATGCAGAAGAGGTTCTCGTTGAAAAGATCTGAATAAGCCATACCAAAAAATGGGTTGAAAAAAAAAAACATGTCTAGAAACAGGGGCGGCATTTCATCTGTGCTTATCCCTCAGTCAGGGATATCAAATACCTTAGCTTAGCCCTCAGTGAGAATTTAAAACAAGAAGAGTTTTACATGTTATACTGTATGACTACATAGTAAGCCAAAAGTTATGGTATTATTTAAAATGGCAAAAGTGGACACCAAAATGTTATGCATGATGTAATGATGCCAGTCTTAAATCAAATCAGCTCATGTATGTGTGCATTCTCTACAAACAGTGTCCAATGAATGCAGTCATTAATAAAAAAAATTCACAAGACAAAGAACAAATCAATAAATGTTATTTTTATTTATTATTGAATGGATTGTTTGCATTAATATTTTGTTTGTGCTATCAACTCTGGTAATAAGAATAGTGAAATTTCACTGCTTTTGGTTGCTGTCTTTGCGGCTTTCCGCTGATTAACGTTATATACGAATGCCTCCATCTCTGACTGCGCGTGCACGCTGCGCGTGCCTGTGCTTCTCCATTCCAATAAAGCAGACAGCTGATGACGCACTTTTGAAAGACTACAACGAACGCGCGTAAAAGCAAAGTAAAAAAAACTTGGATCAAACTGATAAATAATTTTCTTTCCCATCGATGACATGTCCTGCATTTTAAAGTAATTTTTATTGTTTATTTATGAAAGTAAAAATTACACTTTTAGTTTTAGGGTGGCTGAGATCACAGACAGGTGGGATGAAGCCACCCTAAAAAAGGTCTAGAACCGCCCCTGTCTAGAAATAAATATAAATGCAGGGCTGTCAAATGTCACGCATTGAGAGTGACAGTCACACATTTGGGTCTTTTGTCACGCTCTCCCGCCACACTTTTTGACTATTTATCATATATTTAATACGCCGGAGCAACCAAAATGTATCAGACCGCACCGCTACTTATCAGCCAATCAAAAAAAAAAAAAAAGAGGCTACACAATAGCCAATCAGAAAATAGCACTATCTGGGTAAGATTTAACGCAACAACCAATGAAAAAAAAAACATTCATTAGCGAGGGTATTTTCGATGGTCGGTTTGAACAAAACCTCAAAACGAAACAATCATGACCATAAAAATGGCTGGGTTTAAGCCGAACTGTTTTAAATGGGAGCAACATTACAAATGATAAAGGAGTCCAAAAGGCAACAAACACTTACAATAAGTAACAACAGTCATAATCTCTCTCTCTCTCTCTCTCTCTCTCTCTCTCTCTCTCTCTCTCTCTCTCTCTCTCTCTCTCTCTCTCTCACACACACACACACACACACACACACACACACACACACACACACACACATTAATAAATGGAAATTAAACAAATACTTTAAATGAGCCCTGTAAATGTTAGCATTTTTTATGGCTTTACCTGGTTTGTTTGGAGTCTGGATAAAATGTTGAGAGGTGAAGGTTTTTCCATCTGGGTACTTTGGGTGAGGAGGAAGTCTGGAGTCCAGGTATGTGCACAGAATATTCATGAGGATCTAAAAGAAGTTAAACAAAACAGTCAAAGCTATTCGAATAGTAATGTGGAAGGTCAAACATTCCTATAGTCCCTGTTTACATGGTGCATTAATATACGTATATGTGGCCAAGGCTAAATACAGGTGTGAACAGGGCCAAATGTGTCTTGAAGTTGCACTGTGATCCAACTTACTGATTTTAGTAAGCTAGAAATTATTTAATCAATGGAAAACAATTAATCAATTCTCTGTTTCGATGATAATTCTGTGATATCAGAGATTAAACCAGTCGCTTCATTCGTATTCTACACCCATGTGGCTAAGCTTTTATTTTGAAAAAGTGTATAACGTGCGTAATGGCACCACCTACCGGCTACATTATGTAAGTAATTAAACACTGATTGGAAGAAGTCACGTGGGTTTATCAATTTTGTGGTTTAAAGTCCTCATAAACTGGCATAGGTATATACACTAGATGTCGCCTTGGGTACGGCAGTACATTGGAACGAATGCGTCAAAAGAGTCGCCATCTTGGTACAGGGGACCCCCTCCTCTTAATGCATCAGCGTCAATGTAGGCAAAGAAGTAAAATCACCACAATGAGTGTCATGAATCATGATGAATGCAATTTTCTAGTTTTTTTTGGTTCGTTCCAAATGTCAGACATGTATTTATCATTAAATCCAGAGAAAATTTAAGGTTTTGATATTAAGATACTCTACTTTTTCAAAATATAATGCATAGTGCTAGTAGGTCTAAGTTAATTAGTTACATTCTTCCACTTGAGTAAACTTCAAATGAACAATCGCTACTTACCTTATAGCCTACTGCATGCAACACTGCTACAATGGCATGACTATACATGTTCATTTAAACATTAAAATTGTATTGGTTTATTAAATATGACACACAAAGCAATTTGCAGGTGGAAGCAATTCACAAATTTGAGAGGAACATAATGTGAAAGTTAGATAGTTGAGGTGCCAAAGACTGTTCAATCTTTTCTTTATTCCTGTCCCGCAATACTCTTGCCACATTAAATAAGTATGTAGTAAAGTCACATAAACCAAAAAAAAAAAAAACAAAGTTTGACTTTGAGGCTGAACTTGTGTGTTACACTGCCAAGCTAACTGGTGACATCCTTCCAGGACTATCAGCTGAGTTAGTATAAGTGTTTAGTATCCCTGCAACAACACAACCTTACACAGTTTCTTCCTGACACTTTTGCTCTGCAGTTCTAGAGTATGAACCTTTGCGACATGGTGTTGTCTCAACTTATGAAAGGCACAGACAACCAGTGAAATTAAGCTACAGTCATCATTGTCTATGCCATCTTGATGCCAATGTGATCATGAAGACCAAATATGTCATATTATACATTTTCTTTAATTAACATATGATAAAAAAATCCAAAACCTTTTCAGGCATAATCTGATTAAATGTCCTTAAGTGAAGTAACTTGATAAAAGAGCATTCTACTTGTGTTAAGTCCAGGACAATCTAATAAAATATGTTTGACAGATAAGGGAATCTTACAAAACATACATAAAGTTGGTTCTTCACCTTTCTTCCCCTTTCTTCACCAAAAAGCATGGGTCAATTTTTAATGTCCTTATTAAGAGCTTTGGAATCTACAAACATTGCCGGTTTTAATAACTGTCAAAAACTAATAGGTAACTAGCATGGATTAGCTGCGGTCGTTAACCAAGGACTGAAACAAACCAATGCAACCAGAAATATAATTTCCTAACATTGAATATTATAAAACACATTGTGAAATGTAATCCCTTGCTGTCTGGTTTTTATATTTCGTTCGTTTGAACAACCAAACGCAGCACAGACGTCCGGCATCGTCCATGAATTTGAAGTACAAGACACCTGTACAAAGATGGCGGATGGTTTTGACGCATTTTTAGGACCCCAAGGTGACATCTAGTGTAGATATCTATGATAAACTGGACTTCTGATTAGACAGAGAGCGATTTCCTGTCAAAAAAGAATAAAAGCCAGACTTATGGCTGAAAATAGTTTGCGTCTTTTCCTCAGCCCGTACTCGGCCACGACTGCACTGCCTCACAAACTTTATCCAAACCCAACAATCCCACTAGGTGAGTCGACCGAAACATCGTATTTGTTCATATTACATTAATATTTATCCATCTTACATTCAAGGTGGGGATGTCACAAAACATTGTCAATCATAACCTTTTTGCGAATGTGACCCATTTTTAAGAACCACAGATTTATTCATGTCATTACCAGAACACATGATTAAAATGTTTAAAAATGGTCTGTAACCTGACATGTAATATGCTTTGCAGGACATATCTGCCTTAAACTAAACACAGAAGAAGACTGACATAATAAAATGTGCTTTCCAGGCTTGCTCGAGCAGAAATGATGCATGAAATCAGATCACAAGCATTCATTCTCCATAACGGGACAGGGGAACTCACATCAGAGTCAGTTGGGAGATCCGTGTCCCATTTCCTGTTCTTCAGGTTCCCGCCAGCGTTCCAGCGAAAGGAGCTCATGCAGCCACTGTGGGCCAGCTCTAAAGAGCATTAGCATAGAATTATTGCAGTAAATAAATCCTAAACAGACTCAAGCAAAATCAGCATTCCACATGCCACCCAATGCTGTGTGTTTTGTCCAAAGATAGTTACCCTTGATTCTCTCTACCAGATATTCCTGGTTGGATGTGATGTCCAGATATTGCACTATAGTGTTAAGAGTGGGAATGGCTGAGGCTTTGGCTACAGCAGCCTGTTTCAGATTGCTGATACTGGCCTCTAGAGGGAAAAAGAAAGCATGAAATGAGAATGTAAAAATGCAATACAAGGTGCTGGAAATAACCCTACAATAAATAACAATAATCATATGAGCAGATACCTCCTATCTGTAACTCCGGGCAGCCCATTCTCCTCAACTGGCTGTTAATGGATTCTATTTCCTTTACCAGATGAACCAGAATGGTGTCATTTATCCACTGCATGTGAGAGAACAGAACAAATAAGCTTCTAAAACTACAACAACAACAACAACAATAATAATAATAATAATAATAATAATAATAATAATAATAATAACAATAAACACAACCAAAATGGCATCTGTATTAGTTAGAATTTTGTGTCATTAAAATGATTTTTCCCCCTAAGAATCCTATTTTGCTTTATCTAAATAAGTTAATGAGAGTAACTGACTGCAACTCACATTTCTTAGTTTGGCGGTCCAGCTGTCAATGCTGTCAGTAACCACACGGCTGGTTGTGATCCGTGCCCAGACCTGAGCAACACAAAAATAATTCAAACAATTCATATGAAATCTGGCTTCCTAACTAAAAAAAGTTACCCCACACACACTCCAACACTATGAACCATACAGCGGTGCACAGGTATTTGAATACCTGAATAAATCTTTGAGGGACCAGTATTCAAATGCTGTGTCAGGGGTAGATTTTGCTCTCATCTGGTTTTGTCTCTAGCACATTGAAATCAAATCCCAAGACAAGCATCTTTACTAACTTTACTAACTGCTTAGCTCTCTAAATGAATTGTGAATAAAAGCATTGGCCATATGAATAGATGTAAATAAGTAAACACAATATTTTTGGCCAGATCCTGTATCGTTATTATAGGAAAAGAAAAACAGTTAACCTCTTCACCAGCTTGTTTGGATCCCAGTTCAGTTTCGTCTTTGTGGGCAGAGGGAGCCTGTGAGTGGCATGCTGGCTGGTACTGGAACTTCCTCAGACTCTGAGCATTGTAAATCAAACTGTTGTAAATCAAGCGATAACAAGAACATTGTAATCATCAACAAAATACAGTGGTTAAGAAGAATAAAACATACGTCTTGTAGATATTATGAACATAATAATCTTTGAGGGGGTGAACAGAAATCCTTTTTTATATCACACCAAGCCTTCATTAATAAACCGTCAACCCATTCCAGCATGACAATGCCCTTGTGCACGAAGCATTAAGACATAGATTACCAAGGTTGGTGTTGCTCTTGTGGATGAATGAGCACAAATTCTACATCCATGTTATAATATCTAGTGAAAAGTCTTCCCAAACAATCAGAGGCAAAGTTAAAGCCCATGGTGTTGGAATGGAAGGGTTAATACAATGTACTAGGCAGAATTATAACAATATATTTAAAAAATGTCACATATGACATGTTTCATCAGAAGCTCTGGCTTCATTAAGGTTTGACAGCATATGATCTTATATAGTCAAATAAAAGCTCATTGGAATTCAGTGCTGTGTGTACAGACCTTGCCAAATGCCAAAGACGGTGAAAAAGGTCTACTGCTGCCAGGAGTGGAAGGGCTGCACAGAGGTGGGCTGAATCCAGACACACAGCTGGGGGAAAACTTCGGACTGGTGCTGGGGGGGCGCACCGCTCTGAAACTGAGCACGTTCTGTCCCTGTAGTGGAGACGACTGGGGAACCACCGGAGTCTCTTTCTTCTCTGGCTTTTGGGGAGGGGAGGCCTGAATTCCTGCAGGCAAAAGGTGTACAGCGTAGAAAGCAAACATACAAATAAAGATATTTTGCATATTAAGTCAGGAAGGACTTTCAGCCATATAGTCTGTTTTGAAAAGAAAAAATACAAACAATTGCTAAAGCAGCTAAGCATGGCTTATGCACATAGCCACTTTTATGAGCTTTTCATGTTCTAATTTTATGTGCTTTAATCTTAAAAGAAGCTCTTTGGTATATACTGCATTATATCTATAACACCAATGTTAAACCTGCTGCAGCCATTTACTGTAGTGAACAAAAACGTCTTTTGGGATTGTGTACAGATTTCTAAATGGATCACAAGTCACGTTAGAAATACAGCTACATATCAACAAACATTTCTGCATGATGGTTATTCATAATTACCTGAGTTGCGGAGGTCGAGGAGTCGATGTTGCTCGGGTGAGAGAGTAATGGTTGAAGGCGCCATGGTGTACTTAAAATACTTCCAAAAATTAAAGACAGCACGCAGGCTGAACAGAGAGGCCATGGCAAGTTCTGGTAATTAAAAAAATCTTAGAACAAAATAACCGACAAAGATGTCATTTCAAAAAAAATTTTTTTATCCTTTGTATCCATACTTACCAATGTACCAGATTGGCCAATAAGTTATGTTATAGTATCTGCTGAGGAGATTTCCTGACCTGCAACACATGTAAATACTCGTTAACATACCAGTGTGAAAAATACCACGTTACATATCACTTACATGCGAGATATTTTTTAGAATTCCTTACATTTCTGTGTAAATCATTCCAGCAAGAGAGACATTGAGAACCGCCCAGGCTAGGAGAACCCGACGCTTGTGTTCCTCTCTTCTCATCCTCATGGTCTTGTCAATGAGAGATATTGTCCCTTCTCTTTGTGGTGTCATTGCCTGCTTTGGTTTTGTGCTGTCTGTTAAGCAAAACAGACTCTTACATGAAAATGAACTGGATCCACCTCTTTGTCTTAGCCACACTGCTAGATTCAGCAACTTTTTAGACTCGTTTAGAAACTTCATTTGAAAACATAATTCAAGGCAAATCTAGTGGATACTTAATTTTTGAGTATGCATATTATGCATTCTTTGAGTCAAGAAGAAGCTTTTATCGTCATTTCAACCATATATAGCTGTTGCAGTACACGGTGAAATGAGACAACATTTCTACAGGACCAGGGTGCTACACAGAGCAAAGACAGAGCTAAGGACTTATTAAGTTAGTCCTAGCTACATAATGTGCATCTGTACAACCTGGGGCAGTGAGGGACAAGACAAAAAGACAGAAAGACAGTGCAGGACAAAAGACAGTGCAGGACAAAAGACAGTGCGAACAATTATCCCAACATGACATTTTCTGCTTTTTGTCACTGAATATCAGTTGTCAGGTTTTTGTGCTGCTGCTTATTATCCATCCAGCAATTTATCTGTACAGTGAGACAGCAGGTTAATCTTCTTATGTGGTTTAAGTAAGACTGGCTAGGGATGCACAAACAACAGCATAAATTGTACTTTTTCTCAGAGCTGGTCACAACAGACTCCAATATGCTACAGTGCAAGGTGGACTATTTAGCCAATGGCAAGTAATTGAGGAAAAAAACAACCTATTGCGGATTTCTCTAGCCAAGCCAGACAGCCTGCTGGGACAGGATGTTCTAGCTTTATCATTTACTGTACACGTTTCTGCCTCTTCCAATGATTCTTCTCATGGTCCACAGAATCCGGTGACTAGGCCTTAGTCCTACTTCAAATGTAGCTTTAAATGTAAGACCTTAGCTCTGGATAGCACTGGTACAGTACTCTCACTAGTGCTCATAACATCAATTCAATTCAATTCAAGTTTATTTGTATTGCACTTTTTACAATTGACATTGTCTCAAAGTGGCTTTACAGAACATAAACATAGAACAAAATGTTAATATAAAGAATAATATAAAGATTAATAGAATACAAAATTCAAGATTAATATCAGATATATTTAAATGTGTACGTATTTAGCCCCAATGAGTTTTTCTTTTCCCACCTCTTTTGGGTTATGACAAGTCATACCGCCGGTGCTAGGATTGGTTCGGAGTTTATGTTTAAAATCGTTCAGCTCAGGGATTGGCTACTGTGAGCTATGCGTGACCAATTAGATTTTAGGAAGGCGGGACTTGTTGACATATCGGTGGGGAAAAGGACCTTTGTTTGTTAATCTCTGTTTTAGTGACAAGCTGAGGATATAATTAGGTTCAGAGATTTAAAATGTGTTCATAGATTTATTTTTTATTGTTTTATTTCGTGGTTAGGTTTTAATGTTGACAACTTCAACTATTTGTTATTATTATTATTATTATTAATGCAAAAAATATAAGCACAAGAGTATAGATTCTCTGCTGATAGATTAGTGAGTTATTTGGCACACTATAAACAAGTGTATATAGGTACAAGTATACGCAATATGACAATGTTCTGCTAGACAAAAACTCAGAATGTCAATGAGAGCAAAATTCTGTGTTTTGTAAGTGGGAGGTACGTAATCTTTTCCCCACCTTTCAATCGCAGAGCTGCATCAGCCAATCATCAGCATCTGTGAGGTCATGTATGAAGAAGAGGGAGAGTGTATTATGCTTTATTATTGTTGTATTCTTCACTCTGTATGGATGTAAACACACTCAGATTGCACATTACCACATTCCTTCCAAATAAATGAAAATACATTAAATTGAGAAAGACAACACAGAAGAAACTGGATTTCCAAACACGTACGGAACATAGAAACAGTCTAAGCAAAGAAGTTGAGTTTTTAACAAAAAGTTCTGTTTTGAGGAGAAAGAATGCTGAGTTGCATCCAAAGAACACCATACCTACTGTGAAGCATGGGGGTGGAAACAACATGCTTTGGGGCTGTTTTCCTGCAAAAGGACCAGGACGACTGATCCGTGTAAAGGAAAGAATGAATGGGGCCACGTATCGTGAGAATTTGAGTGAAAACCTCCTTCCATTAGCAAGGGCATTGAAGATGAAACATTGCTGGGTCTTTCAGCATAACAATGATCCCAAACACACCACCCGGGCAATGAAGGAGTGGCTTCGTAAGAAGCATTTCAAGGTCCTGGAGTGGCCTAGCCAGGCTCCAGATCTCAACTCCATAGAAAATCTATGGAGGGAGTTGAAAATCTGTGTTGCCCAGCGACAGCCCCAAAACATCACTGTTCTAGAGGAGATCTGCATGGAGGAATGGGCCAAAGTACCAGCAACAGTGTGTAAAAACCTTGTGGAGACTTACAGAAAACGTTTGATCTCGGTCATTGCCAACAAAGGGTATATAACAAAGTATTGAGATGAACTTTTGTTATTGACCAAATACTTATTTTCCACCATAATTCGCAAATAAATTCTTTAAAAATCATACAGTGATTTTCTGGATTTTTTTTCTTCTCATTTTGTCTCTCATAGTAGAGGTGTACCTATGATGAAAATTACAGGCCTCTCTCATCTTTTTAAGTGGGAGAACTTGCACAATTGGTGGCTGACTAAATACTTTTTTGCCCCACTGTATGTGTGTGACAAATAAAATTTGATTTGATCGGAAGGTTGAAATATTGTTTTTAACGTTCAGTTTGAATGCGATACTAAGATCAGGTGGAAAATGTTTTTTACCTTTATAAAAGCAAAACATGTCATAAAGAGAGCACAATAATTACACAAGCACATAGAAGTCTAAAAATGTGCATTTTATTTGTTGCATATCAAAATAACCAAAAAACTCCCAAGAACTAAATCAAAATAAGTCCTTTTGCCAGATATCATCCAAAATGATGGTTATCATGAGCCATGAGTGCTTACACCAAATATTTGCTGAAGATCAAGCTGTAAAAAAGATGCAAATGATACAACAAATAATATGCTCTATAATTTGGCCTGTTAGCATGTCAGATCATGAAAAAAAAGAACTATTTATCTTTATGCATCACACACACACGTGTGTACTTCTTAAAAACACACACACACGCGCGCACACACACACACACACACACACACACCTGATCTAAAGTGTGATTACGATAACTGTTCCCTGTATAAACCTTTCCTGTAAGGGAAATTACAGCTTCAGCTAAATCTTAATCAGCTCATTCTGTTGTGTGAGTGTGATGAATAACTGTAGAAAGTGAGAAGCACATTACCAGTATTCAGCACAACCAAAACCACATGTCAGAGTTTGTTACGTAAACATTTTCTCACATCAGACCTTAATTGGTGAACATCATATTTCCTGAATGCAGAAAAGTTTCATTAACAAACTCATAACCAGCAAAAAGCGAGTCTCATTTAGGTCCTGTTACCTAAATAGTTTATATAGTTTTAATAACGAGCATAACGAGCATGGGCAGAATGGGATGAGAAATATACAGCAGAGATGGGAGGGTTTATGCGTACAACAAACTCACTGATGCTTCAGTAAACCACTTATACAGAAAGATAAAAAAATACCAAATTCACACATTCAATGCTGAAAATTTCTAAGCTTTGTATCAAACAAAGCTGTCTCACATGCGGATTATTTACAACGAATGAAACACAACTTTCATATCAGAACTGATGTTGGGCTGCAGTTGCTATAGCAACCAAAGAACCATCCAGCTGTTTCTCCAAAGCACAGGAAAAACAGATAATATTAAATTACAACCACATACAGCCATGTACAATATATTACTCACAATGTGAGCAATTCAGGGTATTGTTTTTACTTGGTTATAACATGGTTATACCAGTATTACTACTCAAATATCCAAAGGATGTTGACTCCTGAGAGCCCCAGGTTGACTCTTCTGTAGAGGAACAAAAAGACACACATCAGAATTTATTTCCCCTCAGGTTTCAACTCAATTCTTGTGGCTTGTATTAGTCATTTACTTATAAGCAATAGGCTACTTGTATTAGTCATTTGGTAAAGTAGTCTGAATGTATTTTTGTACCCCGAACTGATATTAAAAAGTCATGCCAGATTTCCAATATTCAGTAACACTAATTTTCTTCATACTCATATGCATGCGGCTAATCACCTATAAATCATTCAGTAAATTCACCGCATATCCAATTCACATTTAGTGACATCTAATAAAACTCAGAGCGCTGAAAACAAACCCTGACTGTAGAAGGATTTCTTTTGTCTTAAATGAATAGTTAATCTTATTTTATGGATTTGTGTTGAATTACTTTCATTCATATGAATCAATGAACAAAGTTTTCTTTAAATGTGTGTATGCAGTCACAAAAATAGGCCATTAAATGTAAAAAAAAATGTAACATTTGTATTAACTAATGCATTATACAATTTAAAACCAGTCAATTGAGGTTCATTTTAGTGAGGTTCCTTTTTACACATGCTCAGAAGCTTTTATTAATTTTTAACCAAACTGGATTTTTATAAACACTGCAAATTCCTTGTGTAAATGCTCCAGTGATAGAGCCATGGATAGATATGTAGACATGACATGAGTACTCTTGTAGTTACTGCTGATAGTGAAACTTACCCCAGCATCCCAGACTCCTTGGTTTTGATAATGTAAAGGAACATGAGGATTGTGTGGAACAAATTGTTTCTTCCCTGCAAATCAACAAGCCACGTTACAGGAATAAAGGTGATAATAAACGGCATTAATCATATGGAGGGCACAGTGGAGAACACATTGTACCTTAGGCAGGCTGTAGATATGGCCTTGATACACAAGCTGATAGTGAGGTGGGCTGATGCTGCTTTGGTGAATGCAGAAGACGTTCTCGTTGGAAAGATCTGAATAAACCATACCAAAAAAATGGGTTGGGGGAAAAAAAAAACATGTCTAGAAATAAATATAAATGTTAGCATTTTGTATGGCTTTACCTGGTTTGTTTGGAGTCTGTATAAAATGTTGAGAGGTGAAGGTTTTTCCATCTGGGTACTTTGGGTGAGGAGGAAGTCTGGAGTCCAGGTATGTGCACAGAATATTCATGAGGATCTAAAAGAAGTTAAACAAGACAGTCAAAGCTATTCGAATAGTAACCTGCTAATGTGGAAGGTCAAACATTCCTATAGTCCCTGTTTACATGGTGCATTAATATATGTGGCCAAGGCTAAATATAGGTGTGAACAGGGCCAAATGTGTCTTGAAGTTGCACTGTGATCCAACTTACTGATTTTAGTAAGCTAGAAATTATTTAACCACTGGAAAACAATGAATCAGTTCTCTGTTTTGAGGATAATTCTGTGATATCAGAGATGAAATCAGTTGCTTCATTCGTATTCTACACCCAAGTGGCTAAGAAAGCTTTTATTTTAAAAAAGTGTATAACATGCGTAATGGCACCACCTACCGCCTTCAATATGTAACCGGTAGGTGGTGTAACATTATTGTAATTAAACACTGATTGGAAGAAGTCACGAGGGTTTGGCAATTTTGTGGTTTAAAGTCCTCATAAACTGGACTTCCCACTAGGTGAGTCGACCAAAACATCGTATTTGTTCATATTACATTAATATTTATCCATCTTACATTCAAGGTGGGGATGTCACAAAACATTGTCAATCATAACCTTTTTGCGAATGTGACCCATTTTTAAGAACCACAGATTTATTCATGTCATTACCAGAACACATGATTAAAATGTTTAAAAATGGTCTGTAACCTGACATGTAATATGCTTTGCAGGACATATCTGCCTTAAACTAAACACAGAAGAAGACTGACATCATAAAATGTGCTTTCCAGGCTTGCTCGAGCAGAAATGATGCATGAAATCAGATCACAAGCATTCATTCTCCATAACGGGACAGGGGAACTCACATCAGAGTCAGTTGGGAGATCCGTGTCCCATTTCCTGTTCTTCAGGTTCCCGCCAGCGTTCCAGCGAAAGGAGCTCATGCAGCCACTGTGGGCCAGCTCTAAAGAGCATTAGCATAGAATTATTGCAATAAATAAATTGATAAAGCAATAAAGCATTCCACATGCCACCCAATGCTGTGTGTTTTGTCTAAAGATAGTTACCCTTGATTCTCTCTACCAGATATTCCTGGTTGGATGTGATGTCCAGATATTGCACTATAGTGTTAAGAGTGGGAATGGCTGAGGCTTTGGCTACAGCAGCCTGTTTCAGATTGCTGATACTGGCCTCTAGAGGGAAAAAGAAAGCATGAAATGAGAATGTAAAAATGCAATACAAGGTGCTGGAAATAACCCTACAATAAATAACAATAAACATATGAGCAGATACCTCCTATCTGTAACTCCGGGCAGCCCATTCTCCTCAACTGGCTGTTAATGGATTCTATTTCCTTTACCAGATGAACCAGAATGGTGTCATTTATCCACTGCATGTGAGAGAACAGAACAAATGAGCTACTAAAACTACAATAATAATAATAATAATAATAATAATAATAATAATAATAATAATAATAATAATAATAATAAAACACAACCAAAATGGCATCTGTATTAGTTAGAATTTTTTGTCATTAAAATGATTTTTTCCCCCTAAGAATCCTATTTTGCTTTATCTAAATAAGTTAATGAGAGTAACTGACTGCAACTCACATTTCTTAGTTTGGCGGTCCAGCTGTCAATGCTGTCAGTAACCACACGGCTGGTTGTGATCCGTGCCCAGACCTGAGAAACACAAAAATAATTCAAACAATTCATATGAAATCTGGCTTCCTAACTAAAAAAAAAGTTACCCCACACACACTCCAACACTATGAACCATACAGCGGTGCACAGGTATTTGAATACCTGAATAAACCTTTGAGGGACCAGTATTCAAATGCTGTGTCAGGGGTAGATTTTGCTCTCATCTGGTTTTGTCTCTAGCACATTGAAATCAAATCCCAAGACAAGCATCTTTACTAACTTTACTAACTGCTTAGCTCTCTAAATGAATTGTGAATAAAAGCATTGGCCATATGAATAGATGTAAATAAGTAAACACAATATTTTTGGCCAGATCCTGTATGGTTATTATAGAAAAGAAAAACAGTTCACCTCTTCAGCAGCTTGTTTGGATCCCAGTTCAGTTTCATCTTTGTGGGCAGAGGGAGCCTGTGAGCGGCAGGCTGGCTGGTACTGGAACTTCCTCAGACTCTGAGCGTAATCACCCATAGAGCGATTGTAGTTCCAGAAGGTTGGACTGTGTGACTGAGATGTCGACTCTGGACTCCCTGATGAAGAATTAAAAAAAAAACATGTCCTCAAGAGAAGTAAGGAATAATTGATGAAGCTAATGACAATCTGCATTTTGTCAGGTTTATGCTTTTGTGTGTAGAACATATTTCTTATGAGAGAGAGAGAGAAAGAGAGAATGTGTGAGAGAGAAAATTACGAAAAAAGAGAAAGAGCATGCAGGCAAAAAAGCCTGTGAACATCAATATTTATTTATTGGTTGTATTTTCTGCTGTAATAAACAATGCAAAACCCTGTAAACATGTAGTCCTATCCTTATTTATTTATTTATTTATTTAACAACAAGCTCATTTATTTCAGTTAACTTGGTAAAATGAATGCTTGACAGCCTTACACTTCCACATCAACAGTCCTGTGTTATCACATTATGCACAATTTACCAAGATGACCCCGGTGGCTCTTCTCTTCCTCGGAACGAAGGAATTTCTCCAAAGATTTAGGGTCATCCATGTAGTCTTCCTTCCCTCCAGGAGAGCTAAAAACAGATGGAGATGTGCGATAGCGTGTTCTTAGACTGGTGCCTTCTACTGGGCCCAGGCTGCTCGGGTAAGGAGAGGAAGACGGACTGTAGTTCAGTACCTAAAAGAAATATATTGCTATTTTCAGGGCAATCTGCTAATAACAAATAGTCAGAAATAAAAACAAGCTGGTAAAGAGAATGGACCATTTACAGCTGTTGTAATGCAAGCGATAATAAGCACTAACTTGTCTCACTGACATTTTACATTTACATTACTATAAATTGTTAAAAAGTACCATGTGGTGTTCATTAATGAATTGAACATTGTAATCATAAACAAAATACAGTGGTTAAGAAGAATAAAACATTTTAGGACACCTTGTAGATATTAGGAACATAATCATCTTTGAGGGAGTGAACAGAAATCCTTTTTTATATCACACCAAGCCTTCATTAAATACACCATCAACCCGGCTCTCCGCTTCTAGCGTTGAAGAGTTTTAAACTGGCGCTATGATTGGTCGAATTATTATTTTCCCAGGTTGCTGCCCAATGCGGTTACACCCATAGGCGCATTGCCTGGTGCGCAAATGCACAGACAGTTGGACTCAAAGGCATCAATGGTTTTTTACGATGCGTATTTTGAAGTGAAAAATCGTAGCAGCGCACTTTGATGTCTAAATGCGTATCTGCTACACAAAATGCGTAAAGGTTGGCAGGTCTGCATTAAGGTTTGACAGCATATGATCTTATATGGTCAAATAAAAGCTCATTGGAATTCAGTGCTGTGTGTACAGACCTTGCCAAATGCCAAAGACGGTGAAAAAGGTCTACTGCTGCCAGGAGTGGAAGGGCTGCACAGAGGTGGGCTGAATCCAGACACACAGCTGGGGGAAAACTTCGGACTGGTGCTGGGGGGCCGCGCAGGGCTGAAACTGAGCACGTTCTGTCCCTGTAGTGGAGACGACTGGGGAACCACCGGAGTCTCTTTCTTCTCTGGCTTTTGGGGAGGGGAGGCCTGAATTCCTGCAGGCAAAAGGTGTACAGCGCAGAAAGCAAATTCTTCTCAGACATGCAAATAAGGATGTATTCATTTTTAAATTTCATATATTACATATTAAGTCAGGAAGGACTTTCAGCCATATAGTCTGTTTTAAAAAGAAAAAAAAACAAACAATTGTTAAGCAGCTAAGCATGGCTTATGCACATAGCTTTTACGACCATTTCATGTTCTAATTTTATGTGCTTTAATCTTAAAAGAAGCTCTTTGGTATATACTGCATTATATCTATAACATGATGGTTATTCATAATTACCTGAGTTGCGGAGGCCGAGGAGTCGATGTTGCTCGGGTGAGAGAGTAATGGTTGAAGGCGCCATGGTGTACTTAAAATACTTCCAAAAATCAAAGACAGCATTCAGGCTGAACAAAGAGGCCATGGCAAGTTCTGGGTATTAAAAAAAAATCTTAGAACAAAATAACCGACGAAGATGTAATTTCTACAAATTTGTTTGTATCCTTTTTTTTCTCTCTCTGAGAATCCATACTTACCAATGTACCAGATTGGCCAATAAGTTATGTTATAGTATCTGCTGAGGAGATTTCCTGACCTGCAACACATGTAAATACTGGTTAACATACCAGTGTGACAAATACAACGTTACATATCACTTACATGCGAGATATTTGCAGAATTCCTTACATTTCTGTGTAAATCATTCCAGCAAGAGAGACATTGAGAACCGCCCAGGCTAGGAGAATCTGACGCTCGTGTTCCTCTCTTCTCATCCTCATGGTCTTGTCAATGAGAGATATTGTCCCTTCTCTTTGTGGTGTCATTGTCTGCTTCGGTTTTGTGCTGTCTGTTAAGCAAAACAGACTTTCACATGAAAATGAACTGGTTCCACCTCTTTGTCTTAGCCACACTGCTAGATTCAGCAACTTTTTAGACTCGTTTACAGACTTCATTTGAAAACATAATTCAAGACAAATCTATTCGAATTACTGAGCAGAGGCTTATGACTCTCTACATGACTCTTGTCTTATTCAGCAAGTGTGTAAGATGTGCAGTGACCACAAAGAATTATGACTGACTACTATTGTCTGTTCATTTTAAATTCCATTCTTCTAAATTCACTAATAATAATAATAATTTATTCCATTTGTATCTTTTTTCTATGTCCAAATAAGCAGTTTCGTTTCTTAACATGTATTACAGGTTGCTCGTTACAGCACCACTGTGCTTATGTTTACTTTTTATTAACTATCAGGACAAAAGCAGAGTAATATACAACAAACTCTGATATTTGTTGCTTACCTTCTCTAGTTAGCATTTAGCACAGAAGCGGCTAAGTGCCCTCTGCAAACTGTAGCACTTTATTAGTGCTTTAAAATAAACCTAAAACAGAAACCTCCACCTATAATACACGGCAGAAATTATAAATAAAGTTACAGAAAGCTACCAGAGATACATATCTTAAAACTTATAAACCTAGCCTGCATCGTCTCAAGCGCCAAACGATGCAGCGTGAGATTCTGGCTGAATCCCAAATAGCACTCTGTTGCTAGTTAGTGCACTAGATAGGGACTAGATGTAATTATATCAAAGAATCTGTAGGGCGCTTCTAGGGTTTAGGGTAGGGTTAGGCAGCTGTTTTGGGAAACGACCCAAGGAACACGCGTCAACTCACCGGAAGTTTAAAATATTTCAAAATAAAAGCTATGGCGTGGATTTCGGATTTTTTTTTACCAGTTCTAATTTAAAATCTGATTGTTTTATTTATCTTGATTATAATATCTGTCTGTAATTAGCTCACATTGCCACAATGAGTTTCTTTCAAAATTAAACATTATAGTTTTTTCTTACCTTTTATTTTGAGTGAAACTAGAATATCTTTCAATTGAAATTAAATTACTTTTAAAACATATCCACATGTTTACAGGCATCCACATCTGCACATCAGATTCATCCATTTAGAGAAGCAGCATTCATGAATATTACACGATATGAATTTCAATAATTTCAGTCAATTTAATAGCCTTTTTTAAAATAGTCTTCACACATATCATAAAAATCTGTGCAATTTTCCAAGCATAACATTCAAAACTCTGCATAAAGTCACATATCACTGCAACATCTCTAATATTTTCCCATTCACATAACAAATTTATATTAACCCCAAAGGAGTCCATAAGTAGAGGTTATAAATGTAGATGTAGCTGAAATTAAATCTTGCGGAAGTGTGAAATCGTCATATTTGAACATTCTTCCATACCTAAAATGTGACTTTTGCGCATTACAGTGAGGATGTAGAGCGCACGCTTTACTACAGGGATGTAGCTCAGGGATAGAGTACACACCTTACTGTGGGGATGTAGCTCAGTGGTAGAACACACACCTTACTGTGGGGATGTAGCTCAGTGGTAGAACACACACCTTACTGTGGGAATGTAACTCAGTGGTAGAGCACACAACTTACTGTGGGGATGTAACTCAGTGGTAGAGCACACACATTACTGTGGGGATGTAACTCAGTGGTAGAACACACACATTACTGTGGGAATGTAACCCAGTGGTAGAGCACACACATTACTGTGGGAATGTAACTCAGTGGTAGAACACACACATTACTGTGGGAATGTAACCCAGTGGTAGAGCGCACACATTACTGTGGGAATGTAACTCAGTGGTAGAACACACACCTTACTGTGGGAATGTAACTCAGTGGTAGAACACACACCTTACTGTGGGAATGTAACTCAGTGGTAGAGCACACACATTACTGTGGGGATGTAACTCAGTGGTAGAGCACACACCTTACTGCGGGGATGTAACTTAGTGGTAGAGCACACACCTTACTGTGGGGATGTAGCTCAGTGGTAGAACACACACCTTACTGTGGGAATGTAACTCAGTGGTAGAGCACACAACTTACTGTGGGGATGTAACTCAGTGGTAGAGCACACACATTACTGTGGGGATGTAACTCAGTGGTAGAACACACACATTACTGTGGGAATGTAACCCAGTGGTAGAGCACACACATTACTGTGGGAATGTAACTCAGTGGTAGAACACACACATTACTGTGGGAATGTAACCCAGTGGTAGAGCGCACACATTACTGTGGGAATGTAACTCAGTGGTAGAACACACACCTTACTGTGGGAATGTAACTCAGTGGTAGAACACACACCTTACTGTGGGAATGTAACTCAGTGGTAGAGCACACACATTACTGTGGGGATGTAACTCAGTGGTAGAGCACACACCTTACTGCGGGGATGTAACTTAGTGGTAGAGCACACACCTTACTGTGGGGATGTAGCTCAGTGGTAGAACACACACCTTACTGTGGGAATGTAACTCAGTGGTAGAGCACACAACTTACTGTGGGGATGTAACTCAGTGGTAGAGCACACACATTACTGTGGGGATGTAACTCAGTGGTAGAACACACACATTACTGTGGGAATGTAACCCAGTGGTAGAGCACACACATTACTGTGGGAATGTAACTCAGTGGTAGAACACACACATTACTGTGGGAATGTAACCCAGTGGTAGAGCGCACACATTACTGTGGGAATGTAACTCAGTGGTAGAACACACACCTTACTGTGGGGATGTAACTCAGTGGTAGAGCACACACATTACTGTGGGGATGTAACTCAGTGGTAGAACACACACATTACTGTGGGAATGTAACCCAGTGGTAGAGCACACACATTACTGTGGGAATGTAACTCAGTGGTAGAACACACACATTACTGTGGGAATGTAACCCAGTGGTAGAGCGCACACATTACTGTGGGAATGTAACTCAGTGGTAGAACACACACCTTACTGTGGGAATGTAACTCAGTGGTAGAGCACACACATTACTGTGGGAATGTAACTCAGTGGTAGAACACACACATTACTGTGGGAATGTAACCCAGTGGTAGAGCGCACACATTACTGTGGGAATGTAACTCAGTGGTAGAACACACACCTTACTGTGGGAATGTAACTCAGTGGTAGAACACACACCTTACTGTGGGAATGTAACTCAGTGGTAGAGCACACACATTACTGTGGGGATGTAACTCAGTGGTAGAGCACACACCTTACTGCGGGGATGTAACTTAGTGGTAGAGCACACACCTTACTGTGGGGATGTAGCTCAGTGGTAGAACACACACCTTACTGTGGGAATGTAACTCAGTGGTAGAGCACACAACTTACTGTGGGGATGTAACTCAGTGGTAGAGCACACACATTACTGTGGGGATGTAACTCAGTGGTAGAACACACACATTACTGTGGGAATGTAACTCAGTGGTAGAACACACACATTACTGTGGGAATGTAACCCAGTGGTAGAGCACACAACTTACTGTGGGAATGTAACTCAGTGGTAGAGCACACACATTACTGTGGGAATGTAACTCAGTGGTAGAACACACACATTACTGTGGGAATGTAACTCAGTGGTAGAGCGCACACATTACTGTGGGAATGTAACTCAGTGGTAGAACACACACCTTACTGTGGGAATGTAACTCAGTGGTAGAGCACACACATTACTGTGGGAATGTAACTCAGTGGTAGAGCACACAACTTACTGTGGGGATGTAACTCAGTGGTAGAGCACACACATTACTGTGGGGATGTAACTCAGTGGTAGAACACACACATTACTGTGGGAATGTAACTCAGTGGTAGAACACACACATTACTGTGGGAATGTAACCCAGTGGTAGAGCGCACACATTACTGTGGGAATGTAACTCAGTGGTAGAACACACACCTTACTGTGGGGATGTAACTCAGTGGTAGAGCACACACATTACTGTGGGGATGTAACTCAGTGGTAGAACACACACATTACTGTGGGAATGTAACTCAGTGGTAGAACACACACATTACTGTGGGAATGTAACCCAGTGGTAGAGCACACAACTTACTGTGGGAATGTAACTCAGTGGTAGAGCACACACATTACTGTGGGAATGTAACTCAGTGGTAGAACACACACATTACTGTGGGAATGTAACTCAGTGGTAGAGCGCACACATTACTGTGGGAATGTAACTCAGTGGTAGAACACACACCTTACTGTGGGAATGTAACTCAGTGGTAGAGCACACACATTACTGTGGGAATGTAACTCAGTGGTAGAGCACACAACTTACTGTGGGGATGTAACTCAGTGGTAGAGCACACACATTACTGTGGGGATGTAACTCAGTGGTAGAACACACACATTACTGTGGGAATGTAACTCAGTGGTAGAACACACACATTACTGTGGGAATGTAACCCAGTGGTAGAGCGCACACATTACTGTGGGAATGTAACTCAGTGGTAGAACACACACCTTACTGTGGGAATGTAACTCAGTGGTAGAGCGCACACCTTACTGTGGGAATGTAACTCAGTGGTAGAGCACACACCTTACTGTGGGAATGTAACTCAGTGGTAGAGCACACACCTTACTGCGGGGATGTAGCTCAGTGGTAGAGCGCATGCTTTGCATGTATGAGGCCCCGGGTTCAATCCCCGGCATCTCCAGCATAGATGGCTTTTTAAAGGAGCACTTTATTAAATTGGAGTCCAAATAAAACTGACAACAGCACAGAAATAAATGAACATACACTTAATAAGAAAATGTCTTGCGTGATCTGGATGACATTTACTGATAGATGATCACTTCCACAGTTTTCTTTCCCTTTCTAAAAGTAACGACACATCAATACAGTTAATTGTTTTTTCTATGCGATGTAATGTCCTAAACAGTATATAGACTGTGCAATTAATTATAAACAATCTTTGTCGGGATTTCTGAGCTTTTATTTTGAAGAACCGCCGTGCACCGCCTTAGTCACGTGACTAGTGAGCGATCTACTGTTTTTACTAACCTTCTGATATGATCTTGAAATGACGGTGAGTCTTTACGAGCTCTGAAAACCAGATATTTACAGAGACAGATAGGTCGAACACACAACTCCTATATGCCATTACTTTGATTAAAGTTGTAGCTCATGTCCTGTTAATTCGTTTATTTTGCGTTTTGTATATTCTGAGCCTCCTGAATGCCGTAGTTTGTTAAAAAATATATTGTATAGAAGCACAACACACTCCATATGCACGCTATTGTCTAGCTGGTATCTGATGAATACTGTTTTTAGTATTTATTATAATTCTTCTGCATTGTCATCATCATCATCTTTTCTTCTTCTTTTTCTTCTTTCTCTTGTTCTTCTTCCTTCTTTTCTTCTTCTTCTTCTTCCTCCTTCTCTTCTTCTTCTTCTTCCTTCTCTTCTTCTTCTTCTTCTTCTTCTTCTTCTTCTTCTTCTTCTTCATCATCATCATCATCATCATCTCAACCACAAATAAAGTTATATCACTTTGAAATCTGGTTTCTCCCAGAAGTGAAAAGGAGAAAGTTTTATTTAAATATATCACCCCAGTTCCACTGAAATGACCCTGTGCCTTTCTCAAGGTTTAGCATAAATAATTATTTCATTAATATTTTAGTACGTAAAAAAATATTGGCAAATATGTAAGAATTTATAAGGTTACAGTGAGAACAGTGAGCTTCATCAACATCAGTCTGGCCACCTGAGTTAGAAGATAATCATGGCATTTAAACACAAGCCTCTTCATCTTCTCTACACTACAGTGTAACTGTGCAAACAAAACAAAATGAACGGCGAGAAAAGTACACTTGGAAAGCAAGGTTTTAGACAGGTTTTAGGCAGACAGTGGATGTACCATTGCATGTGTTGAACTGGATACTTCCACTTTATCCCTGGCTGACAGCCGGGCACAGGTTCAGAATGTAATGTAAATATTGTTTCCATATTATTTAAGTAGATCTGGATGACAGACAATGATACCATAATACTGTGCCTTATGAATGACAGTTTATAATAATTTATTTCTGTTGATTTAGTCTTTTCTGCAAAAGGTCAAATAGAGCTTTGGAAAAAGGACAAGATGAGCAATCCACTTAGAGGAGAAGTTATCAGATTGTACAAGAATGTGAGAAAATCTTTGCATTTACAAACTATTTGCAGTTTTTCATCATGAATATTGAATGTCTGTGTACCTTTGCATTTACTGCAATGTTGGAATCAACTGTAACATTACATTTTCATGCAAAAATGTATACTGTTTTGTTTTGTTTTGTTTTAAAGCTTCTCTATCTTGGAAGAGAATACCCAAAAGGCACAGTTTATTTCAGGGAGCGGCTAAAATCAGCTTTTATGAAGAACAGAGATGTTACGGACCCTGAGCAGATTCAAAAGCTTATTGATAGAGGGGAGTTTGTGATTAAGGAACTTGAGGCTCTTTATTTCCTACGAAAATACAGAACCATGAAGAAACGCTACTATGACCCAGAACACTGAGGCCATCATGTCTGTACAATTGGCCAAATCCTATATAGTGGATAAAGCATTTATAAACATTATTGTGATGTTTTATTGTGCTGAAAAAGAATTTGGAAGTGAAAAACTATTTCAGGCTTATCCTTTTTCTATTTTAAGGTGAATATACAGTGTTGTTGATCTAGTATTTGTCATTGATTTGTAAATAACACTTTATATGTGATATTTGATAAGAGTGAATGCAACAATAAATGAATAGATTAGGCATAGACTTTGTGTGTTTTATTTCATATATATCATGTTATTTTCATA
The DNA here is from genome assembly GCF_022655615.1 of Tachysurus fulvidraco. Lineage (NCBI taxonomy): Eukaryota > Metazoa > Chordata > Actinopteri > Siluriformes > Bagridae > Tachysurus > Tachysurus fulvidraco. The sequence goes on from NC_062536.1 coordinate 11,178,521, forward strand.
TCTAAGATCAATTTTCACATACATCGCCCAGAGGAGAGATCTGAAATATTAATAAAATCATCTTAAACTGAGATTTGGAAACAATACATATGCAGTTAGAAAGAAATAGCAAGTTTGTGGGAATAGTGATGTACAGCATTTTAATGAATGTTTAGTGATGTTGAGTTATAGTTCAGGAAAGGCTGAAGACTGACAGTTTTATGTTGATGGGTGAAGACTGATGTAATGATATGAGATCATATGGGGATAAGAGGTCATTTTGAGATGTAGAGTGCTCAGACTTTCATCAGTACTAACAATGCTTAGGATAATTCACACTGACATTATTATTATTATTAATATTAATATTTGTTGTTATTATTATGTGCATTATTATTATTATTATTATGTGCAGTGGGGCACAACAGTTTTTTTATTTAAAAAATATATAAAAATGAAAATGAAGAAATGTTTAATATCTTGAATGATCTGGAACACAATTCTAGATCACTATTTAAACATAAGTATGTATGTAATATTGAATACATTTACCTTTTTTTTTTTTTTTTTTTTTTTACAAATTATAAGATTTTTCTTTATTCATTTATTCATTCATTCATATTAAATTATTTTTAAAATTAAAAAAAAAATTCTATTTCTGTCACAATTTATCAAATTGACTCACTACTAAATGGGTGGTCAGAATTTAAGTTTTCAGTATTCTTTGTCAATTTTCAAGATAAAATAGCTTCATTTTTTTCTAGCATAGAAATGATTAAAGTAAAACCTTTAAGCTACCAAAATGAACTTTTTTTTAATTTCTATTACAATTTATTTTCAGACATTACTCTGCTTCCTGTTTGGATAAACAAGCTCAGCTCGTAGGCTCTGTTTCCCTTCAAATTACCACTGGGTTGGATTTGATGAGTCCAAAAGATTCACACAAGTCTGAATAAAAGTTAGCCACTCTGGATGTCTGCATTTTGGCCATGTAGAAGAACTTCAGTTGAGAGTTCAGTTAGTTCTTGTCCATATAGATCTTTATATTTTATGTGAAGATGTGCATCAGGGACAGTGGTAAACACAAGCCATACTTTTGGTCCACTTTACTAACAAGCATAGAGAAGGTGAACTAAAGACGGTGTACCTGATAATTAAACAGCTCACACTTACCTTCTACTTTACTATTTTGTAGCTCTTGTATCAGGTTAAATACTCCTTTACTAATATACTGTAAGGCCTGGTTCCTGTTTACATTTACAGGAAGTTTTAAATTAATAGTCTGAAACTAGTCTGAAAGCAGTCAGTAAAACAACAATCAACACAATTCATAAAGGAAAAGAACCCTGGTTTGCAACAATAATGTTTATTATATACAACAAATCATTTTGCAAAAAGACATTCACACCTATCCGCAGCTTCGTCCTGCTATGCCAAACGAAAATAGAGTCACTTGAAGATATGTTTGAAAAAAAAATTTTTTTTTGCCTAGTTAAAAGATACGTGTTGAGTGTCAGCATTAACTGGAGAATTTCAGTTTAGTTTTCATCCATAAAGGGATTCAGATTCAACGGGAAAATGTCTGTCAGGACCAGTAGTAGAATTGTGACAGATACACAAGCTTGGAAATGAAAGGTGCATGAAAAGGTATGAAAGCTTGCAGGATGAGTGCAAAGAAGATGAGTTTAAGGACAACTGAAAATATCCTATACAGATCTGTGTGCTTGAGTTTTTGTGATATCCAGCTCCACATCACAAAATGCAAGGCTGGTTCTGCCAGATTTCTCTTTCTCTCTAACCATCTCAAGTCTATCTGCATTTCCTGTGGCCTAAAAATGTAAATGGGCCAAAATTGTAGAAACACTGCAATAATAATAATTACATTTATGCAAAAATAAAACTGTCTATACTTACCTTCTGCTTTAGTAATTTGTAGATCTTATAGCATGTTAAATCCTCCTTCATTAATGTCAGGCCTGGTTCTAGTTTTAATCTTCTACCCCCTGCACAGAAAATATAAAAAAAGGTTATACATTGCAGTATAAGACACTGTTTTCTCCTGTAGAATTTAATACAACTTACCTGAGAACAAACTCACAGTCTGCCCAATAACTATGCAAACTAGAGTTCCCACTGGGCAGAAATACATGTAAGAGAGTGAGTACCAGTAATCAGCCAGCAGAGGCCTGAAGAAACAAGATACGAACGTAAGTGGATTTTGGTTTACATTTGCATCTTTTAAATATATTTATTCACTGAGATGATAATAACAAGGTGTAAATTGCCACAAGGTCAGCACATCGTAGTCAGGGAAGTCGTTTCCAAGAATACACTGCAGCCAACACACACAGTACACACTCACGGTCACCTGACTTCTACACCATCACACCTGTCACAAATCATTACTGGACTCTCACACGCACTATCACTGCAAATGAAATGCTCAGCCTGTGAATTCATCTGAATCAAATTACTTTGTTCTCTGTTCTGGTTTTTACTTTGGCTATCTTCTTGATGTTTGTGCTTTATAAGCCCTTGTAGTTCTCTCTGTGCCTCATGACCTTGCCTTATGTTTTTGGATTCCTTTGTCAGCTATTTCATTAAAAGACACTCTCAACTGCAACTGAATCCATCTCAGCCTCCTCTTATGACACACAAGTGTAATGAAGTACAAACAAACACCGGGGACCAGTCTCCAAGTGTTATACTACAGACAAATTCATATCTTATTGGTCTCAGGCACACAACTATACACAGCACAGTGTTTTTTCCAGCTTTCCATGACAGAAAAATTAGAATTTAAATAAACAGGAATTTAAAAAGGAAAACTATAAAGGATTTTAGGTGACAGCAACTATATAGACTATATTTGGTATTTAATTGTGCAGTCAGTCAAACTGCTAATAATTCAATTCATAAAGTCAAAGATCCCAAACAATAATATTAACACATAATTACACCAAATCATTATGTAAAAAGCTTCACACCTGTCCATAGCTTTGTGCTGCTCAGCTGAAGTGACATAGCTTGCCTGTGTTGAGTAGCTTGTCCAGTTCAATACGTAATTTTCATCTGTGGTGACGTTGCAACCGTGTGTCTGTAAAGCAAGAGGCCTGATATTCTCTGCTAAAGGCTTGTAGATCTGAGCTCCAACACAAACCCAGAGTGACACGATTAATCCGCTGAGCAGTCCAGCCAAGCCTCCCTGAAACACACATGTAATAATATCACAATTCACCACAGCACTGCTAACAACATGGATATGATATTGTGACAAAACACAAGAACTTATAAAACTGTAATCTTTGGCAAATTGTTGTCATTAAACGATTAAAACACTTCAGGTAAACAGTTATACTATTTTATGACAGGCCTCATCACACCTCCTTATCATTAATAATTGTCCTGTAACAGCATGTACTATCATGTTTTAGTCCACCTATATATTAATTTCTTCTTTCACAATTATAATAGCTAATCGATTATAATCAATATAATCACAATTATAATAAACCATCTCAACAAAGGAATCAAGGGAGTAAAAGTAAGAACAACAAAACATTGTAATTATAATAACAGGAAAATTCTCACGTGTGAGTGTCATTGAGAATGTCACCTGCCGTAGCATAAAGGAGCAAGCTACAAAACACGTGTCCTTCCTCGGAGAACAATCCGACACTCGCTAATCTGTTTGCCTTCTAAAAAAATCTTTATTTCATTTAATTAGGGTTTGGTTATCACCTTTATTGTTTATCATTTATCTTCTCAGTTTTATTTTTGCCCATGTTACCTCTTGCATGTAGCAAAGCTCACACTCTTGTTTTTATACATTCTTTTAGGGTCATAGGATCATCATACTGACATTGGAATTAGCAGAAGGAAACAGGATGCCTAAAGAGAAAAGGCCCAACAGAGGTCCACCAAGAACACCAAGAACACTGATAGTTGTCTGGAAAGTAAAGCAGAGATGAATCTCAAAATGTCTAACATGCCATATACGTGTTGTATGTGTAGTTCCTGTCTCTTGATTGTTAACGTTACCTGTAACAATCCCCCCATCAAAGATGCAACACCAGCCAGCCCAATGCACGCTATTCCATAGAACACACCTGCACCAGTTAAATATGGCAGTAAAATATAGCTTTTAACAACAAATCTAACGACTCACAGATTCCACACATTGTCATATAAAACTAAACTTCTCACTCAGTCCTTTAGATGCCCAGGAAAGATGTTGCTGTGACAAGCTGAAGTATGGTCCAATCAGATCTGCAATTGTCACTGCAGCTAGAGCATTTATACTGGAAGAGACTGTGCTGTTATATGCAACACACACATAAACACATATGAAAATAATTAGCATTATTATTTTATACATCCAGTGCTTGTGTTGATGAGTAAAATTTTATATCTAGATTCTGCCATAAAAATATTGGAAGTTTTTTTAATTTAAAGTTTTGTGTGATTTCAGCCGACACATATCATACTTTTTAAGCCTAATGAAGTTTACTTTTTCTACTTTTTAAGCCTATTTCAGGTCTGTTGGCATTGACCTACTTATGTTTCTAGCACTTTTTAATAGTTATGATACAATGTAATGTATATTCTACATTGATCAGACCTCAGTGTGCCACTGTACGCTGCTGCCACAAACAGGCCAGGAATGCCAGGGAAGTCCCCCAGGATGTCCATTACCAGGTATGGCATGAGCTTTCAACATCACATGACAGGGTTTAGGAAACAAAATTGGAGTATATTGTGCATATATATATATATATATATATATATATATATATATATATATATATATATATATATATATATATATATATATATAATCTGTAGTACTATACGTACTACTATACTGTATATAGTATTTACCTGGTCTGGAGCAGACACCATTTTTGCTGTCCATGGATCACAGTTCTTATAAAATGAATACAAACACAAACCACAAAATCCTGAAGACAGAAGAATGGCCCAGAGTGACACCAAGTTTATATATAGTGACCTACAAAGAGACATACAGTTCATTTATAGCGTATCATTTGTCTTTATATGAAACTTAAAGAGTGTGTCTTCTCATGACGTGCTCACATTTTGGCATGGAGAAGAGTCTTGCAGGACACATATCTCTGCACCTGAACTTGATTAATACCATACATACTGGTCCAGATAAATGTAGTACCAATGACGATGGTCCAGAATGTGTGCCTCCTTAGAGGGCTGGGATCAAAGCTGAGACAGAGAGATGAAGAAAATCAAAGTATTTCTGCACTACAGCATTAACGTTCTTATTGTCACAGAGACATACAGTTCATTCATTGTGTATCTTTTGCATTTTATGGATGGCAGCTGAAACTGACAGAGTCTATCTTTATCCTAATGCAAAGCCCAAATGTTTTTGCTTTTGGTTCATTTTCTATAACAGCAGCTCAGACATTTCTATTGTAACTTGCTGATCTGGTGTTGATTATTTTCTGTGAGGAGATATTTTTTGTAACAGTCTTGGGAGTGTTTATAGCTGCTAAATTTTCGATTGTTTTAATTTCATTAATTAAAAATATAAATACAGTGGGGCAAAAAAGTATGTGGTCAGCTACCAATTGTGCAAGTTCTCCCACTTAAAAAGATGAGAGAGGCCTGTAATTTTTATCATAGGTACACTTCAACTATGAGAGACAAAATGAGAGAAAAAAAATCCAGAAAATCATATTTGCAGGGAAATCAGGTTAAGGTAGAACATGTTGTGCAGACCAAGTCCAAGCTCTTGCCCTATGTGTGAAAAGAAGCTCCTCCTCATTCTCTCTGTGACTGCAACCCATTGTTCAGATGGCTCAGGTCCTACACTTTCTTTCTTGTCTTGGTCCTGCACTGCTTGCTGCACATAAACTGTAGGTCACAGAGCTCAGTGTGGATGAAAAGCTCTTTGTGTCAGGATTCTCTCAATGCTAAACCATTCTTTAGCACCTTAGAGGGCAGTTTAAAATCTTTTAAGGTAAAGGTGTTCCTCACCAGAGTGTTGATGTGACACTGCCCTGACAGGTTTCTGTGTGATGTGAACACCAAGTTATTGGAAATTGTCCACTCTCTCTACAGGGGAACTGTTGATCCTAAGCAGTGGTGTAGTCTAGTTTTTTGTAGTGAGTATACTGTGAATCCCCCCCCCAGCCTCATACGCACCCATCCTAGAGCGACACCCCATAGGCACCACCACACTCACTAATGCATAAAATATGCATCTACATGTAATTAGAGCATTATTAAAGACTGCTTATGTGTTATCAACATTCCAATTTATTATAAGCAACAAAAGACAGTCAGCTGATAAAACCTGTGTTCCAGGTCCCTTAACATTTAAGGCTAAATGTTGCTCTTAAAGGTATAGTTCACCCAAAAATGAAAATTGTGTTTTTCCTCACCCTCAATTTGTTCCAAAACTGTATGAGTTTCTTTCTTCTGTTCAACACAAAAGATGATATTTTGAAAAATAACACAATTTTCATTTTTGGGTGAACTTTACCTTTAAGAGCTACATTTAGCCTTAAATGTTATATGAATATGGGACCTGGAGCACAGGTTTTATCAGCTGTCAAATTTCAATGTACATTTAAGAGTGAACAATAAACATTTGTTCAGCATTATCACCAACACTCTTTCATTGCAGAATATTATGAACTGAATGAACTGGTAGTTTACAAAGCATTCCAAATACATTTGTACTCGGGCTGTGTGTGAAATGTCACCCGAAGCTTTAGGCGCAGGCTTCCGAAAACACACAAAGAGTGTAGTTTGAGTCTGCTTTCGTTTCATATCTTCTTTTACATTAGTTAGTTCATTTCAAATTTTCGCCAAAAAACACCATCAAGCAATTAATTTTCCTCCCTGGTAGGTGATGTCAGATCAGGTCACAGGTCACGGAAGCCCGAATGGTCCAAAAACGTTAGTGATTCGCAATCGCAACCACAGTATGTGTTCGCAACACAGACGGGGTGAATTTAGAATGAAAGTTCGGTCACAAAACGATTTTTAAGTAGGTATACGGAAATCCTTGGCCTTTCCTAGTGGGTATACGGCATATACCTGCGTATCACGTACACTACACCACTGATCCTAAGGTCAGTTTTCTCCTGGAACCTTTTAAACTCCTCCAGATAGGCCTTCATATCCTTGTCAGAGATCAGGCCCAAAACAATAGTGTCGTCTTGACAATAGTGGTAGAGTTGGTAGTGCACACACAATCATAAGTGTACAATGAGTACAGCAGTGTGTTCAGGACACAACCTTAGGATGCTCCAGGGCTAAAGGTGAGGAAGGATAAGACATAATATGCCTAATAACATCTAGAGTGTTTAATTCTCTAATAATTTAAGCATTTGCCTGATTTATACTTTTTGATTCATTGCTTTTCTGGCTTTGTAACTGTGTACAGTTAACTCACTCCCATATGTTGAGTCGTCCACCATCAGCAGAGTCCTTGAAGATGACAGAGACCCCGCCCTGTAGAAGCACTGACTGGACAATGACAGCCAGGAACCCAGCCAGCATGATGATCATCTGGAACACGTCGGTCCACACCACAGCCTTTAATCCCCCCTGCCGGAGTGTGGCATTAGTTAAATAGCAATAATACAGTAAGCTAAAGCTTAGTTTGGCTTTTTTTATTTGATTAAAACTTACCAAGGTGCAGTAGAAGGTACAAACCACTCCAGTTGATATCAAAGCTCCCCATAGACGTATCCCTGTCACTAAGAGAAAGTTAAAATGTTTTATCTATCTATCTATCTATCTATCTATCTATCTATCTATCTATCTATCTATCTATCTATCTATCTATCTATCTATCTATCTATCTATCTATTTATTTATTTTCACTTTGCCAAATGTACATGCCTCGCTATGCATTAATTCTTCTGTGCAACTGTGGTCACTGACAAAACTCTTAAGATTATGCAACATTGTGCACACAACACATTCATTATTAATTTATTAAACATTAAATTGTTTGGAAAAAAGGCATCTATTTTTTTCGTTGCATCTTTACACCACAGTTTTAAATGTGTACTTGCTCATGTGGTTAAAAATTTTAAATAAAGTATATTTGTTTAAATACATTTAAGTTTTACCATGGAGACATTGCAGCATTTTTCATGTACAGCCCTGACATTTCAAGGCGCAATTACGTTTGGGACATAGCAATAGTTTGTTCAGTAAATGATACAATTTAAGGCATGTTTATTAATTTGTTGCACATCCATTGCTTGCACTGACTGCTTAAAGTCTGTGACTCATACACAACATCAGGTATTGAGTATCTTTTCTGGTGACGCTCTGGCAGACTGGAACTGCTTGATTCAGAGGCTAGTTTTTTCCTTAGTGTATGAAAGGTGCTCACTTGGATTTGGTTCAGTTGGTTGACTCAGTCACACGAAAAATTTCCAAGTTTTAGCTTTGAAAAGGAGATTTTCCTTTTGAATATATTTCTAGGCTTTAGCTTAGAATAGGAGATAGTTCCCAATCCTTTAATAGTTACTAAACTCACCAGCTCTCTCTTTCTTGTAAAAATGCTCAAAACATTTGATTTTGTTTCTCCAAAAGAGTAGAATTTTTTTTCTTCTTCTTTTTTGTTGTTGTTAAACATATTTTTGTAGAATACTGTATATTTCCTCTGACGTTTAGTTCATTAGCACCCCAATGCAAATGTAAATAATATGATTAGCTTACACTGGACAATTCCTTGGCCCAAAATGAAAGAGTAGATGATTTATTAATCCTATAACTGGGTTAATTTCACATTTAAAGACAGTATGTACAGTATGCTGCTAAGGAGTTGTTAAGGCTTACCTTGGTTTAGAGCCATAGCTGGTGCGTAGATAACCACTCCAGTGTGCATTAACTAAGGAATGAGAAAAAAAAGAACATTATTTACTGAGTGTGTATTCATAGTCAATGACATAAGCATGAAAAAGTAATTTTGTGTTAGAAAATATAGTTTTTTCAGTAAAATGGTTCACTGTCTGAATGATGAACAGCACTGTCCCAAACAGCCGAACCACTTTGTTGAACCGCAACTCTAGGTACTGCAGAAAAACAGCATCATAATGAATACTATAGATATCTGTGATAAAATAAAATATTTTTTCTCTATCATTTCAATAAAACAAAGGAAATAATGAAATGAAGCAAAATTGGGTCTTCAAAGTTACAACCTGCAGAATAAGATTTTAAAGGAAATCTTCTGCGATGACAAAAAACCTCAAGTGGCTCAAGCAATAAGTACCTTACCTCATACGTGCTTGTTATTCCTAGCCTATAGAAGATAGGAAGGAAGACCTCTGAGCTGATAACCACCATCAGGACAAAGCCTAAGCAGCTTAAAACAAAGATAGCTCCATTACAGTAGACCTCCACTGGTGTTCCAAGCACCGTGATAGCTGACATGAAGCTGGCCGTCAGTGATAGAGCGATGGGTACAGCCGACATACTCTGGCCACCCACCAGAAAATCCCTGACGGTCTGCCGTTGGCGCTGGGCGAAAGCATAATAAACACCGATAGCTGCTGAGATGACCAGCATGAGGGCAAAAACCACATAGTCCCAAGTACAAAAGGATGATGCTGGATTCTCCTTGGTCTCCATTATGTTGTGATGCAAAGTGATATAAAAGTGAGATATATAGCAGTATAGAGTCTGTGTGTATACCACCAATAAATATGAGTAATTATTAAGCAAAAATGATAAGTAATAGTAGTGCTCTGAGCATATCTTTGTATTAGTGAGAGTACGACATGCTTCCCTGGACAGAAAGCACAACTCTATATCTCCTTCACTCGAGGGCTCTTATTATTTCTGAACCTGCCATCAGCCCTCCCTCTGCTTTGCTCGGTGCTTGGCATTCCGTACATATTTTGTGTATTCAGCCTTCCACAGAATCAACCTCCGAATTATTGCTGCTATTTATTAAACATACATTTATTAAAAACATTTTAATAAAAATTATGTGAGTTAGGGGACAAAGCCTAACCTACAATCTGAAGTACATTTACAGCATTTGGCAGATGCTCTTATACAGAGTGACATAAAAAAAAATATTTTAAGTCTCTATCATTGAATATTAACTCTGGGTCTGTAAAATAAGAACCTGTTTTGGGCGCAGAGCAATCTATTGCTACTTTAATCTTTTTTCTCTTTAATCTATTTATTAATCTATTCAAAGTTTTCAAAGAAAGTACTCGTTCAAGTATTTCATGAAAAAGTAGGTCTTCAACCGTCGTTTGAAGATAGCCGATGACTCAGATGTCCGGACCCCGAGAAGTACTTGAGCTGCTGTGAGTCGTTCTGACAGTGCTATGTTAGTGGGTGTTGATTGAGTATGAATTGATTTTATTTCTATATTTTTTACCCTTTTTATACCCTGTTTTCTCCCAAATTAGTTAACTAATTCTCCATATTACAGAACAGGTACCAAACAGGGAGAGTGGTGCAATATGTTCTTCTGAGACTAACCACTAGATCTCAAACTGCTGCTCATGCTGCATCACAGGGCTGCGGAACACAATTAAAAGAACGTATTATAACGCACTGTTTTGGGTGCAGAACAATTTATTGCTAGCTACTTAGTAAATAACTTTTAGCTATAATAAATTTTAGCATATAAGTTTCAGTATAAAATAAAGTTTATTTCTTTAAGTAGCCTACGTCTTCGTTGTCTTTGCTTCAGAGAATTTTTATTAAATTCTTTTTGTTAAAACAAATTGTAGTGTTAAATACTTTTTGTTAAAAAATATTTGTAGTGTATATAAAAATGTTTTTTTTTGTAAAATCTGTTCACATATATAAATGAGACATTTTGTAAAAAAAAAAAAAAAAGAAAAAGAAAAGAAAAGAAAACTAAACGAGGACCTTTATTTTGAAACATATTTCTAACGCCGGTTCTTCTAAAAATGGCTGCGCCCTGACACGGCGTGTATAGTAACAGTTCTCTTACTAAACATGAAAAGTATTGTTTTTAACATACTGCGTTTTTTCTCTTAATCTTCTATTCGCACAAAACAGTCTAGAAAATGAAGCTAAAGGCCAAACCTTTGTCACACAAATCAGAAAACACTCACAGGGTAAGTTTAAGTTAGCATAAACTGCAGCTAGCATAAAGCTAATGAGTGCAGAACAGCATGAGGAAAGCTTGATGACATAAACACCGTGTAAAGAGAAACGATTGTTTAAGTTTAGGATCAATACATTTTTTAACAATGCATATTTGCCGTGTAATGAAATAGTTAAGTTGTTATAAGATGTAATTCATTAGCTCACTGCTATACAGCTGCTGTATTTATACCATGTTTTCTTTATATGGATGCAGTTCCTTACATTTTCCGAGAGACTTGCAAATGTGAACATCGATGTGATCCATCGGATTGATCGGATAGGGAGTTACAATGAGGTGGGTTTAACTGTAGGGTTTAATACACAGTCAATTTTAAGTAGTTTTGTGTTGATCTAAAGCCTATTTCTACCTATTAGGAGGTAGAAACCTACTTTTTTGAAGGTTTAAGAAAATGGAGGGACCTGAACCAGACAGACCACTTCAGTAAGTGGAATCTTTTATGTGATGGAATTTAATTGTCATGATTTGATTTTGGTTTTGGATTTTTTTTGTCATGTTACTCGTCCTTGTTGACTATATAAAGTATAAATAATCTCTCCTCTCTCCTCTCCATCTTTTATCAGATGTATGTATCGTTTTTATTACACTGCTGTGGAGTACAACAAGCATTTCAACCTAAAACTGTAACTGAGATTTTGTGCACATGACAAATAAACTTGAAACCTATAACGGGTTGGGAATAATTGCACGCTTTTGCTTTGCAGCTGCCTTTTCAAAGGAGGTTTTCCACAAGAGTCAGTCGTTCCACATGTTGGTGTTCCACCAAAATGCCATAGTGGAAAGTCTGAAGACTCATCTGTCTGTGAAGAACAGCCTCGCTAACCAACCACTTCTGGAGTAAGCTTCACCGTTACTATCAAATAGTTAAGCTTCTCTACCACAGACTGCTAGTTTGGTTTACTGACCCAAGTTTTCTTATTATTCTCAGATAGGACAGTAATGAATTAGAATGGAAGCGTGAGGTTGGAAAAATGTATTGTGGCTATAATGTATGCTTTTTAAAAAGTAATTAAAGTTTTATTCACTTTGCAACATGGAGTTTTATGATCAGGGTTAGTGTAATATGGCTAGACTTGTAAAATTGTCTAATGGTGATTTATTGAGGAATCTTTTTCTGTAGTGTGTCTCAGTGATTGACTATAATAGTCACTGAACCAAAAACCAATAAACCAAAAAAGGGAAATACAGACAACATGAAGCAGTGTGAGGAGATAAAGCATAAATATTCTGCCTCTCTTTTCATAGTCTTGTGGTGCAGTTTGCACGTGACCTCCAGACAGACTTTTACCCTCACTTTCCTGACTTCTTCATCATCATCACCTCATTGCTGGAGACCCAGAATACTGAGGTGCTGGAGTGGGCTTTCACCTGCCTCTCCTACCTCTATAAGTATTTATGGAGGCTGATGGTGAAGGATATAAACAAGATGTACAGGTGAGTGGAAGAGCAAAGAAGCTGAAAGACTTTTTTGCAGTCTTTATTTGTTATATTGTTTATATGTCTCTCCTCAGTCTTTACAGTAAGCTCCTGGCACACAAGAAGGAACACATCCGTAACTTTGCAGCTGAGAGTTTTTCCTTTTTAATGAGAAAGGTAAGAGACTTTACAAGTAACATACAGTTAATTAGTGGTGGTTCCAAAGCAGGTCACTAATTCTGTGTTCGTCAGGTTTCAGATTTCGACAGCCTGTTCACGCTGATGTTTATGGACCTGGAGCAATGTTCTCAGAAGGCGAATGGAGTCGGGCAGCTCATCTTTGAGATGTGCAAAGGAGTCTGCAATATGTTCCACTCTTGCACCAATACAGTGAGTTGATATAGATACTTTTTTTAATACTGTATTCATATCACCATATTCATATCTGTAACACCAATCATTGTACTGCATTCATGTATTATTCTGTATTTTGTCTGTTTATTTTTCCCTGTAAAGCTATATTATATCCATTTAGTTTACAGCTCATTTAATTTCATTTATTTTACTTCACTGTTTTAAATTCCATGTAAAATGATTGTAATAAGATACACAGTCATAAAAAGCATTTCACTGCATGTTATACTGTCATATTGGAATTTAGGAAGATAAGTCCAGATTTAATGCATCATCGTTCTTCTATGTTGGCGTCTCTCTTATAACCACTTTTAGTCCAGTCAAGAAACTTTAGTGTCATTTCAACAACCATGAAATAAAAGAAGGTTTATACAGGATCCTGATGCTACATAAAACAACACAACTGAAGACCAGAAAGTAAATAAGAATGAACCCATTGGCATAAAGTGCATATGTGCAACCTTGTGCAAACAGATGCTAACAATACACTACAAGACAGATACACGTAAATTAATAAAATAATAGAAATAATGCATGAAGCTATGATTACACAAATAGCTGTTTCTATATTTATAAAGGCCCGTAACCCTCGCTGTACTAGGCGTGCTGTATCATGGCTGATCCTGTGCTCAGACCCTAACCTCCAATGTTGGCATATGTGAAGAAAGAATTTCACTATGCTGTAATTTATACGTGACAAATAATGGCTTATTCTTCTAAAACATCACAACCAACTGCAGTGTTCTGTCTGTAAGCACTTATTATAACGTTGTGTTCTTGTTTCCCAGCATTGAGGCTGAATTCATATTTGTACTAATGTTCATTTTGTCTTAGGCTTTGCCAGTGGCTCTGAGGAAACTCGGTCCCTCTGGTGAAGGAGATGTTGCTTTGCCCTGGGATGCCGTTAAAGAGGCCCTCGATCACATGGCCGAGTCTTCAGCTAGTTACGTCACAACGGAAAACTTCCTGGTTTTTTGGGATTCGTTGCAGGTAGAGAATGTTTTCATTCAAGAAAGGATTTCATCCTGGAGTCTTGGACCTGCATTAATGGTTTTGCTTTATTTTATTATTCTTTCAGGCATGTGTGAAAGACTTACTCCTGAAACTGGAGGCAGTGCAGTCTAATCAGACAAGTGATCACATCGAAAGGATCTTGTTTATTTACCACACACTGGTTGAGCACAGAAAAGGAGCTAAGATCACCAGACCACAGTCTGTCTGCGAGGTACATGTGTACAGATTTGTGTGTTTTGTTCTGGGTTATACCATTTCCACACTTGTGCGCAAACATAGTTATGTGACAGCTAGAACTGTGTTTTCTGCTCTTACAGTTGCTTGTCCAGCTGGTACATACTCGGGGTCTGTCCTGCTCCTGCTGCAGTTTACTGCTACAAGTGATCTCCTCCTTTCTGCTGGGAGAAAATCTGTCCCTACCAGCCAGCATGATCCAAGAACTGGTGAAAAAGGTGTGTGTGTGTGTGTGTCTCTGTGTGTGTGTGTCTCTGTGTGTGTGTGTCTCTGTGTGTGTGTGTCTCTGTGTGTGTGTGTCTCTGTGTGTGTGTGTCTCTGTGTGTGTGTGTCTCTGTGTGTGTGTGTGTGTCTCTGTGTGTGTGTGTGTGTCTCTGTGTGTGTGTGTGTGTCTCTGTGTGTGTGTGTGTCTCTGTGTGTGTGTGTGTCTCTGTGTGTGTGTGTGTCTCTGTGTGTGTGTGTGTCTCTGTGTGTGTGTGTGTCTCTGTGTGTGTGTGTGTCTCTGTGTGTGTGTGTGTCTCTGTGTGTGTGCGTGTGTCTCTGTGTGTGTGCGTGTGTCTCTGTGTGTGTGCGTGTGTCTCTGTGTGTGTCTCACATACAGACACAGTGTGTCTGTATGTGTGTGTGTGTGTGTGTGTGTGTGTGTGTGTGTGTGTGTGTGTGTGTGTACTTGTCCGTACCATAAGTGTACTTATAACATAATCATTGCACTGTTTATTTTGGAGGTGTCCCAGTGACTTTCCACTTATTGTTCTCTTAGGTCTTTACCAGCGGGATGGACCGAGATCTTATTTTGTCGTTCGCCAAAGAGATGTTTAGTATGAAACAATTTGAGCAGGTCAGTGTGTGAAAGAATAAAATGTTCTGTTCTCTTCGGTCTGCTCAGAAGTAACATTTGAGCTTAGGGTGGTATGTACTATGTAACGTTTCAGGGTGATTAGATTCATTCTAAAATGGCATCACTGTAAAACATTTTTAAATAGTTTTTGTTGAGGCATGTTAATGTTATGACATTATGAGAACCTTTAGGTGGTGAAAGATACAATAATCATAGAGACTTTGAAACTTTTTATACTGACTACATCATATGACCGATAAATGTCTCTAAGCTTTATTAAGTAGAAATTTTACTTTTAAAAGTGGACATTAGAATTTCTGTTAATTTTGATGTTAATTATTTAATAATAAGCAAATGATTATGCTCAGTGTTAATATGCTCACCTCCAGGTGGGCTGGAGATTAGATATGGACATTACAGTACATACATTGCTCAACAGTGTACTTAAATCAGGAATAGCCTGCTTTTATTCATTTCAGATGAATGTAGTGAATGTTGTTTTTTCCAGCTGTTTCTACCCAGAATGCTGCAGTATGTGGAGCAGCTGTTCTCCAGTGAGGACTCTGTGAACAGACTGCAGGCTCTGGAGCTGCTGGTCAGGCTCATCCTGGTTAAAGCTCAGCCTCCTACTGATGGCTCAATGGCTTTTGAGAAATACCCACTGATCTTCACTGGGCAGTCTGGAGGGTAAGACCAGGGGCTTCTGGGTAGAATAGTGAATTTTGCTGAATTGTTAT
This sequence comes from Tachysurus fulvidraco, assembly GCF_022655615.1. Taxonomy (NCBI): domain Eukaryota; kingdom Metazoa; phylum Chordata; class Actinopteri; order Siluriformes; family Bagridae; genus Tachysurus; species Tachysurus fulvidraco. The sequence continues at coordinate 11,194,317 of NC_062536.1, forward strand.
CATAACTAGAGCATCAAACGTCACCTGATGGACCACAGTTTTTATTCACACCTAGTATTTCAACAGTTAGAGTATAAAGTGCACATGTAAGTCTGTTTTGAAGCTTGACAATTGTAGTGTGTTATGTTTTTACAGGTTATACGGGATGGACAAGGCACCGGCAGCATCTGTTCCTCAGCTTATCCTCTCCCTTATAGTTGTGCCAGAGGATCAGCCACTATCGGATCTCTCTCAGATCTGGGCTGCCCTCGTGCTTCTGCCTCATCTCAGGCAAGAAGTTCACTCCCTGATCAAAACCACCTGCATCAGTGCGTGATTGTGTTTTCCAGCTTTATGCTAACGTGAACGTGCTTTTTCAGGCCCCTGGAGGCAGCAAGTGTGATTCCTCCTCTCACTGCTCTGTTGAACCGACTGTTACATGAGGTGCACAGTGAAAAGCTTGGAAGAGGTCAGTGATGCGAAGAGCGATTGCTGGATATTCTACGTCACTTAGCAGTTTTTCTCTCTGTATTTTCCTTTTGATTAGTTTCTATTAAAAGCATGTCTTCAACTGAGATATGCTATATAGTTACCTTTTATGATGTCACTAAGGTTCTAGCAGCTATAAACTAAATCTGCTTAGTGTTAGGCTTAGATTTAGTGGTGCCTTCAATAACGTATTAGAATGATTAATATGCAGCTGAAATGTGAAATTAGTACTTTACTTCTACACAAAATGAATCCAATCTAATTAAAGGTCTTTACTTTGTTGCGTTCATGCCATATGCACTATATATAGTGCACTTCTTTGTGTATTTGACAGATTAGGGTATGATTATTATTATTATTATTATTATAGGGCGTTTCAATGAAATGAATCAAACAGTGCCTGTGATAACATTGTAGAATAATATATGCAGCACTGTTTCAGAGGATGTATTGGTTTTTGACCCCCCTTATGTCTCATTGTCGCCTCAGGAGGGCTTTTTGTGGCACGACAGGCTCTAACCACATTGCTGAGCTTTAAGGAAACTGCACTGGTGCTGTCTCTGCTCCCCGAAGAGCTTGTCCGCTGCATCATAGAGTAAGTACTCGGTGCCTGATAAAATGACAGAAAAACCATCTACGTATGCAGATAATTACTGAAGTAAGTGCGTACTTCTGCAGGAAGTTTCCCACTGATCTTTCTGCACTGCTGCTGGCTGACCTGTACTACACCAGACTCTCCCTGAGCGACTGCTCTGCCCAGCTATCTCACAACTCAATACTGGAACTATATCAACTCTTACAGTCCAATTTTTCTTCTAACATCTCAAAGGTAGTGTTGCTGTGCATCTATTCAATACTTCAATACAAAGTATTCGTCCTTTGTCCATTTATTGTAAACGAAGTGGATTGTATTCAAATGTGCATTTTTCCCCCCTCTCTTAGATTCGCCTTCTTACGCTGAGAATCATGTCCCACTTTAAGGCAGAGCTTCCAAAATCTGCTGAGGTGGCTTTTAATTTCTATTCACTATAATCATTTCATTTCCTCAATACACTTGTTATGGAAAATATCTATACAGCTTCACTTAATTCTGTTGGTACCATAAGTATTCATTTGGATGAAGTTATATATAAATATACTATATATTAGTATAAATCACTAACATTCTGTAACCCAGATGTTTTTATTTTTTACTTTTATTAATGGCAAAATTTGTAATGTTTTTTAATTATTTATGTTCACATTTATTCTTTGTTTGTCCACAAGTTCCTTGTAACACAGATTCCTGATCCTGTTCTTGAAGCACATATTAATTTCCTCTGCTTTAAATCTGTTACATAACTTTCTCATAAATCACATGATTTAGAAAAATCAACATGATGTGGATCTGATTCATGTATTTAGCAACACCGTACTTTTATATTGATCTAAATGAACGCTGGGTCGGTCTTAAGTGTAATCAGTGATTGCACTGATTTTTTTTCAAATAGGTTTTATATATAAAAGGTTTTATAGATGAATTCTTATGTTTGCAGGAGGACGAGAGCTCAAGCACACAGACGGTGTTTGCAAGCTGCTTGCAGGCCGAGCAGGTACCAGCCACGGTGCAGGATTACAGAGAGAAGCTGCTGCACTTGCGCAAACTGCGTCATGACCTGGTGCAGCCCAGCCTCCCCAAAGGGCCTTTCCACCAGGTACACAACACCTCTAGGCTTACCCACAAAGCAGGAGTGTTTTAGGGCCACCAGTACTGATGTCTGTGTTTTCACAGGTTCCACTGCGGTACCTCATCGCCATGCTGTTTGTTAATTTCAGACCTTTGTGGGATGCTGTTATTGAGCTTATCACGTAAGTGTTGTACCAAATCATAAGCACAAATCCGTTATCTCTGCTGTGTACTGTTTTGTTTTTGCTTTTTGAAATAAAATTTTTAATTTATTTTTGTACCTTAGGTCTCATGCCAGAGACATGGACAACAAGGAATTCTGGAAGGTTTACTATGAACATTTAGAGATGGTTGCTGGTCTGGCTGGTGAGTTCTTTTTAGGGGAAAATTGAATAGTAGACAGAAATGGTTAATTTATATATATTTTTTGAAAGGCTGATTTTAACAGTTTTTTTTTTTTTTAGTTTTTTTAGACGATTACGTAAGAGTCGAGTGCATAGTGGAATGAACTTGATTGCATTGCTCAAAGTGCTATTCCTTTTCTACCACAACAATTTGCCAGTGATAACAATTTACTAACTTATTAAAAACGTATTAAAGAAGGACTGAGCTGTGCTTTTATAGACAATGAATCCATACCTTCAACAACTCTGTGGTTAAAAAAAAAAGTTTCCAAAGGGATGTGGTAGCCTAGGGTTTAGCCTAGGGTGTCAGTCCACTGGCTGGAAGGTCATGAGTTTGAATCCCAGGTCCACCAAGCTGCCACTGCTGGGCCCCTGAGCAAGGCCCTTAACCCTCAATTGCTCAGTTGTATAAATTGAAATAAATTGTAAGTCAAAGTTTACTCAAATTTAGAAAGGTGCCTTTATGCTACAGTTGTGATTGATCGTCCTAGATTATTTTTTAGGAGTTAAGAATAAGTTTATACTTGTATATACTACAGAATACTAGAATGTCCTGTTTAGATGATTCATAAATTTCTTGTATCAGAAAAAGAGCTTCAGCTGCAGGAGGAGGAGGATGGTGATCAGGATACTGGTGCAGGGTCGATGCTGGATCCAGGGACAGATGTGATCGACAGTGGAGATGTTGGGGTTCTATATCTGGAGCAGCTGGAGCAGGCATACAGCATTAGTGATCGCACAGACTTCACTAACTTCCGTAACCTGCTGTGGAAGGCCATGAACCAGTTCCCTGACAGCGTGGAACCTCGGAGCCGAGAGCTAACCCCACTGCTGCTGCGCTTCATCAGGTGTGTTTGCGTGCATGACCACAGTTGGTTATGCGAACATACTAGATTTAAAAAATGTACAGCTGCATCTTCCTAATGACTGACACTTGTCTTGGTTTACTGAAAGGAATGAGTTCTATCCAGCCGACCTGCTAGTGGCTCCAGTTCAGAATCTGACGAAGATGAGCTACTCCTCCACACAAGCCACCTCTGAGACTGAAAAGGAAGATGTGAGGATGAGAGAGGTGGACGAAGAAGATGATGATGATCTAGAAGGGGAGGAAGCATCTCAACAAGCTGAGAAAAAAATGCCAAGGAGAGCCGCTGCCAAGTAAGAAACATCACTTGCTCTGATGGACACTAATAGTTTCATTAAACCTGTACCAACTACGTGTATTTAATAAAAGGGGAATATAATTTGTTTTCAGTGTTCTGAAGTTTTCAGTGTCCTTCTCATCAGTGATGTGTGGTTACTAGTAACTAAACAAAGGAGGTAAACCATGGGAATGTCTTGTTATATTTGACATTTCAGCTCCATGTTCAGTTATATAGCTAATAATTGGTATCAGTCTTTTATTGCACCACATGAACTCCATCCAGAGAGATCCACCTGGAAATTTCACTGTGTTTGATTTTTGATCCCTGACGTCACAGTAACTAAGACTTTGATAACGATTTTTACTGTTTCAATAAAAATGAACCTGGCTCTTTTTCAGGCAGCTCCTTGCACATCTAAAGGTCTTTTCCAAGTTCACAAATCCTAAAGCTTTATATATGGAGCCTGAATTAAAGGAGCTTTACACACAGGTAAGGTTTTTTTTGGACATTAAAAATGGTTCTTTTTCTTGGTGAACAATATAAAGCAGACGTATCATATATCACCACCATATTCTCCTCCTTTAGCTCCTGTGCCATAAGGACCAGCAAATTCAGAAGGCAGCTTTGGACTGTTTGATAACTTACAAAGACCCAAACATTCTTCCTTACAAGTAGGTTCACTACCTCAGCCGACTCCTTCTGTCCTTCATCACTTTTTTAATTGCTGTTGAGAAAGTAATGACAGTAATGTACTCTGTAATACACACTGATGGATTAGTAATAGATTCTGTAGTTGGGTCTATGAAAAAAGCCCTTTATATTCAGAGCGGATGCTGATGTTATCTTCGAGTACGTCTCGTGTTTCTGTCCTCTCTGAGAAAGGTGGAATGCGCACATTGATCCAAGACTCTGCCAACTGTAAAAGCCTTACTGTTACAGTTACATTTGCTCCCTTGTACGATTCATTTCACCTTAAAATCTCTTGTCATCAGCTTTGAGGCATAAAGAAAAGAAGGTGACCTCCTCTGAGCTGCACTACAAGGTTTTAAGCAGTTCCAATGGGATGCGATTTCAGTCGTTGTGTGTTGGCTTCCTATTCTTAAAAAGCGTGCCTTTAAGATGATTGGTCCATTGTGTTTTTCAGAGAGAATCTGGAGAGACTGCTAGACGACAAGCATTTCAAAGACGAGATTGTTCACTTCAACATCTCTGAGGAGGGATCAGTGGTGTTGGATACACATCGCCCTCAGCTTATCCCTCTGCTCATGAGGTGCATATGAGATGTCCAAAATTTCTGTTAAATATTCTGTTAAATCGTGTGGCATTAATGAGGTCTGTGGGTTGTTGTCATGTAGGATCCTCTATGGGCGAATGCGCACAAAAGTCGGTAATAAGTTCCAGGGTAAAGCTGCCACCGCATCACGGTCTTCCATCGTGCTGCGTTTCCTGGCAGGTTGCCAGTCAGAGGAGCTGGCCCTGTTCATTGACATGCTCATGGAACCTGTGAGCCATCACAGCCAAGGTATACACATGTGAATATATTACAAATATTTAAATGTCAAAAAATTCAGGGTATTCTAAATAAATTGAAATATTCCACAAATTTATGTATTTAAAATTTAAATTAAAATTTAATATTAAAATTGTATTTGTGACATACGCAGTTACATACAGTACGACACGTACTGAAATGCTTTGTAAGACTGTCCTAAAAAAAAAGTAAAGAAAAGAACAAAAATAAGGAATAATGGTGAATATAATATAAAAATAAATACATATTTTATATATGTAAAGAATTTATCAGAGTAGATCAGAAAAATATAATAAAATATACTATAAAATATATTCAGAAAAATAAAATCAGAGAAAGACAATATATTCTTTAAGATATGGCATTCTAGAGTTTATAATTTTATACGGGTACAAACAATAAACCCTGAAATGTGTCATTATAAAGGAAAAAGACCATAAAGTTAAAGTTTCACATTTATTTTTAAATATTTATCCACCATATCAATTCTTGCTCATATTTGTGAACTTTTATCTTATCATCACCTAAAAAGCAACGTTGGATCTTTTCAGCAAATATGGATTTTTCCTTCCAAATATTTAAATATGAAAATATTCAAGATGAATGTTGTTATGGCTCAATAGCACTTATACAACCCGAATATATCATGTTTTTTTTATATATTACTCAGTAAATGATAGTGAATGTCTAAATGAAACTGGGATTATCACAGTCTTACAGTACATACATACATTACATATGCAATGTAATGCATGTGTTGCACACAGGAACATGTCTAGCTGCAGTGGAGCGGGCCATGGCTGAGACCGACTCCTCGTCAGTGCTCCCTCTGGGTCGCCAGCACGGAATTTTCAATGTTATAGATGTAGTGATGGATAAACTCGGCCACCTGATACAAACCTACCTGCCCAAGCTACTGCAGATTCTGCTGTGTGTCACCGCCTCTGTGGCCTTGCTGCTGGAACGCAGAGAGCAGGTGAGCTGCAGTTCTCAAATCTTTTCCAAAGACATAAAATGTTGGTCTAATTATAACTCAAAAACAAACAGCATAGTTCTTTTTATCTATAATAGGGGTTGGTGACCTGCAGATGAAATAATAAATATGTAAGAAATACAGGAAAACTTTCTAGGGCTTGTAATATGAGATAAGAAGTTCGGGTTAATGCACAAAGCACCAAAGCAGAAAAAAACAACAGACAGTTTTTTTTTTTTGTTGTATGTACGGAAATTATCTGTTTAGTTCCTGTGTATAGAAGAGAAGTATAAGTTTGACTCGAGTTTGTCTTTGCCTGTAGCTGAAGCCTGGTTGTATCGGCCCTCTGAAGAACCTGAGACGACTGGGTCTCCTTCGCATCCAAGACTTCTTTGACAACTTTGAGTCGTACCACTTCACAGCTGATGAAATCGATGCCGTGTTCCATGCCATTGTCTGGCCTCAGGTATGACGTTTACTTTGTGTGCCAATGTGGTGCTTTCATTTTGATCCTCCTGGTATACTGAAGACATTTAAATTTCAGCTTAAATTTCCTGATTTTTATATCTAAATGTTTTAAAGAAAGTCTGCCACCTTAGGTGCCATGTTCTAATACTGTTCCTATATATTCACCTAAAGGTTGCTGAAAGTGCATTCGACTAAACATTTTCTATTTGGTTGCAAGGTCTCCATGACTAGACCAGTCTAAAACCTTCCACTCTTTCCCCCCCGATAAAGTGCAACGTTCAGTTGTTTGTGCTAATGCTTTCCGTATGTGTAATGTGATCTTTTAAACTGCTGTCCTTCAGGTGTGTCGCTTGGCCTCGGAGAGCACATACGCTCCCACGGCACTCCTCAAACTGATCCATGTCTGGAGCACGAATGCTAGGTAGGAAAAAACCACACTGTCTCTTTGAAAAAGTGATTTGTTTTTGAGATCTGTATGTATTTGTTCTTCAGGATTTGTCTAAAAAATCTTTAGAAACATTATTTATACATGCAGCTACAGTGTAACTCTGTTGTTTTTCTCTCAGGTATTTCCCCTTGCTGGCTAAACAGAGGCCAGACCATCCAGAGTGTGACCTCTTGCTCAATGTCCTCGCCCTGCTGTCTTCCAAAAACGTCTCTCCTAACACAGCGTCCATGGTAATGGACATCTGTGAGAATTTATTGAATATGCCAGACTTCACACCTTCTGAGACAGAAACAGAGCTGAGCATCAATGGGTGTGTTATTCCTGAGCCAGACTCTGATTCAGACGTCAACACAGGTAGAGAGCAACACAAGATTCCTGAACCTTTCTTTCTTTTCTTTTCTTTCTGAAAGAAAGTTTGTCTGTCTGTCTCCTTTATTTTGGAACTCACACTTGTGTAATACTACTTTATTCTCTCTTCCACAGAGCCTTTGACTGTTGGTTCGAGACTGCTCCTACCTCACATCCCTGCTGTGCTTCAGTACCTCGGTGGAGTCGTGCGCAACTCCGATCGCCTCAAAAAGAAGAAATTCCGAGCTCAAGTTAGCAAGGAGCTTAACATCCTCTCCAAGTATGCCTAGCTTTGCTGCAGTTTGTGATTTTATGTTATAAGAATATAAACAGGCAAAAAATTCATATATTTTGATTTGTTCTGTTTCAGGATAAGTAGATTTGTCACTGACAAGGAACAGAGCTCAACACTCATCCTCCTGCTGCTACCATACCTCCATAAGCCGAAGACCGCTGAGGTATTATCCTTCTAAATCACAACAGGTATGATGCATATTATTTTTGAGGTTCTTAAATATCTTTCTCCATGTTTTTCTTTTCATACAGGAGACCGAGCTGGACATCTTGAGCACAGTGCAGAACCTGCTGAAACAAAGTTCAGAGCCCAGTGTCTTCCTGAAGCCTCTTAGTAAACTCTTCTCCATCATACGCAACAAAGCATCACGCAAAGCCCTGTGTGAGGTCTTCAAGGTCAGATACTTATCATCCAGCTTTTTTCTGTTCACAGCCTAACATGACACACAGAACCAACTCTATTCCTGTTTTCTTCTGTGCAGACTCTCTCTGACCTGGACAATGAACTGAAGTACATAGCTGATGTTGCTGTGCAGGTAAGAAATCATTACAACTCAGAGCTCAATGTTTGGATTTATTTCATTTCAGATCCTTAATTTAACAACTGATGTCTTGTCTCTGCTTTTCTCTTCTATTCTTGTCTTTTCTCTTCTCGTCTTGTCACGTCTCTTCTCCCACGTCCCTGCTCGTCTCTTCTCCCACGTCCCTGCTCGTCTCTTCTCCCACGTGCCTTCTCGTCTCTTCTCCCACGTGCCTTCTCCCTCGTCCCTTCTCGTCTCTTCTTCTCCCTCGTCTCTTCTCTCATGTTCTTTCTCTTCTCTTCTCCAATGCCTCCTCTCTTCTCTCTCGTCTCTTCTTCAAATCCCATATCGTCTCTTCTCCATTGTCTTTTCTCCCACCCCCCCATCTTGTCTCTTCCTGTCTCTTAACTTCTCTTCTCTATCGTCTGTTCTCCCACATCTCTTCTTGTCTCTTCTCCTCTCCTTTCACATCTCTTCTCCTCTCGTCTTCCAGCTTAATGCCTTTGACAGTCGCCATCTAGATGAGATCCACTTTGATGTGCGTCTGATGGCGTTCCAGAAGTCAATTAAACACATTGCAGAGATGAACTCACTGGACATGAGATATCTCATGGTCATCATGCACAACTGCTTCCACTCTTTTGAAGTGAGTAACAATGTTGGATGTGTGTGCATGTGTGTGTTTAAGTATTGGGTGTATGTGTATCTCTTGAATTTTTTACTGATCATTCATTTGAACATGCATATCATTCTATGTAACAAGCTTTACTTCTGAATACAAATACTGTCTATTACTAATATTGTAAACAATAGATAGATAGATAGATAGATAGATAGATAGATAGATACTGTATATATGCATGTATGTATATGTATTTTCCACTAGATCTCTAATGCAGGTGAGATCTGGTAATATTTGTGATGCTTGAGTGTAAACTTTTTTGTGCGTGTCTTCTAGATTGGGGACATGTCTATGGCAGACAGTGCCACTTTGTGTCTTTCAGCTATACTTGCACAGCTGGCTGCAGTGGGCTGTCCTGAGCATGAATATAAAGAGATTGTGCAGTACACTGTGCTGGATGCTGTCAGAAGAGGGTTAAAGAGCAAAACAGAGGTAAACTTCTGCGTATGCCTGAAACAACTTCAACTGAGCTTATAAGCCTGCACAAGTACACTGTTATGAGCCTGGTCTGTTTTGCCTGTATACAGAGCGTGAGGAACGATTACACTTCAGTCCTGGCCTGTCTGGTAAAAACCTTCCCCAACCGCTCTGAGTTCAGAGACCTGGTACAGCTCACTAACTACCCAGATCCTGAGTCAGACTTCTTTGAGAACATGAAGCACATTCAGGTAGAGAGGCTCATTTTTCTTCTTGTTCAAGTTATAATACAGTTATAATCTCCATGCAAATAATTAAAATGACGATGGTACAAAAGTTATTATTTTAGCACCACCTAAGTACAAAAATGGGCCTTTGGCTTGTGTTCACGGATTTCAGGTACACCGCCGGGGACGGGCACTCAGGAGGTTTGCCAAGCAGCTGACAGAAGGCACAGTAGTGATGTCTTCCCGCTCCATGCAGAACTTTGTCATGCCCTACGCCATGATTGCACTATTTGATGAGAAGCTCCTCAAGGTACTTACAGTTATAGTAATTATAGATGTATATTATGTATTATATACATCTAATAATAATCTAGAATTTTTATTCTGTTAATTCTTATTTCTTTTATTATTCGTTAATTCCTTTATCATTAATTATGTTTACCTTCTGCTCTGTGTTTATGTTCTGTAAAGCTGCTTTGAGACAATGTCTATTGTAAAAAGCGCTATACAAATAAACTTGAATTGAATTGAATGTATAAATAATGCAGATCATTTATGTTATGATGTGACCATGGAAAATTTGTGATTGGATATTGGAAGTGTCCAATATTTTATGTATGGAATTCTTTAAAAAGAAAAAGAACTAGTTAAAGGTTATCATGCATTAAAGTAATTAATAATGTCTGCTTTTGGGCTTAATTACAACACACTGTTTTTTAAAATGCAGCACGAAGCTATGACCTCCGCAGCAATCGAAGTTATTGGAGCAGTGTGCAAGCGCCTCACCTGGTCTAAATACCTCTACTACCTCAAGCACTTTATCCATGTGCTCCAAACAGGAATAGTTGAACAGAAACTGGCTGTAAGGTGAGGAAGGGGTCTGTGGTTGTAAGTATTATAAGTTTCATGTCAACACTAGTAACCTTGCTGCGCTTCTCTGCTGTACAGTTTGCTGCTGATTATTCTAGAAGCGTTTCATTTCGACCGTGAGAGTCTGAGCAAAGAAATCGAGGCAGCCAAGAGCAAAAAGGCACATGGTGAGTATAGAAAGTACCATTACTGTCCTGCTAGCATCTGTTCTAGCTCTAGGTTTAAGCTCAATTATGATGAAATGTGTTTTTGTTTCAGAGCTAAATGTTCTGCAAGGAGAAGCAGAAGTGGAGCAAGAAGGAGTCATGAATTCAGATGAGAGTGACATGGAAGATGCAATGGAGACCAATGATGCTGATGCTGTTGCTGCAGCGACTGATGAAATGGACACTGGTGAAGGTAAAGCCACAAAGCCCATAGAAGCTGTAGAGGCTAAGCCGAAGGGAGCGCATCCTGTCGTTAGCAGTGGCCTTCCACAGAGTCAGGAGGACCTGGAGGCTCTTATCTCCTCCATTCATAACACTGTCACTCAGAGCATCTTGCCCAGACTGCATAAATGCCTAATAGCCAAGGTTAGTGTTCATTTTTAGTTTTAGTGTCCTTTGGTGGCATCATTGTTTTATGACTCAGTGTGAAAAAATGATAAAATCTGATTGTGTGTGTAGGTGAAGAGAGATGATGAACATAAAATGGTAAAATCAAAGGAAGTGAAGGATGAGGAGGTGGTGAGAGTGCCCATCGCCTTTGCTATGGTCCAGCTGATGCAGACGCTTCCACAGGATGTTATGGAAACCAACTTGCCCGGGTGTGTATTGTGTGTAGGTTAAAATCCTGCGTTTAGCATTCAGCATTACATTAAGCATTTAAAGTGCGCTGAACTGACATTACATGAACAAACAATACAATAAATATATAAATATCTGAGTTAAAAAAGTGTAAAAACTCCCCATGCTTTGGGGTTTCCTTCTCCAGCCTGTAGACATGCGTTCTAGGCCGAGTAGCCTCTCAAAATGATCCGCAGTGTGTGAAAGGATGTGTGTGAGGTTCCCTGGGTGGAATACACAACACAAAATACGGATGGATGTAAACAAATGTTGCCATTGTGTCTGCCACACAATGATCATTACGAACCAACACCTCAATAAACATGTTTGTTGGCTAAAAAGAACGTCGGCTGATTAGAACAATTCATCAATGTCCTAAGTAGAATTCAACAAATTTTCCATACAGTACTGTATGATCAATGAATATTTGCTTATATATATGGATGTATTTTAAAATGCATTCAATAATAAAGTCTAACATAATTTAAAGTTCTAACTCTGATTAACTTAGTTGCAGCAATTGTTTTGTAGTTTTATTTTGTTAAATTGTTTTGTACATAACATTTCCTATTTTATTCAGCTGAATGCAGAATTAAATAGCATGCTGTTTATATATACACAGGGTACTCCTCAAAGTGTGTGTCCACTTAAGGAGCCGTTTCCAGGAGATCCGTGACGTAGCTCGAAGCACACTGATCAAAATTATCGAGGCTTTGGGGCCTAATTACCTGCAGTATCTTCTCAGAGAGATGAAGAGCGTTCTTGTAAAGGGCTACCAGGTAAAAACTACAGAGCCGTCCTCTTAGTTAACGAAGCATGAACTAGCTTGTACTGAAATATTCACCTGTTTATGCTGTTTTTCAGATCCATGTACTGACCTTCACTGTTTACCATCTGCTCTCAATCCTGAGACCGTCCTTAAAAGCTGGAGAACTCGACCCTTGCTTGGACATTCTGGTGGAGGTGAGAGATACTGTCTGCACTGTCATGTTCATATTTGGATACGTGTTTGAAGTGTGGAAATGTGTGATGGCTGATACTGAGAATCTTTTTCAGATTTTCAACAACGAGCTCTTCGGCTCTCTTGCTGCAGAGAAGGAGATCAAGGGTATTGTTTCGAAAGTGATGGAGGCCCGCCACAGCAAGAGCTCAGACTCGTACGAGTTCTTGGCTCGGTTCTGCAGCCAGGAGAGGGTCACGCAGCTCATCATTCCACTCAAAGTGGTAAGCGGCAAGTCACTGCTTGTTTTTTGTATTTTGACATAATTAAAATGATTTTGAGTGACAACACCGGTGCATGACTGCTAGATTTTAGAGAAGACCGCCAGCCTGAAGGTGTCCCGACGAGTGCACAGTGTTTTGAGGAGAGTCGTAGCAGGACTTCTGCTGAATCAGAGTATGACGCCTCAGTCCATTCTGCTGTTGAGCCACGGGCTGGTCAGCCAGAGCCTTCCTCTCATCACAAGCAAGAGCGAGTATGTCACTCACTCACACTTACACACACACACACACACACACACACACACACACACGCACACCATAAATTAATGTCCTATAGTTCAATTAAAGTAAGATGGTGTCTCTTTGTGGTTCAGACAGAAGGCTGTTACTTCTCCAGACCCCAGGCTGCCACCTCCCAGCTGCTTGCTCCTGCCTCCCACCCCGAAGAGAGGTGGAGCGAAGGTGACTCTCAGCCGCCAGACCAACATGCACATCCTAGTGGACACTGGACTCAGTGTAAGAACACAAACATTATGTGATAGATCAGTCATTTTCATAAAAGAATGTCTCAGCTCTTGCCTCCTCATTTTATGACTTAAGATCTTGTTGAATTATTTTAAAGTTTTTTAATTCATGTACATATACAGTTGCTCCATGGCAGTTTGAAAAATTCCATGGTCAACTCGTCTGTGGCATCCGTACGGGAGATGTTGGACCCATTTGTCTCTCTTCTGCTGGACTGTCTCAACTCCATGCATGTCAAGGTCTGTCCCATGTTGGATGATTATTAAACTGTGTTTTTATATGAGGTTTCAACATGTTTTATATGTAACCTTGCCGTGTGTGTGTGTGTGTGTGTGTGTGTGTGTGTAGGTTATTACTGAGTCTCTGCAGGCCTTCATCTGGATCCTGAAGTTTCCTCTTCCTGCAGTTGAGCAGAATGCTGACCAACTCACCAAGCAGCTGTTCGTCCTGCTGAAGGACTACGCTAAAGCAGGTGCCGGTCATGGCGAAAACTTCCACCTCGTCCAGAACTGCTTCAAGGTGAACAAACCTGCTGACATGCTGTACAGTTTTCTGACTAAATTAATCATTTGATCCACATGCTTCATTTCTTTCTCTCTCACTCTCTCTTTTGTTTTGTTTTGTCTTTTAGGTCATAACTGTCCTAGTGAAGAGTGTGACGAAAAAGTGTATCTCTAATACACAGCTGCAAGTACTGCTGGGATACGCTGAAGAGGACATCTATGATACTTCTCGTCAAGCCACTGCATTTGGCTTGCTTAAGGTACAGTATATTAATAGATTTGTGCTCAAGGTATATTTTGCACACTCGTGAGTATATTTATTCTACTTCCTATTTATACTTTTCTATAGAAGTGTGCTATTTTTGTAGAAATTCTACATCGTTGTCTAGCAAACAGTGAAAAAACTTCACAATTACATGTTACTTGTATAGAGGAACCAGATTCTAAAGGGAACCCCTGTGTTCTGGGTCTCACTGATATTGAGTATAAATATAAATCCGTACTCTATATTGCCATAAGCCTCCTGCTGGTCCAGCGACAGGATTCTGTGTTTTCATTTCTGCGGCCCAGGTTCGATTACTAGGCAGGGAGGTAACAGCTACTGAACAACTAGCTCTCAGTGCTGGTCCCAAGCCCGGATAAAATGGGAGGGTTGCGTCAGGAAGGGTAAAACCTGCACCAAATTTAATATGGGGACCAGATCCGCTGTGGTGACCCCGAACAGGAAGCACACGAATGAACAACAATTGTATACTGTCATAGAGAAAAGGCAACTTTGATCCAGAAAGCAGGAAGTATTAAGGTCGCTTTTATAAGTGCTTTGTGTTTTTAGGCAATCCTTTCCAAGAAGCTGGTGGTACCAGAGATGGAGGAGGTGATGAAAAAAGTCGCCAAACTATCCATCAATGGCTCGAACGAGCAGGTCCGTGTCCGCTGTAGACAGGTCAGTAACGATCGCCCTCACTGCTCTCCTCATCTTCCTCATCCTCATCATTTATAAAGTTTATTATGAAATATCTTCTCCCTCTTTTTCAGATCTATCTGAAATATCTCATGGACTATCCACTTGGGAAGAAGTTGAAGAACCACTTTGACTTTATTGTTTCTCAGCTCACGTAAGTACTATGCTATGGTATGTAAGCTTTGAAGACCAATGAAATATGGTGCCAGCGATTTATTTGAGTTTTATTTATTTATTTTCTCCCACTCTCTCCCCTTGGCTACATTCTGGAACCAATAACTTGTACCCAGTGTTGCCCAGCAGGGACGTCTGTTTGCCTGTCAAATCAATAAACACTGCTCTCATGCACAAGCGTTCATGTTTTCTAGCTTCGCCAGTGTATATGCATGTGTTTTAGGAGTGTGGCTTTGGATACAACATGAATAATAAGGGCATGCGCGTGTTAGAATGCTGGACGTAACTGATTTGAAAAACAATTAACTCCTGCTACAGTACCTCTGAGAACTGAAGAATAAACCTTGTTCCATTGTGTTGCTGAAAGTTACTCAGACTTTGCTCATTTATGCAGGTATGAGTATGACACAGGGAGACAGTCTGCCCTCGAGATGATGGCCTTCATATTTCAATCCTTCCCTCGGGTACCACGTCACTCTTTGGATTATTAAATATATATTTCTTTCTATTTATATTCTCGCTAATGTTTGGGCTTATTGTGGTCGATGTGTGTGTACAGCCTCTTCTCTTGGACCATTGTGGTCTCTTCTTTGTGCCTCTGTCTCTGGCTATGGTCAATGATGATTCAGCACGCTGTAAGAAAATGGCCTCTCTCGCCATCAAGTCATTACTTGGTCAGTTGGATGTACAGCACCAGACCTCCATGTTCACTTTGGTCACTGGTTGGCTGTCTGGGGAGAAGGTGAAGTAAAAACACACACTGATTTGAAAACGTATGAGTGGATATGTCTATAAATAAAAGATCATGCATTTTTTTGTTTTGTTAATGTGCGTATTTGCAGGTAGCTCTACGGCGATTGGGCGCTCAAGTGTGTGGGCTTTTTGTAGAAGCAGAAGGGGAGAAGTTTGGTCACAGACTGGATTCTCTGCTACCTCTAATAGAGAAGGAAGTCCACACTGTTAACTTTGACGATGTGAGTGTTGATGTCAGACATAATCCTGTTGCTGCCTGATGTAGAAAGTGATAAGTACTTAGTTTGTATGCAAGCCGAATGCAAATGTACAATTTGCATGCAATTCTGTACATTTTGTCGTTTAGATCGAAGAGGAAGAAAACGAGAAAGCCTCAGACAGGTTACTCTTCTACTATCTGACCCTCATCACCAAACTTATCAAGAACTGTGGCTTCTTGGAGCTCCACAAACCAGCTGACACTCTGTCTAACATCTGGGGTATGAACACACACACACACACACACACACACACACACACACACGTTGTCATATTTCGCAGAATGCATTTAGAAAACACAATTCAGTGTCACTTACGTTGTGTGTGAATTTATTTTTTTTTTGTTATAGATGGGAGGCATAGATAAAATCCTTTCATTCAATCAGGAGCTATTGCTGTGTGGCATGCAGGAGCAGCTTTGAACAACGATCTATCTTGATCCAAAAATAGAATATTTGAATAGGGAGATAAGCGCCGCTGTATTTTTGCTGTGCTGAGTCAAGTGACCGGTTCACTGCAGAATGAGGTTCAGCTAAAGTCCAAGACTTTAAAATATTTGCTTGGTTTGTTGTAAACTAATCTCTAGCAACTTTATATTACTCTGAAAGCATGTTTTCATATCTTCTAGAGTGTTCCTGAGAAGGTAGAAAACAAGTCAATGCTGTCTAAAAAAAAATCGAACAGATATATTTAAGTAATATTTTTTCCACTTTAGTCCCTGGATTTAAGTGAACATTGGACTGTGGTTTTCAGGGACACAATTCCAAGTGTATGAAATTCTTGAACTCTGGTGTAATCTCAAACTGCATTTATTCTTCTAGGTCACATCGAAGCTCACCTGCGTTATCCTCACTCCTGGGTTTGGCTAACCGCTTCTCAGATCTTTGGCTTGCTTTTTGCTGCTCGGAAACCTGAAGAACTGATGTCTCTGTGGCACTCTGAGAGAAATGCCCCCCAAAGCAACCAGCCGGTGGCTTCCACTTTCCTCTCATTCAACCTGGACAAGAGGGTGAAATGCTTTCTCAGCGTTTAAACAGTCACTGTTCTATAGAAGTCACTCTATCGGCTGCTCAAATATGACCTCTGATACTATTTTCTGATTCAATCTGCTCTCTTTCAGATGAGGGAGCTCGTCCTATCGTTCTGTCACCAGCTGCAGTCCAAGTTCCTGGACATCACTGCTGGAGAACAGGTAAATCTCACTACAACCAAATGAGAACAAGCTGAAAGCTGTCAGCAGTAATGCTGAGTAATGGGTTGATATATTATGACTGTCAACAGGTAATCAAGAACCTACTCTTCGTGGCCAAGGTGATCTATCTTATCTCACCAGAGTCTGAGTTCGAGGAGAATGCCAAAGATGGAGGAGTCAAAGATGTGGAAAAAACAGAGGAGGAAAAAGAGGATGGAGATGATGATGAGGAAGATGAGCAGCAGCGACAGCAGGATATAAACGAGCAGGATGAGGAAGAGGAGCAGCAGCTACAGAAAGTTATAGAGGAAAATCGGCCACCTTCTCTGTCCTGGCTGATTAAGAAGCTCACACTGCTTGCTAAGAGAGAGGCAGCCTGTACCCCCAAAGAGCCTCTGAAGGTATCTTTCGTCCTGTCTCGTATAGTTTACTGATGTAATCTGATATCGTTTATAACTCAGACTTTTTCCTTCTATTTAGGAGTGTCTATAAAGTTTGTGTGCTTAAAAAGTACATTCCTGTGTTCACATCCAGCCTGCATTTCACCAGTTGATGATCCCTGTCACTGAGCACATTTATAAAATCTTGTCGATTTCATTTTTCCGCAGAGAACATGTGTTTTCAAGTTCTTGGGAGCCATAGCTGTTGACCTGGGCAAAGAGCGCCTCGGCCCCTATCTGACTACCATCATTGCGCCACTCTTCAGAGAACTGGACAGCACATATGCAGACCAAGGTTTCTGCAACTTTTACTCCCATCACTCATTGGCCAAGAGTTGTTGTTATTGTTTTCATTTCCTCATTCTTCTAATCTGGTTTGATTTCTTCAGACCCCACACTGAAGAACCTGGCCCAGGAGATCATTGAGCTGCTCAAGAAGCTGGTGGGTCTTGAGAAGTTCTCGCTCGCCTTTGCTGCTGTGCAGAAGGAGGCCATGCAGAAACGAGCTTCACGCAAGAAACACAAAGCCCTGCAGGTGAGGATCCCAGTCCAACATAATAGTTTGAATGTAAAGCTTTTTACTATGGTGTTGCCATGGTTGCCTATATTCTTTTACTCTTTTGTTTAACAGGCTGTGGCCAATCCTGACATTGCTGCCAGGAAAAAGATCAAGAAACATCAGAAGAAAACGGAGACAAAGAAAAGGAAAATTGAATTTTTACGGCCAGCACACAAAGCAAAGAAAAGCAAACGGACTTCACTCAGAGACTTGGCTATGGTTCAGTGAAATCTTTCATGTTGGATCTTTTCATTTTAAATAATGTACCCTTGGATCTGAGAGTGTGATTGATTATGCTTTATAGACGCAAGTGTTGCCTGCATGGTGTTGCATTACAACTATATTGTTGCGTGGAGCTGTTTTTGATGTTTTTTATTAAAACAATCATATATGGATTCAAAACAGGATAAGTTCAGCCTTATTATTCTTGGGCCGTTTTCCCCACTAAAGTGCTGTGTAATCTGGAGTAATGCTGAAATCAGAAATGGGAGCTGATGATAGCTGCTTTCCAAATGAAGGAGTTTATACAAAGTGAATTCATAAGCCTTTGTTTCAGTATTAAAAACACTCCACTGGAACATGTACAACAAATATTATGAATAGATGGATTTGATGATTAAATGTATTAGTGACAGCATCTGTAAATTAAAACAAGTTTTGAAATGAAATGAAACACAACCTGGCTGTAGCTTTTAAATACAGCTTCTAACATCATGTGCTACGAGTTCTCAAAAATAAGGGCGTTGCACATGAATATTTTTAGATCCAAGTTTGACATGTTAAAGGCCTACATTGATATCATGATGAACACAGTTTTCAGTAATCAATGGTGGTCAATTTAATTCTTCTAAACACGTTAACAGTCACTGATTAACTTACTATATAAAAAAAAATAGCTTACATTCCACGGTCCACTGTTGGATTATGTACATTTTAATAGTACCAGTGTTACAGTAAATCATGTAAATCTCGTACTGTTACATTAAACGGGTTAAATATTAGGGATGCACTTTAAATGACTAATGTGACATTGCGAGTGGGAAATATGAACCATGTGCTGATTAAGTGAACAGCATCAGTCCTCTTGATCCAGGAAGCTGACTGGCTTGAATGTTGTAGAGATTAAATACTGGATGAAGACGTCCCTGTTTAGTTCATTTCTTCTCGAGGGGAACAAGCAACACACAGTGATACTGCACAGATACAATGAACATAAACTTATGAACCACACACACTCACCTTCATTTGTAATAATTCAGATGCTTTGTTTTTGCAACTTGATGGTTACTGCACCACTTAAGTGGTTGAGAATGACCAGGTGATACTCAGTGTAGTAAAACAGTGATCTACTGCTGCCAGATTTATTTTGGTGTTAACACAACTGTTCACTGTACATGCTTGTATACAGTATAAATACACAATGACAAATCAAACGATTAGTTTTAAATAAACAACCCACTAAAATACCCAGGTTTTTAGATACCAAAGCTGCATGAATGATTAAGTGTTCAAAAAGAAGCAGAAGAAAAAGAACCAAGCATAAAGGGGGATAGACAAGAAGCAAAATTCTACCATCAATGTAGTGGATATCGTCTTACAGGAAGAACGGGTCAAACTGGCGTCAGTATGGAGGAATCGACACCACCATAGGACCGCTGTGCTTCCTAGAGCTCGAGTGCAAAGTCCGTATGAAACGGGAACCAGTGGATGTTCGGTTTTTGGGGTGTACTGATTGCCCAAATATTCATTCATTTAATGTAGCGGATACAATAAAAATGCCTTCACATAAACGGAAAAGGGGAATGCAGTCACAGGTCCAAAGGACACCAAAGTCTTTCAACAAGAAGTCAGAAGATAAAGTATTTACAAGGAGTGGTGCAAGTGCAATTACTGTCGGCTCTTCAGAGATTCCACCAACCTGCACAGAGAAAAGCAAACAAATGCATTATTGCTCAGCAACAACTATTCATTTATTTAAACAACAAAAAAAAAAAAAAAAAAAAAAAACACCCCCTTTCGAGGGCCGTACCATTCCATGGCCTCGTCCAGTCCTGTTCCTTTGGTGGCAGATGTTTTGAAGATCTGCCACTTCCTGTCTTTGAGTGCAGGTAACCCGAGTGAGTTGGCCACTTCAGTGGGTGTCATGGCTTGCTCCATGTCCTGTTTGTTGGCAAAGACAACTAAGATGGCTTTCTTCAGTTCTTCCTCCTGCAGGAAGAGAAAACATGAAATGACATCCTACCTACATGAAGCAACATGGTCCATGTGTATGATGTGACCAGGTATTTCATCTACCTCCAGCATAGCCACCAGCTCAGACTTGGAGATCCCCATCCTGTCACGGTCACTGCTGTCCACAACGTAGATCACAGCATCTGTGTTGGAGTAATAGCAGCGCCAGTATGGCCTGGGAAACACAAACATCAATTATGAAGGCATGTATCCCAATGGAGAGGCCATCCTTAAAAATATTCGTTTGCCGTAACCCGATCGACCCTGTCAATTTAGGACCGACTATTTTTTTTGCTTTAAGTCTGACCGACTTGCCGGTTGTAAATTTGCGTTAAGACCGACCGAATTTATTTATTTTTTTTTACTCTTCAAACAACTAATACAAAAGCAATAAAATAATAATAATTATATTTTAGTAAGTATTGTAAATATATAAATTGCCTAGGCCTACATACAAACGAAGGCTACGTTCTTTTTTTTTTTTTAAATAAAAACCCGTGACGTCGTCTATGTTTACACTATTGGTTAACAGATGTCACAGTATGGCCTGAGCGTTCACTTCGTCTCATACTCTCATTCTGTCAGAGTCAACGGTTCGCACTTGGTAATGATGGCTGCAGTTGCAGTAAACAAAATGTCACCGTTCATAGTCATACGGGTTCGGGCACCATAATACATCTAAAAAATTTTATCAAAACAGCTCGACACCACTTTAACTTGGCACGAAGTTCTGGAAAAACTGTGATGAATGAATGCACCTGAAATTCATGCAATAAACATGTTTGTGGTCTATATAGCCTGAATCAAAATGAGTTTTGCAATGATGCACGCGAAGGCACTGGTTGAAGACCCAGTCAGTGACGTCACGATATGCTAATTTGCTTAAATTCATACCTAGGTAATCACCATCACCAAAATTGTGCTTTTTTTTTTTTTTTTTTACATTGAAATTTTTTACATTGAGACCTATCTACCGACCTTTTTTTTTTTTTTTTTTTTTTAAAAACTGTTACTGCAAACCATGGATGGCCTAATCCCAGCTCTTATAAATCCCTGATACAAATTACTCTTGTCCTGACTTTAACTGGCCGAGGCAATCCAATTTTCTGTTACTGTTACATAAACATGAAATATATACTCAAGGGAAACAGGACCAAATTAAATGATTCATTCTTAGCAAAGGTTTCAATGTGAAATCCCTTCAGGTCATATAAGGAATACAACAGAAAGACAACCAAAAATTGTTTCAGAATTGTAGACAGGTGTGTGTAGGCAGAAAGTAAGGATGGGAATGTCTAAAGTCATTTGTGTCCATGGTTTACATTACTTAGAGTAAAAGAATTTTAAAGTTGTATACTTTTTCAGGTGTCAAACTAAATGCCTTTGAATGCCGTCCTTTTCCAGACTGATGCAAGGACTGGCATCAAACGGTACCGATTCTACCCATGGTTGAATCGGTACACGGCTGATTTTAAACTTGTCAGAATGTAAGAAAGGCCGTTTACTAAAAGCAGCAATGGTAAAACTGAACTAAACTGAGGGCTTCTTACCTGATGCTTGTCTGTCCACCAAGATCCCACACTTGGAACTTCAGGTTCTTGTAAGTCACAGTTTCAACGTTGAAACCAATAGCTGCGTTTGGAAAGTGAATTTTAAGTTATACAAGCCTGTTTCGTCACCAGTTAATAGTCTAAACACAGATGTCCAATCTTATCCACAAAGAGTCTCTGGGTTGGTTTTCATTCCAATCGAGCAGAGAACCAAACCAGATTCCTCCTGTTTAATCAGCAGCTCTGATCTTTCAGTAGACTCAGGGGCAGTGCATTCTATGCTATAATTAATTAAGCCTGCAACCAAACCAGCTTTTTATGGATAAGACTGGACATCCCTTATTTACAGCTCATAATTGTTGATTGTTTTGGTTTGCTATAACATACTGGGGATGGTAGTCACAACTTCCCCAACTTGCAGCCTGTAGAGGATTGTAGTCTTTCCAGCACCGTCCAAGCCCAGGATTAGAATTCTCATCTCTCTCGTGCCGAAAAGACCCGAAAACAAGCTGGAGAAGAAACCCCCTGCATACAAACAAACCACAATTAAAAACGTTTTGTTCGTAAAAACCTCTTTTTAAAAGGAATTAGGTGAAAATATCATCTAATGACAAGCACGTGACAGTTTTCCCCTTATGTTCAGTCCTTTCTGCCCAACAAGACCTTGATTGGACTTTTTATCTACAATCATGATTTCTCTCGTTTTCATTTAAGCATATTAAAAAAACACCACAAAAAAAGCAACAAATATTAGTCCTTTCTTTATTACCCAGGCTGTTTAGCCATGAAACACTGAAGTGCAAACAGAAAGAAATGAATCGTTACATGAATCTGAACCGACTCACTCGAAAAGATTCAAAAAAGATTCCAAGGAGCACACAATTATGCAAAATGTAATTAGATTTAAAATGCCCAAGCTTTATTCACGCGTCTCGACGTGTTATAACGATAAACTCCACATCAGCATGAATGAACACATGTAGCATGTAGCTAGTTAGATAAACTCGGTTTAATCCCAAATTGCTCCATAATATCTACATCACACGGCTGTGCTGAGTGCTAAATAATAGCTCCAACACCCTAGAGATAGTTTATTATGCTTCTTCATCATTAATCTGGTTAATGTTGGTAACCAAAGTAGCGAGCTAGCTCTGTTAGCTTGACAACAGCGTTAGCGCTACACTCAAATTAGCATTTTTTTCATATTAACAAATAACCACCAAAGACTTCCTAACTACAACTAAATAATAATAAATGAAAACCTACCCATTATTTAATCTATAAACCCCGGGCTTTCTGCCGAAATCAGACCAACAACCTCAGGCTTCGTGAAGACCGTTTCCGTCTTCGAAGTTTTAAATGACGTGTCAATGGAGGATGTATATATCAGATGCGCTGATCTTTATACCATCACTTCGGTGTCATTCTTGTACATATGATTTATAAATCGTATAGAATGTAACACGTTGTCTACGTTTTACACACATTTAGCGTAGATACAGTCTTTTACCCACGGTCGTAGATTCGTCTACTTAATATATAAATAAAAAAAAATAGAAAATAATCCAAGATGAATATTTTCTATTCAGTTCTGTATTTTGTAATGTGCTACAACCGAAAAATAGGATCAGCGCACTGTAACTAGTTTTTTTTATTGATTTAATGTAAATGTTGTAGTGTTAATTTAATAATAATAATAATAATAATAATAATAATAATAATAATAATAATAATAATAATAATAATGAAATTGATTAATCAAATTTATTCGTTCTTCCTAAAAAATATATATGAGAAATGGCGCCCCCAAGTGGTTAATGTTTATCCATTATTTCTATGTGCTTCATCAAAGTGAATAAGGATTTTCAGGTTATGAGTAATGCACCTTTTATTTGACCCATATGAAGTAGTCAGAATATCCCACAAGCCACGTGCTCAACAGAAAAGTTGCATCATTCACCTTTTCTAAAGATTATAGAAATTAAGTTAAATAGTCTGACAAGGTCACTTTCTAAGTATAATGTTCTTACCTAAAATAGTGACTGAATGTAAAACATTACATTCAAATTATTATTCAATTTGTGTATAAGGAACCTTGTAGCAACGAGAAAAATTTATTAATTTATCTATCTATCTATCTATCTATCTATCTATCTATCTATCTATCTATCTATCTATCTATCTATCTATCTTTTATATTAATTTTCTGATCTATGTGTAACTACATGTCATGTACTAACAGTAATATTTTTTTAATTATGGATTAGTCTGATTTTCAGATAATATACACTGATAATTACTCAGATCTGTTCAGTTCTATAAGCATGGGCCTGTATTATTAATGTTTTTAAGAATCATCTCAATAAAAATGTCTAACTATGAATCTGACCCCGTGGAAAACTGTGATTTGTTGTTGAACAAAAAAAATAGCATTTTAAACGTCCTTCTCCATACTCCTAACACCCCTACACTTTAGGAGCTCTTTTTTTTACAGGTTAAGATGCTTTGTGAATAACTTTTATCTTTACTAGGATCTTCTCTTTAATTTGAAGGGGTAATGTCCACATTTTAAAGAATTTTCTTAGAATTTTGTCACTATTTGACCAGAATCAGGATATTATCACTTCCAGGCACTTCTTAAAGGGGTATATAAATAACAAAAGACCATTATTACTTGATTCAAGATATTTTAACTTGCTAAGATGCAACATTTTACAGTGATACGTTAAAGATTTATATTTACAAAACAATTGAATCTTCTGCCTGCTTCAGTGGATTCTGTAGATTTATATCTAAAAACAGCTGCTGTAATAAAAAGACCTGTGTACTGGGTAAATCCAGTATTTGTAGTTCATGATGCATTTCTTTGGATGAGCATAAAGCATAGGAAAAGTGATGAGGAAGAAACACAAACAGGGACAAAATCTGTACAACAAAAGATCTCTTTAATGTATTTCTATGAGCTACACATGCTGTCAAACAATACAATAGTTCAGTGCGATTGCTGAATGCGTTTCTGTGGCACAGATTAAATCTTCTTCCGGATTCCTGGTGCGCCTTTAATTCCCAGGGGTTTACCTCAGCCTGCCACCAACCTTGCCCTTGCCACGACCTTTGGCGCTGCACAGGGGGAAAATTTAAAAGCAGAAATGACCTTATATCGTTTGTATCTTAAGATTTTACCTAATTACTGAAACAACTGACAATGATTGAAAAAGGCACTTAAATGGATTAAGTAACAATATTTTAACATATATTTTGTTTGCTCCTTGATATTTGTCTTACAACTAAAACCGATCAATGTAAACAGGATTAATGGATAGATAGATAGTATATCTATAGTATAGTAGTATATCTATAGTAGTATATAGTACATCTATCTATCTATCTATCTATCTATCTATCTATCTATCTATCTATCTATCTATCTATCTATCTATCTATCTATCTAATTATAAATGGTTGAAATAAAGATTTTGGTAATTGTAATATTGTGTAATATGTTGTGATTAGTCGTCAGCCACAACAGAAACTCAAACCAAAATGAATAAACATGCAACAGAACACACATTTTATATCACACAGGAAACACAACAACTCCATGTCCTTTAATAGACTGTTTCTGTCATTTAGTTCATTTTCTAAGAAAGGCAGATTAGTGGCTTACTTTAAACTTACCGTTTCACCTCAGGCTCCTCACCATTGGCCATACAACAAATCCAAACTTCTAGACTTTTACTAATGACTATAATATATTATTTGTACTGGTGTTTGTGTTCTGTTTCAGAAATCTGATGAGCTACTTAGCAGAATATGCATACAACGGCTAGTCTAAATATTGTAGAGGGTAATGCAGTAATGCAGGGAGTGAAGGAGCCACTGAACTGGACATATTAGGATTACGTTTACAAATCCTAGTGTTTTTTCCCCTTTAATGCCAGATTGATTTTAGGATTGAGCTGGATCACATGCTCCGAGCTCGCTCCTCTGGGCATTTAGTGGTCTCCAAGGGTGTGGGCCAGTCGACTTGCAGTCCCAAATGTTCATGTTTAATTCACTTGTCAAAATAAATTCAAATGAATAGCCATGATGAAAGCATTGATACACACAACACAGCACTATTGACCAGCTCATTTCTGAGTGACATGAACATCGGGTTTTACTGCCTGCCCACAGCCCTTTGACCACCGGGGAAAAGTGACCAGTGTGGCTCAGCAGACTTACCTCTGGTGATCCTTAACTCGAGCCAGAAGCTGAGTGATCTGTAAAGGACACATATGGAAGCCTCGCTAAGCACAAAAATACAATAGGACAAATCGCCGAGAGCAGCGAGGAGGAAACCTGCGGAGCTGATGTCCACACGAGCACGAGAAGCCACCCCCTGACCGAACCCTACAAGTCACACCTGCTTTTCACCTGCAGCCACAAGCAAGCGAGCGAGCCTCCAGACCCGAGATAAGAAGTCTGACCACAGTTGCTAACAGCAGGCTACACAAGTGTGAGGTCACCGTCCTCACAACCAACTACTTACAACTTTTGCTGTTCATTGATTCGGGCCTGGAGAAGAGTCATCTGCAAGCAAGTGACAATTTTAGACAGAAACGCCAATGACGCCTGTGTGCAATGTTATGAAATGGATTCTTCTCTTCCAGCTATTTGACTGGTGATAACTCAGTATCTGTTAATCTCTTTCCACATTATAATTGATCCAAACATATAACAGCATAATGCCAAATTATATAACAGTTGTTTAATCCAGGTGTTTAAATACGTGTGAAATTGATGAACTTACATCGTATTTCTGTCTCTTAAGTTTCTCGCTGAGGTCGAACTTCTCAGCCTCCAGCTCCATCATCCACTGCCACAACTCGTTAGCTTTCTCTCTGCAGAATCAAGTAACATGCTCAGACATTTTCAAAACCTGATCTGAGAGCTCAGTGTTGCACTGAGTGAATCTCTCCATGTGCCAGAGGGAGTCAGAGGGCAATGGCTCACTTCAATTTATCCTCAGACAGATGGTCGATGTTGAGTGGCTTCCTCCTTTCAGCCAGGATCTTTCTCTTCTTCTCCCTCTCAGTCTGTTTCTTTGCCCCTTTACGACCCTCCATCTGTCAGGAAGACACGTCAGGATAAGATGCTTCAGTAAAAAAAAAGTGAATCTGACATCAATTTAGTATCAAAAGCATTAAATAGAAATAATTAAAATATAATTGGCTGAGCCATATGCAGACATGAAAGGGAGTCTTTTCTTTCCTAGTTTATAATTTGTTCCATTATTCATTTCAAGTGAACATTTTCTCTCCATAATTCAATATCTCTCAGTATACACAGTCCTTTAAATATTGATGACTGGGACTTGCAGGGCAGAATGAACAACACCTTACGCAGTCTTTAGCCCTAAAATAACACTAGATAACCAGCAAATTAAGCATCTCCATACGATCCATCGCTTCATTACTTCTGTAGTTCTGACCTTCTGTTGTATTCCTCCATACTGGTGCGTCATGTTGGTGAGAGCCTTCTTCTTCTTGGCATCCTCATCTTGTTTCTTCCTCTGTTCTTCCAGCTCTCTTCTTTCCTTCTCCTCCTGTAAATGGTAAAATAGAGTCAACAGAGTTATTCTTTCATAAGTGGGTTTCTATCCATCTTAACTCTCCAAAGCTTCTGAAGAGTAAGCCAGATGTGATTGGCTGGAGGAAGTGTCACTCACCTGCAGACGTGCCTGTCTTTCCTTTTCTTTCTCTGCCCGGATCCTGTGTTGTTCCGCTCTCTCAGTACGGCGCTTATCCTGCACACAGTTCCAGTTAAAATGAGTAGGACAGTCCTGCTAATCATGGAAAGAAGTGGTTAAGGACTTGTAGTGTACTTACAATCCTGTTGACCAGAGCAATGAGCTCTTCCTCATCCTTCTTCCTCTGGATGAAGTGAGCCTCGATCAGGGACTGCAGTTCTGAAAAATCCTTTTCCTGACGCTTCCTGTGAATGTCCTACACACACATATTTTAATAGTTAGTCTTCCTATACACACACACACTGTACTCTATAGAAACAATCAATCGCTGGTTTGGATTATTAAAAGTATAATAGACTTACATCAAAGTCCACTTTATCTCCCTCTGGAATCTTTGGAGCTGTAATATTTTGCATGAACATCCTAAGAAAAGGTTTGGATTTTTAATTAGCACGAATAGTTCACAGAATATGTCAAAATTGCAATCACTGAAAATGTTGAAATGATTGAAAAGAAAAAAAGTCTTACTTCGGCTTTGGTTTCAGCTCATCTAAAACAAGCAAACACATCAAGCATTACGATTAACATTAGCACTGGGATTACAAACAATATTTTAGTCCTAATCTGAACAGAATAGTTTTCATTAACCACTTCTATATATACATATATAATATTAAAATACTGAAATCAATGATAAAAGAATAATAGTTGAAGAATAATAGTTGACTTGAAACTGAAACACGAAAGTTTAGTCTGGAGCTGTTAAAAATTAACGCTGACAAAAATAAGAGCTAATAAAGGAGAAGAAAACAGAATTACCTGTGGCCTCCTCCTCAGCTGGGGCTAATGTTTACAATAAAAAACAATCCTTTAGACGTATCATGTGCATTTCACAAATTACACAAACTTGTATCAAGTACAATTAAAATCAATTTCACCATTTTCCTAAATCTAAATAGTTACTTTTGAAACCATTGAAAACCCAATGTTCTGACTGGAGATGTTCTGACAGAATAACACTAATAAACACTTATTATGGGATGCAAAATATCTTCCCAAACATTTGCTGTGCATCCCTGACCTACATGCAAGAGCCCAGCATGCCTCAGTGATACAGGCAGCATACGCCATCTTCGACTACCAAACACGAAATATGTACTGTGTAGTTATATATACTGTATATATATATATACACACACATATATATAACATATAACTCCCTATATATATTACAGCAGAATATTACAACTGCAGATATCTTTCAACAGATATCTGCATATGTATATGTTCTGTATCTTAAAACTATATAACACAATATTTTAAAATCAGAATTGTTAGCTAGAAACTTCAAAGCTTTTAAGATGAGTAGAAATTTTTGTTACCTTCTACTTCAGCTTCTGGTTCTGATATGAAAAGATGAAAAATGTGCGTAAGACTTGGATATTTGGCGAGAGCAGAAAATGTCATTTCGAGGGGGGATGGCAAAACAGTGTGTCATGATGGCTGTGTGTAGAAATGAGAATAGAAGGTGAGTGCGTAATCGGGCTGTTACCTTCTACTTCAGCTTCTGGTTCTGAAGTGAAAATATGAAGAACATATGTAAGCTGATGGTTTAGGAATTAAGTGTAAAGTCTAAAGAGAAATCCTCATTTAATATGTTACTTAAAAAGGCTTCTAGAAGTCTCTATGAATCTTTAGCATGAGATTTAATGTTTACATGAAAATACTGAATAAACATTTAAATACTTATTCAAGCATACAGTGAAAAAAACGATAGTTATAAAAATATTATAAGCATACCTTCATCTTCTTGTGTAGGTTCTATTGCAAGAACATAGGATGAAAGTGGAATGCAGATGCGATGAATAAAAAAAGATATTATAAACAGTGTAAAACTTAATGTAAGAATATGTGATCCCCGATTGTATAAATGTACGATTGCAAATATTCAAATGTAAGCTAAGTGCATATAAAAAGGTGTAAAACATATGCATTACCTTCCACTTCAGGGGGAGGCACTATCATAAGAAAATGAGATTGATAAGACTCCAGTAAGGGAACATTTAAAACAGTCTTAATCATAATAAGAAAGAAATAAAGAAAGAAAAACAATCCTGAAGATAACTAATGGTACAGTCAGAAAGTCTTCTTAAGTCTTGAAAATAACCAACAACGTGTGTGTCACAGTTCACATCATGCAATGTCAATACAGACCAATGCACAGTGTGCATTCCTTAAGAAATAATTATAAAAATACTGGATTAAAGTGTGACCATTAGTAAACTGGACAGGTCCTAGCATACAGCATGAGCTTAAACAGGTATAATGACAGGGACAAGATCGGGAAGGATTTTGTGTGTGTTGACGGACCAGTGTTACCTGAACAATCTAGAAAGGATGAAGAACCCAGTGGTGTTAAATGTGTGGATACAAGCATGCAGTTCACAGCAAGTCAACATAGAACCAAAGCTTTACCTTCTTCAGTGAATTCCTCCTCAACTGAGTGGACATAATTAGGATTAGTAAATAAATAGTCAAATGCAGAAAAAAGCATGTGATCGTTCTATGAACTTTCCAAATGAACTTTTTTTCCACGCATGATGGCATTGCTAAGCTATTGGGCTGAGATAACTGTCTATATTAATCTGCTTAGATTTAATTGTATGATTCTGTAGAACTGGAAAGCGCATACACTTACAGTATCACCTTCGTCAGAACATTGAGATCCACAAACAGGTAATGAAACTTGAATCGTTTTTATTGCATTTTCTTCTCATAATGTGACAACAGTGTTATATGTTAATATGAATTAATAAAGGAAACTGACAGCCATTCTGTATGTTCTGTATGTTCATTATGTCATGAACGCTTGATCTTCTTTACCCGACATGTATAAAACATGTAAACCTTATCATAACACATGCTACTAAATAAACTGTTTAAATAAATGTTAACCCTGAAGGGTTCAAACCCTACACTATAGTTAGATATAGAAATAATATAGGATCAATTATATCCAGATAAATGCCTTAGGGATCTGTTTATGTAAGCCATGTCATCAGTTCCAGAAGTATTGGCACCCTTGTTAAAGATGGATAAATTTGTGGTAATTAGCTTAAATTCACTCTTAAAATATGAGATCAATGTAAAATTTCTTTTATAGAAATTCAGTTATATTAAGGAACTAAAACCCTCATCATTATCAAAATACATATTGTTAACCACATTGCATTTAGTACTTGGTAAAATAAAATAAAAGCAAGGAATCCGAGACCCCATCTTATTGGTTTGTTGGAAAAAAAAAAGTTACATTTTTTCATCTGACACATTCCAGTAGTTTCTAGCAAACCCTATGAACTTATGTAATGGTTAAATGAAAGAAAAGGGTTTCCTTAGGCATGCAACCCAAAAACTATGTTGACATGGAGATGGTGTCTAATTGTAGATTTGGAGACTTGGTACAAGCATGTTCTCCAGATCTACACTTAGACACCATCTCCATTCCTTTCTGTTTGGAGACTTTGTGCAACCGTCAGCTGTACTAAGATGGTTTTTGACAAAGGTTAGCTCTTTAAATGATCCTCTTCACTGCGTGTGGGAACGAAATTCCCTTGTGCCCTCTGGCAGGCTTGTTACTGTATATCCATAACAGTGGATCTAGGGATTTTGATGTATGTAAGCATTTTTATAACTTGTGACTGATATATGATGATCAAGAGCGCATTGACTCATTTGATTTGTTTATTCTATAATCTTTTGTGTAGATGAAAGACTAAAGGTATTTAGTCACCTCTTATAAATACACTAGTAAAACTGTGAGTCATGGAAGACTTCCACAATACACAGTGAACTCATAAAAAGTAAAATATGGATGGTTTGTTATGCTTGTTCATAAGAATGTCTAGTCATACGAATAAATGCGGTGTTGCAAATAAATAAATAAAATAAAATTAAATAAATAAAGATTTGAATATATTTCCCTTAATTAAACGATATATTTCTTACAGATATTTGGTCTTTAGCAAGGGTGCCAATAATTCTGGAGCAGACTGTATGATGGTAGTGACATCTGGATGATGCACTGTTAGAGAGAATACTTCATAACTGGTTGTGCAACATGGTACATGTCTAAAATCAGTATGTAAACCTAGAGCCTTAAAGGGTTCTTCAGTTTGAATGTTTACTGTAGAAACCTAGTTATTTCAAAATTAGAGGTAGAATCCAATCACAAAGCTGAAAACCTTTTTAAAAAAAAACAAACGTGTGGACCTTACAATCACAAAATAAAATCTAAAGCCAAACAGTACTGTTAATTAACAGATAAATAGTCATTTTTCAATAGGAAAGATTTAAAAAGTGAATCGTCAGCAACCTTACCTTCCTCTCTGTGGAATCAGTACACAACAGATAAATAGAAAGAAAATTAAGGTGAGAAAAAAAAGTAACTTTATGGAAGAAAATAAAATGATGAAGATAATTTAGAGGTATGTTGATACTTACAACACTTCCTCCTCCACCACTTCCTCTGTATCAGACATAGCTACACAGTTCCTGAGTGAAATAACAGACACATCAATTACAAGAACATTTCTAATATTTGAATTTGTTTCCCAGCTTTTGATGAAAGATCACATCTGGGTAAATTTTATATAGCATCTGGTAATCTGAGATTATTCTTTGCTTATCTTTAAAAGGATGCAAAGTACTATCTGTTCAGAGGTCTGTTCAGGCAACAGTACTTATTGTTGAACTTCCTGTAGACAGGACTGGAATCAATTTAGAATTTCCTGACAAGTATTATTAGATTACCCGTGTTAATGCACCACTCGTAGATTCAACAACCCTTCGGATAAGAAAGTATTCTAGTTTAAAATCTGACACGGCACAAGGTTTCTGAAGCGATGACTATGAAAGTACATCAGCAGGCTATTAAACAGTAAGGGGCAGGTGTTGTACGGGTAATGAGAAGGGGTTATTTTTAAGAATAATAAACTATGGTTTGGAACAGGTGCTATTCGCTCTTGCAGACAATGAACTTGGCTGATCTCATCCAAGCCTCCCACTCATTTGCACAGTAAATCAAGTTCGTCCTTGTGGGCTATTTTTGAAACATTCACTGTTCGGCCAGATCAGTATAACAGACACCCTCCTGCCCTTCAAGTGTACTGCTATATTTGCTATTGTGTTTTTTTTTGTTTTTGTCTAACTACTAATGAACTGATGATCATTACACTCTAGTGAACTAGTATTGTTAGACTCATGTGGTTCATTATCATGGTGCCTTAGATAGATATTGTGTTAAAGTACTTTGAAAGAATATATTTAGCTCTCATCTGAATTGTAAGGAGATAAACAGAAACATGTACCTGAAAGCCAATGAATATTGTAATGAGCCTATTAGAATGAACAGCGAGTGTAATCATCCTACATCAGAGTAACTCATAAATCATAATCCAGTCCATCTTTGCAGTAGATTAACCATCTATCAGAGGTATTAGAAAAGTTCTACATTACTAAGCCACTTCTGCCATTGTGGAAAGATTGGAATATCATAGCACTGCTATTAGTAGGAATGGTGTAGATAATTCCTGCATTATACAGCATTAAGTGAAAACTCCAAAGCATGCTGGTCTCGTCAGAGATCAACGCAAAGCAGTGCTGGCTGCTTGAGCAATACAGAGCTAAACCTCTGGCCTTGGTGCTCACAATTTTTGGAAGTGTTACATAACAACTCTTGAATGCAAGCCAAAAACCATGCAGCAGGAGTGCTGTTTAAGTGAGTATCAGTTATTCTGAGACACACACTTTAGAACCGTCTGCCGTTTTACAGGATAACGAAAAGAAAGACATCTGTCTCTTACCTGAGACGTCCACAAGAACAGAGAGGATCTTATTCTCAAGGGTCTAGGACACAGTATACAGAAAACTCTAACACCACTCACCTAATACAGACCTGCATGCCCATGTGACCTCTGTGCTGCTCTCTGATTGGACAGTGACACTGGGTCTATTGTTAGGGTTTGGGGGAGTGGTACATGTGACAATCAAAAGGTGATATAAGTTTAGCATGGCGTCATACATGCAGTCAGCTTGCTGGTGGACACACACACACAAACACACACACAAACACACACACACACAAACACACACACACACACACACACACACACACACACACACACACACACACACACACACACACACACACACACACACACACACACACACACACACACACACACTATATGCTGCTTACATAATATTGTAATATTGGTTGAAGCAGACTGTGCAAAAATAAAGACACATAACATGAGGTTTTTACACTAATCTCTTTATTGCAGTTTTGAATCAATGATACAATATTTAAAGAGATGCCCTGTGCGAAACTTGGTTACAATAAATGGTCAGAGTGTTAAATGGTAAAGAATTAAAATTGGCATGAATTGCAGAGAATTGCCCCAATACAGTCAAGGTTCATGATGGAAAATTTTGAGTACAACTTTGTTCTTAATTGATTGTCAAATACCGAAAATTTTTCACATTTTAAAACATAAACCAAAATGTTAATCGAGGGACACTGACCCCAACATCACAACACAAGCCACAAACACATACGTCATCAGACACATTAACCAATGAAAGCTGCTGATTCAAGAAGCCACTCACCGTCTGCCCACTAGCACATACTACAGTCCAATTAAACTGTTCATAACATCTAGTGCTCTACTTTAAAGGGAGTGCTGAAGGGTGAACAACAACAAAAAACAAACAAATAAAAAAACGAACAAACAGACAACATTAATTGGTCCGCAGTAATGGCTTAGAGCCATCTGTCCTTTTACATAATGAACACAGTTTCAAAATGATAACAGCAGCTCAAGCAGGCACTATATGCAGAGGAATGTTTGTGAAAGTCGTCTTTCTTTCCATTTTCTGTTCCCTTCATTCAGTGCAGAGCGAAGCATTTATGTCTATTTGAAATCTGATACATCATGTTGAATATACTGTCTAAAAAGCACTTGAAACAAAAAATGAATAAAAGAAGATACTGTAATAATAATAATCATGAATGTCTATAATGGCAGTATTCCGATCTTAATATTGAGAGCAGAAGCAAGAATGTCATTTAATATAAAGTGGCAACATACAAAATATATAGTTAATTACAAAACATACACTATGTGCTAACATATATTATTAAGACCATAGTTTCACTATTAAAAATGTGTCACTTTGACAAAAAAAAATAAAAATAAAAATAATAAAGTAAAAAATACACTACTCTATGGGTGCCCAATATTTTGCCCTGGACTGGTGAACATGAATAAAATATGAATGTGTCAAGCTTTGCTTTAATTATAAATTAAAAGGTGTGAAGGGTGACTAGCAGAGAAAAGATATAAAAAAAAAAAAGCAACCCATTATAAGATGTTTAAAATTATGCAAGGCATTTAAATATGTCTAATCCATCTAAGGGAAATGGGTCATTTTAGAACTGCTCAGTATTTTCAGTGTGTGAACTAAATGTCCACATTTCACACTATAAAAGTGGCTTCATGTGAAATACTCTGTAATCAAGACCATGTGGTCTGGAGGCTTTTAAGAGCACAACAAAAATATTAAGACTTTCTTTTACTTCTACCTCATCTTCGAGCTAGGTCTGGGCCAAAGGAAACATAGAAGACTAATTTTGTTTTTGTTGTTTTTTGGTATGAGTACATGCATGTGAAAAGTATATGGTTCTTTCACTTGGTCCCTGTTGCTGTGGCGTTTTGCAAAGGTTAGTGACCCATTCCTGATGAGACATAAAACAGTCTGTTAGAGAATGTGAGTAGCAAATTTCACACACACTCAGACAAATAGTGCAAATATCACAACGTAATGTAAATGCATACGTGTTTCCTTATGCAAGGGTGTTAATCTCTTTTTTTATATAATGTATGTGTGTATGTGTTGCTGGGGTTTCTAATCTTGGGGCTTTTTTTTTTTTACAGCTATAATTAACAAGCTTTAATTTTTTGTGTTTTTGCAGCTTTAACTATGGTTAAAGTGTCCATAACAATTATTAGCACCATTAGAATTTATGTTAATGGAACAAACAGAGTCATGGAACTAAGTTGCTATAAATGATGAAATTCTTTAAATGATTTTGACTCATTTAAATCATTGAGCGCTGATTGCCCTTTACTCCTTAAAAAAGTCTGGGCTCATACTTAAAGGTGTTTTTGTCTCATTAGTCACTGGCGTGTGCCTATTCAGAAGCAGAGGACAGCTGCTTGCTCTCCTATGCTTGTCCGTGTGACATGGTAGCCTGCTAATCTTCTGTCACCCCACTCAATAATGTGACAAACAGGCAGCTGCTGGTCCTGTCCAAGTCTAGAATGCAGGTTGAGGCATTCTGTCTGCAGGGGACAAGGCAACCGTGTGTGTGTGTTTGCAGTGGACACATTGCACATTATCTATCCATGTCCGGCATGTCCGAAGGCCACGGTGTCCTCACATAATGGAACAAAAGGTGTGCTTTCAAAATAGAACACTATGCCACAGAGGCATGTTAAAAGGCACGACTCATGAACGAATGGTGATTTATACTTGGCTTAGATCTACAGGCCAAGGTGCAGACATGGAATCGTGTTAGGAGGGTGATATCTTTGCTTGTACATAAGACAGAAGACACAGCTTGTTTTTCAACTTTGCTTTTAACTAACTTAAAGGGAATTATGGGTTTCTTTGGTTTCCTCTCACCTCCCAAAAACCTGCCTTTAGGTGGATTGTTATCTCTAAATGTAGAAAAACACAAGGGGATTTTTGTCTACATATACATTCATGTGTGTTATATAGGGAATAGATTAAAAAAGGGACATTTATAAATGTGATACTCCCCAGGGTGAAAACAATAACACACACACACACACACACACACACACACACACACCTGTGCTATCAAATTTACTTACCATTGGCAACAGATTTGCTTTCTCCTCTGCTTGTCACCTGATTCAATTAGAGAGGGAGAGAGAGAGAGAGAGAGAGAGAGAGAGAGAGAGAGAGAGAGAGAGAGAGAGAGAGAGAGATATTCAGAAAGACACAAAGGTCAGTGAGTAATGATCCCATAATTTCAGCCCCTATGCTTGAATATATGATACATTTCCTTCACCAAATTTACATATGACATTATCTGAGTTTTCTGTATTGGAGAGTAAGAAGTAAAGCTGCATGATGAGGTGAATGATACTTCTATTGCAATATACTACTATGTCATGTATTAATACATTTAAAACGCCACTGTTACTTCATTGGAATCTCCGGCAGCCCATGGACCCAATCCCACACATTCTGCATGTACCTTTTTGGGGTCTTTGGACAAGTCATAGCTGGACACACATTACTATCCCTGGAGCTTCTCATCACTGAAATATCCATCGATTTTCTGTAGCATTTATTCTACATAGGGAACCTGGTGTCTCTCCAAGGGGACTCAGAGAACCTGGACACCCTGTACCAACTCATTGTGAGGCACAATCCCAAATATTCACTCATTCACACAATATGGACAATTTAGAGATGTCAGTCAGCCTACAACACATGCCTTTGGACTGAGGAAGGAAACAGAGGAAACCACAAGAGCAGAGGCAAAAATTGAATCCCCAAATCTATGACTGTGAGGTAAACTTTATAACCACTGATTCTGTATGGTTTCCTTACTTCACGACAAGCCTGAGCTTGTTTCAAAGCCTGCAATATCAGAATGGTGGTGGTTTCATTTATAAACTTTATAATTTCTACAACTAATTGGGGCATCAAGCTTGCATGAGATCAATTTGAAGAATTTTGACAACCATAAGCACTTGACAACGATGCCAAAAATGTAGGCAATGCTGTATCTTGCTTTGTAGAATGCTTTGGTGTATTAGGATTCACTTAGTTCATCCAGGAAGACAAATAAACAAAAAATAGAGTCTCATTGCCCCACTAAAATACATTTAATCACTGTAAACAAGGACCCATAAGAAAGATGATAAGAACCTGATGGGAACAAAGAAAGAAGGTTTAATGATCAATATTAGATCTACATGCTCTGAACGCAAGATAATGCAAGTTGAGAATGTTGACCTATATACCTGTGATACATCTTGTGTGTCAAGGAAATGGTTTTATATTAATCAATATGAACAATGGATACTTCCACATTCTTATCTAGCTTTCTCCATTACACTGCCTGTAAATGGAGTGTTTTCAGTCATGGTTTCATAAAGTCTCATTTCAGTCATGATGGAAAACACTACAGTGGGCAGAATAAACATGAATAAACAGGAAGACCTACACTGCTGCTATATGCATGTGCTGGCACACAGATTGATCTTTTGCAGCAGCGTTCGCTTCTTATCACGGACAGCCACTTACATACCTGGCAAGTCGATCAATGCCACATTAGGGAGACTGGAAAGTACGCAGTGATGTGACAGCTCTATGGGCAGTTTACAGTTGACAGGAGATGGATCACTTCAAAGAAGATAAAGCAGGCATACTGCTATCTCTTCTATTTCCTGAATAATCGGTAGACTCTGAAGGGGTTTGATGCACTAGTACACACCTAGTTGCCCTAACTTTAATCAGAGTGAAAAGGGGATTGGGGGTTTAAAGAGATAAATGTGAGAGGAGAAAAATGTCCACCTAAAAACTGCAACTCAACAAAAAACCCTGACACACCTGTTTTTCCATAAACGCTGCACACCGCTTCTGCTTTGTTTATATATGCTTTATGGTATGTAGCCATGGTACTTCATGGTATCTCATCCTCCCTTTGAAACCTGGGATAAGGCAAACTTCAATGTGCGTTCACTATAAACAGCTTCATTGCCGGCTTTAGCGAAGTGTGTTACAAGCATTTCAAGGTACAGCTGATTTTGACATTTTGTGCACGTGACAAATAAACCTAAAATGCAGAGAGAATGATTTTATAAGTGCTTCATTAGCCCTCAGCATTAAATACAGGTTACGGGTGCCGTATATAGCTAACCTCAACCTTGGCCTGGTCTAAAACATGGCCACTACATGCCTGTGCTGCCTCACACCATGTTCAGCTTAGATATTGCCAAAGATAGAGGATCAAAATAATTATGTCGGTTCTGTTGCTTTATCTGAGGAACATCATCTCTCTACAAATATGTGGCTTTGCATAGGAGAGTCAAGGCTAGGCCATGCCTTTTCAGCTTTAGCGTACAGGGTAGAGGCTGATGATATCTGTTATACTGTCAGCTGTTCAGGATATGTGTGAATGTATGTGTGTCTGTTAGTGTAGGAGCCAAATTCAACTACGAAGCGCTTGTGTTAAAATAGAAGGTAACAGAATGACCTGCATATTATGTGTACAAGCCTGTGCCTGTGTGTGTGTGTGTGTGTGTGTGTGTAGAGACAGAACATAGAAGAAAGAAAGTTTCACAAGCACATGTAGTGATCGTACATTACTCAAATTAAGCCCTGCATGGCACACTAAATAAACAGAAGGCTTTAGAACCTGCTTGCAGCCCTTAGAGGTGACAAGCGACATTCAGCATTTCATAAACCCCCCTTTTCCATGCTAGTGAGCAAGCACGAGAAGTGTAAGAGTCACACACTCAAAGACAGACAGCAAGAAGTTAGTCAGAGGAATGAAGTGACACAGCGAGTGAATATGCTTTGTGATTACGTGAACAGTATCAGCTGTGCATCCTTTTTATGATAAAGTAACATTTACCTCCTCAAGGAGCCAAATCTGAAGACAACTAGCAGGAAGAAGTCTTTAAACAAAAACACACAGTGTTACTGCTTAGCTAACTGGCACCAATCACTTCTTATCGTTCTTTAGCGTTAAATACTGAGGAATAGATCAACTGCTGATTGTGGTGATTTTTTTTTTAAGATGACAAAATCCAAACCACAATAATAAACCATAAAAACACACTGACTGTTTTAGGCATGAAGAAACACTTTAAAATTTTCCCTGGGCAGTGTAAAGAGATTAGAGTATAAAAACTAATGATAACTGATCCTGCAGTTATGGAGCTTTAAGTTACCTTGGTAGCAGAGGAGCTTTTGTTTTCCCATAGACTGCGCTTGCTAGTTACATCGCCAGGTTTCAGGTCCTGAAGAAGGAAGAGACGAAGTAATGTCACACGTACAGGGCTAAGACAAAATGTTTGAGCAAACAGACGAACATGTAAGACTCGATCACAAGAAAAGTGATGAAAGCATACTGAGAGATAGAGAAGAGAGCCACAGAGGCTTTACTCCTACCTGTTCCTCAGCACAGACAAAGGAGAAGAGAGGACAGAAGAGAATAGCCCAGAAGAAAGCAAGGCTGAGGAACTGCTCTAGGCAACAGGGGGAAACTTAAGCAGACAGAGGACAAACAGAAAAAAATATTCAGTATATACGACTTCATGGGCAATTCAACTCGCCGTTCACTGATGCTATGATAACGGTCATTTACACTTCACTTCGGTTTTAGGTGTTCAGATTTTTCAGCATTTTCGAGAAAGCACAACAGCTTTGATCTCTCTCTCTTTTTTTTAAACAACAAAAAAAAAAACATGATATATTTCCATCTGGTTCCCATTTTCTCTCTCATTTTGCCAATTTCCAACCACTACTTAGCTCTTCCCTCTCACTTAACAGCTACTAAGCAGAGAGGGTGAGGGCAAGCATGAAACACCAGTGCGACACGTGAAACCAGACATTGACTCTAGTGACTGGCTCACAGGCCAGCATAACACACATGATGGAAAGAGCTAAATGCCCAATTTTTATGGATAGATAACAGACACTTTCAGTTCTACAGTCTGATTGGCTGAGCAGCATTTAAGGCCATGGTAAAGTCTTTGATATATAGACACACTGTGACTATGTCACAATAATTGAATTCTGTATTAATGCCCCAGGTTTAAACCAATAAATCTATTACACCTAAGCCTGGGTTCTGTCTACAGAATGCCTTAATCTTTATATGTTGCTTAGCAACCACTGCTCAGTGTTAAGAGACGAGATTGCGTGGCTGAAGAATTTATCATTGGGAGTATTTCTAAAAAAAGAATGAAATAATTTATTAATAGGTTGTTTGTATCACTATTTTATAATATCGTAAAGTATGCGGATTCAATCACTTTGCTTCGGATCATAAACATGTCACGTTTTTTCATCTGACAGTGTCACTGTTTTGACGGTCAAGACGGTACAGAAGCAGAGGTTTAAAGAAAGTTAGTAATTTCTAGAACCTTCTGCTGCCTGTGAATTGAACAGCAAACGAACAGCAAATGAAATGACACTGAGAAACCAGTTTTCAAACTTTAAAATAAGAATAATATTACTCTAGAAACATTATATTATACAAACTGCATTTCTAAATCTAAAATGTAGTTTTTACTAAACTGAATAATGGTTTATGGTAACAAAGACAAAGCACAGGTCACTGCCACATGATGGTATACTGCAACGTAACAAATGGAATCAAAGCAGTGCATAAAGGCCAACTAACCCCAGCATTTCTTACATCCGTACAGAACAGCGACCAAACCATGGCCACTAGGTGGTGACAACTAGACAGCCATGTTTGCTCATGTCCTGATCTAGCAAACAATACATATGTGAAGTGTTTATGGTTGTCAGAACGTGTAGCCTACCACAGGTGTTCCTCCTGGGGTTTTCGCCTCGGGTGTTTTGTTCAGCCAATCGTTGATGCGGCCTGCGACACCCACCTTTATTCCAGCTGCATCCTGTGAACAGAGGAGAAAACTCAGAGTTAGTCAGATGTCAAAGTGCTAGGAAGGACAGGAAGACAGGAAAGATGGGCCTCCTGGCCTTCAGAGTTCTGTGAGTGAATGTGGCTGACCTTGTTGGTGGAGGGCGTGCTCATAGTGGAACTGAAAACGTTGCCCTTCTCCCACATGCTCTTAATGTTCCGCACACCATCAGAAACCACAGGCAGGTCGATTGCAGCCACGCGTGGTGAGCGCACCTCTTTATTACTCTGAAAAGAGAGCAGGCGTTAATGGAGATGGACAGCATCTATATAAAAAAGATTTATATTGACATGGATACACATCTTGCTAATATGACAGTGACGGTTATAGTGACTGACAGATGTCTTGGAGTCTACATACTATATACAGTATATTTATACAACTACTAAGATAACCAAGTAAAGCACTTCTGATGCCACTACTTCATTAACACGTACTTCCTAGATATGTCCTTTATAGACTTACTAATTTCTCATATTTAAGT
Source organism: Tachysurus fulvidraco (assembly GCF_022655615.1). Taxonomy (NCBI): domain Eukaryota; kingdom Metazoa; phylum Chordata; class Actinopteri; order Siluriformes; family Bagridae; genus Tachysurus; species Tachysurus fulvidraco. Next base: position 11,235,964 of record NC_062536.1, read on the forward strand.
CTATCAAACCAAAAATATCTGGGAGTCCACAAAAAAAAACCCAACCAAATTTATTTCAGTATAATTTTAAGAATCCGATAAAAACTAAACTGAAAGTATCTGGATATGGAATTTTTTGTTAAATGATAAATTTATACCTAAAAATATTTTAATCCACATATAAGAGTGCCATGTCGTCACATTTCGCTTAATAGAGCTCCATAAAAACCCGACAAAACGAATTTAGTGCGCTAACATTGTGAGCTAATCTTTGCAATAAAAATGTTTGCATCCCTCCTTTCTTTCTGGTGGAAAAAAGGAGGTTGTGTCTATTTTTGCAATTCCCATACACAACAGAGGACGATTGTAATACTCCTCACAGAAGTGTTTTGAGGAAGGTGGTGTATGACAAAGCAATAAGAGACATGCCAAGAAAAATATGAAAAGATTTTGAACTTAGAAAAGCTAGAATTATGGATGTCAGGAAGAATAATACAACTGACAGAGGATTAAAAAAAACTTTGTAGAGGATAAGCAAAGACACTGGAGGCGGTGATAAAGGCAAGGAATTCATTAGAGGATATCTATTTTTATATTTATTTATATATATTGCACATATATCAAATGCAAGTTAAAAAGATTTTAATTATCGTCACGTTGATGATCTGTGTGATTCTGTCGGACTGTGAGATCACTCAAGCTTTCACGATAGACTAGTGATGTAATTAAGTGATGACATTCTGCTAGTTGGGACTCGCGGTGTGTTCGCACTGTATGTTTCTAGTCCAAAAATTTGTATGCATCAGTCAATCTTTATCAGAAGGCATGCGTTGTGCTGCTCTGTGGGAAGTGGTGTAAGGCTTTCGGTGAGATTGTGTGTGAGACTCACCCGCACAGCCGTGGTGTACTGCTCCAATCTGTTGTCAATCTTTGACACCACGGGAGAGTGAGACGCCTTCACGGCACTGACACACACAACACAGAGACACACAGCAGACATACCAGATATAACATTGGTACATGATCGTGTCTAAACTACCTGTTGATGATGTGAATAAACGTATGACTTTTGTATGTGTGTTTCGAATTGTATTTAGATGATCTCACAATTGGGTATATCTGTATGTTTTCACCTTGTACCTATGTGCTAGAAAGACAAGTTCTGTTTCTGTTTACAAAAAAAAAAGAAAAAAGAAAAGAAGATCTGTTAAAATACCTCTTCTGTGCTGACCTGTTGAGGAATTCTGCCCTTTCACCAATCTGGGAAGAGAGATCAGATAATGGATGGAAAGCTCACTGTTTTGGTCATGTGGAAACACACAAGCACACACAAACACGCACACACACACACACTAGTTCCCTTTTAAAAGCAGAGAGACTAGCCTGCTCTTTTTAGCCTGTCAATGGGCCAAGAAAAGCATGACCCCTTTTTCAGACCAGAATCTCTGTGGGAACTACAGCATGTTAATGATATATGACAGCAGGGCTAACGGGCTAACAGGGGGGTAAGTGTTCTCATAAAGCAAACAACAAAAAACACACACACAGACACACAGACACTTCAACAGTCTCTTCTAGCCATCCCACCCCCAACTCCTAGCGCTGAAGCTAGCGAATGTGGGAGTTCCTAAATACTCCCTTCAGGAAATTCCCCATTCTCTGACGTGTTTGAAACAGCTCTGTTCAAATGTGGTTACAGTAATCGTGTTAGGTTAATGTCCTTCCTGCGTTCCCTCAGTACTGAAACGCTGATAGAAGCAGCAACACTTTATCTCATTTTGTCCTTTTCCAATAGCGGCCTCCGCAAACCGAAAAACAGAAGGTCCTCTTAAGATAATGTTAAAAACATGCAAATCTTTCAATTAGACTATACAGGAATTAAATAAATGTATGGTGGCCGGGGAAACATTTAACAGCCTCATAGTTTGGCATTTTCTACGATATAAATGGATAGTGTTTTCTTTCCTAAAACAAAATTCATTTCTCTATCACCCCCCCCCCCCCCAAAAAAAAAAAAGAAACAAAAAAGAAAGGAAGAACTGAAATGGGAGAAAATACCATTTCATAGTTTCACTCTGACTGCAGCACAGGAGATTCAGAGACTTTCTGAAAGATGGTATCCGATTACAAAATGAATTGGTTATGCATATGTATGGAGCATAGAGTGTGTTATTCAGAAACATATTCAAAACCTGCCATTCACCATGTGAGGAAATCACACTGAGCTAACAAGCTTTTAGACATGTTTAAGAAGATTGGCTGCCTTTTTTATATTTATTCATTCATTTATTTTTTAATCTGGCTCCTTACTTAACAAGATCTCTGCATGGTGATTGCTGAGAGATCTTCTTTAACTTTAACAGTAGAACTGTATAAGGCCTGTTATAGTCAGAAAAATACAAATTTTGACCAAAACAAAAAAGTATCTATGTCGTTTCCAAAATTCAGCATCCAATGGGTTTTCCCAGACCAGCACACACACACACACACACACACACACACACACACACACACACACACACACACACACACACACACACACACACACACAAATATATATATACTAATAACAGCGATATGACAGGTACTCAAATCCCACACCTAAAGATCACACAGCATGCACTACATACAGTGAACATGATGACAAAGTAAAGCTGTGGACAGAAAAGGGAGGGAATTTCAGTGTTTCATTAAAATATAAACCCAAACACACCACAATCTGAAAAAAAAAATGGACCTGGTTATTGAAATGCCCTAAATATCCAGACTGTAGTAAATGAATAGGTTTACTAAACCTGTTATTTGAATATGCGTCATTGCATCTAATATGGTGAATCCTAAGCACACCTACATACATATATAAAAGAATTACCGACTTATACCAGCTACCTCTGTCCCAGCTGAGAAGCTTCTTCTGTTAAATGTCTTATGTTTGATTAAGCAGATAAACTATAGTCCTAATGAATGCAGTACTGGATTAATAAGTTATTACACTAGTTAGCACGGAACCCCCAGGACCTGTCTATTCTTCATTCCTTCATTCATTCTTCACTGTAATAACTACATAGGGTTTAGCTGTAGTCACTGAAAAAAATCATTTAAATAATAAGCAATTAAATAATATGCATTAAAACAAATAACCATGTAATAAGATGCAAGCCTATGGCCTTTCATATTAACTGATATAAGCCCCTATTCAATAGGTATCAGCTGTCATAAAGACTGCTTTGTTAAGACTGATTGCAACTGACATAACTCCAGATCCATGTGACATATATTTGAGAAGACATAAGGCTGCGTCAGGACACCTTTCTGCTTGGTTTATATCAGAACATTCTGACAGCTGATTTTGCAGCGAGGTGTACTTCTGCCATGTCAAAGTCACATAATGATGATGATCTGACACGGCTGCTGGGATTTGCATGCATACTTATGACAAATCCATGACACTACAGTATAATGAGAGCATTATATAACATTTGTTTTCTGACTTGAAAACCAAATTCATGGTATTTCACCAGATTGTGTGACAGCCTCATAGCTGTGAAAATCGAATGTATTTTTTTTTAATGTGGTTTTATATCAGATCCATGTCTGTCTCAACAAAAGACAGCTGATGACTAGAGGAATAAACCTGATATGAATGTTTATGTAGGTATCTAGTTCTTAATGGCCTAGATACACTCACTATCCATTTTTGTTAGAAACACCTGCTCATACATGCAGGTATTATCCAATGACGTGGCAGCAGTACAATATACAAAACCATATATGTACAACAAACATCAGGATGGGTAAAAACGTGATTCTATTGTGATTAAATACAGCGAGAAGAATTATTTGAGGCTGCAGTGGGCACAGTTAAAAACTGGAAAAAAGTCATCTTGTCTTCAACATCTTCAACCGTCCCGGGTTATGTGTCCACTGCATCCTCTGATTCATCTTCTTGACTGACAGGAGATAAACCCGATAAGGTCTTCTGCTGTAGTACCCTATCTGTTCTAAGATTTTGCTGTAGTACCCTATCTGTTCTAAGATTTTGCTGTAGTACCCTATCTGTTCTAAGATTTTGCTGTAGTACCCTATCTGTTCTAAGATTTTGCTGTAGTACCCTATCTGTTCTAAGATTTGGCATTTCTGGTGCATTCTGAGATGCTTTTCTGCTCACCACATTTATAAAAAGCGAGAAATCATTTGAGTATCTTCTTGGCAGCTGGAAACAGTTTGTTTATTGGCTGCTTGCAGACTTGCCACTAGCTGGATGCTTCTTGCATCATTCTATGTGAACTCTGTATTAATGCTTTGCATGAAATTCCCAGGAGAGGAAATATTTAGCAACCATGTCACAGTAAAATTCAACTCAATCACATTTTCCCCTTCATTTGAATAATGGGTGTGAACATTAACTGAAGCATTGTGCTGCTGCCACATAACTGGCTGCATGAATGTAAAAGTGTACAGATGTTTCTAATAAACCGGACGGTGTGTATAGGGTGTAACGTGACCTTGTTAATAGACATTTACTGGGTTGGTGGATAAAGTGGCCTGTCAGAAAAGGTGAGGTTTCCAAGTAAATACAGGTTTAATGTAGCCATTTTCTAGAGTTTTATGTATAGATTTTTGTTTCTTTCTTAATTATCCTAAGAATGAAAGAAATTAAAAATTAAGTTCTCTTAAGGATCAACAGTATACTAGAGGCACAATGCACATACAGAATACACACTCGCAAACCACAACAGAGCCTTTAACCAGATTACATTTGAGCAAACGCATCCACCCTTATTGCTACAGGCAAACGTTCACAAACACTCATTTTTCTTGGAAACAATTTTCTCTTCATGCCGATAAGCTGTTCTTACTCTCATTAAATGAGAGAGACAGCAGAATGTGCAGTGTGTTTCTTTGAGTTATTGGGTACACTGAGACAAGAAAAAAAGATAAATAAATAAAAAGAAGTGCTGGACTGAATGAGTGGGAGCTCACCTTCAGAGAGGATCCACGTGGGCTCACACACTTAAAGGGCTTGTTGCCGTCACCGTCTACATCTTCCTCGACCTTCTGCCTCCGTTCAGCTGCCTCTGCTCTCCTCCTCTCTATCTCATCCTTCATTCTCCTCTTCTCCTCCTGCATAAGGAAAAAACAAACCCTATTACATTATATTACGCTGAACATGCACACGCGCACACACACACACACGCACACACAGAGAGAGAGTGAGACTCCCAGAAAGCAGCATGCTAATGAAGCAGTGAATTCCATCTCAGCTGGGGAATCATAAAGCTGCTCTTTTTCAGCCTGCGGCAGCTCTTGCCTCGGCTTTCCGCCATCAGACACAGGGCCTTGTGGTATCTAATTAGTCCTTTATTTACTCCACCTTTTAATTAGGAACAAGGAGCTTGTTAGTACCACAATGCAGGGAAACAGGCGAGCTGACCGGCGCGTGCGGTCTGGCATGGATAAAGCCTGCTCAAAGCTGAAAGCAGTCTGCATGAGACTGTGGGGACATCTGCATAATGTAATTGAGAAATACTGCTGAGATGTTGCATACAGATCAGGCATTTAAATGATGGCTGTAATCTGTAACACACATAATGAAAACGGTTGTTGGAATCGGGACTCTGTGTTGAAACGGCAGTGTCAGTACGATAGTGATATAAAAAGGAGTTATGACCCTGTCACATACGGTATCCAAGGTTATACAGGCTTGCCACAGGAACATAAGAAATTGAAATAGACAAGTCCTAATATGGAAATATGTGTAGTGTGACAGAGGCTCAGTCAAATTTTATCTAGACTATTTAAAAAAAAATTAAGGACCTAATGACACTGAGGGTTGGTGCAAGAATGCAAAGAATTTGTTCCTTTTCATAGCCTTTAAATTCTCAGGCTAAAACTTGATCCAGAGCCAGACAAGAAAGCCAACACAAATATCAAAATGCTCGAGGAATGATTCTCCTACTTAAGAACTCCATCTTAACTAAACATAGATCTAAGTAAACACTCAGATAGAAGGAACGAAGGAGGGAAGGAAGGGATGACTGACACTACTTCAACAGACCTCTTCTCTTGCCTTCTTCTCAGTTTCCTCTTGCTTTTTCAGCCTCTCTTCTTCCTCCAGCACCTTCCTCCTTTCCTCCCTCTTCCTCTTCAGCTCCTCGAGCTCGACCTCAGCTTCCTGCTGCTTCTGTTTCATCCTCTCAAACTCCTCGATCTCCGTCTCGTCTCTCCTCCTTTTCAGCTCCTCCAGCTTTCTCTCGGCCTCCAAGCGCGTTTGCTCCCCGTCCTCCCCTTCGTCTGCTGCCGGATCTTCAGAAGAGTGCACGCTGCCACGACTGGTACACACACACACACACAAACATGTATGTAAACATCCATATGACTCAGATACACCCATATATTGACTCTCAGTGGTAGGAATACAGTCTTGGAGGAGTTCAGGTAGCGCGCGCGCGCACACACACACACACACACACACACACACACACACACACACACACCCCTATCTAAAGTGACAGTTTTGAATTACAGGTCCTGGATTGAATGACTGGAAATCAAATACACTGTCTGAACAGACAAATTGGGTGCAAGTAACTACGTAGAACAGATGAACTATTTCAGTCATTTCAGCTTTATTTCTCTAGTTTACACGTAATACTATTTCTTTACTGATCACTAATAGTTCATTTCAAATAACATATATTCAGTCTAATTTGTCTCGCCTCATGTGGGAACCACAGCATGTAATGTATACCTCGTTAGTCAAATTCATTTCGCAGTGTGGATGTGTACTCTAGTTACTAAATTATCCAGACTCTGGGTTATCAATATGTTAATCATTTTAGTTATTCACTTATTTTTATTTAGCATTTTTCCTCTCCCAAGTTTCTGTCCCTTTAATGTTCACCTGCCATTTCACACCCTTCAGCCAGCGCTCCCCTATCATATAACAGCTACCGATGACGGCTGACGCCAAGACCCATGAAGCAGCTAACTGTGTTCTTTCCCTCGGAGTATAAGAATTTGCTTTCTGTTGAATATCTGAACAATAAACTGTAAAGCGTACAGAGTTTAATGTTAAACAAGAATGTTCCAAGACTCAGTTTACTAGAAGAGTGCATAAATACAATAAATACAAATAATTCTGCAGTTTTTTTAGTAAGTGCCCATGTTATAAGGAATTTTATAAGGTTACAAGGAAGAAAAGTCGATAAATGAAGAAATTCATTTATTACATTTAGGTCAAAACACAATGCTGTCTGATGTTGGTCAACTTATATAATCTGTCTCTCTATATAAACTGTTACTTTACTTCTTCATTCATTTCCTTCCTTCATCCCTCATCTTCAGTAATCAACTTGTCCTGGATCCTATTCATCAAGCAGTACACATGAGGCGTGAATATGCCCTGGGTAGGACACCAGCGGATTACAAAGCAAGGCACACACACACACACACACACACACACACACACACACACACACACTCTCGCACACTCTCGCGCACACACACACACACACACTCGCGCACGCGCACACACACACACTCGCGCACGCGCACACACACACACTCGCGCACGCGCACACACACACACACTCTCGCACACACTCTCGCACACACACGCACAGACACACACACAGACACACACACAGACACACACACACAGACACACACACAGACACAGACACACACACAGACACACACACAGACACAGACACACACACAGACACAGACACACACACAGACACACACACAGACACACACACAGACACACACACAGACACACACACAGACACACACACACACAGACACACACACACAGACACACACACACAGACACACACACACACAGACACACACACAGACACACACACAGACACACACACACACAGACACACACAGAATAGCTAATCCATGTACAACCATGTTATGTAAGGAAACCCGAGAACCTGCAGGAAACCCTCAGAGACATATGGAGAATGTGATGAACTGCCACACAGACAGTATTCCAAGATCTGGATGGAACCGGACTGAACATGCTTTTTTTTCTTTTCTATCTACATATATATGCATGTGCAGGTTTATTTCAACATGACAAAACTGTGTTCCTATGAATGAATCAGTCATCCATCAGTTTCTGAAAGATATACTGTATGTGCAAACTGAATCGCAACTTTCCATAATTACTTACTCTAATGAGCCTGCTGATGACAGCCTGAGACTGGTAAAGGTGTACTGTTTAGCTCAGAGATTAAGGTGTTGGACTACTGATCAGAAGGTTGTGAGTCAAGCTGCCATAGATGGGCCCTTAACCATCAACTGCTCAGTTTTATAAAGGAGATAAATGTAAGTTGCTCTGGATAAGAGTGTCTGCTAAATGCTGGAAATATGTGTCCCGACCCACCTCTGGGTTCTCTCCACCTTTTTGTGTTTACTGTCCTCATACACTCCCCCGTTCTGCTGCTTGTTCTTCCTCCCTGCGTCCTCATCCTCCATCTGCTGAGAGAGAGATACAACTCAGAACATGGTACAAACTACGCTCTCAGTGATGGGAAGCTGCTCAGGGTCACTCAGGAAGGAAAGGGTGAGACAGTGGACAGGTGAAACACACAAACACACACACAAAGACACACTCTTGTCATGCAACAAGCTTTTACCAGTCTGTAAAAAACACGTCACTGGTGAGGACACGTGACCGTACAGAACAGACTGTGACCTTACTGATGACTGTGGGCAAGATGATAAAGACAGCAGGATGTTGTGGACACACTGTGGGATCACACTGGTGTGTGGATAATGTTCAGGTTTTGGGGCAAAGCCTCTCGACACTAACACCGCATTGACTTTTAAAAAGGGTCGTTGCTTTCATGTAGAAACGATAGAAGAAAAAAAAAGATTTGTAGGAAAACAAATAACTAATTGATTAAGACTGCACAATTAATCACAAATAAATTCTGATTTGCTCAATTAATTCAACATAATCACCTGTGATACTTGTGGGTTAACGTTAACGTTAATTTGAGGCTAAACACAGACAGATTTAAAAATACGCAGCGATACCAGGATAAGTGATACTAGGAACATATTTCTTGGACGTTCCATAACGTTAAATGACTGCAAATTTAAATAAAAATGTAGTTGTTGACACACTGCTGTAAAACTCCAGGATGAGATTTAGAATCAACTTTATTTAGTACCACAATGCTCTGAAACGGATCATTTTCCTTTAAAAGGATGTTTAATTCGTTATAGGAATTACTCTCTATTCATGTGTTTTATCTATTTAGGTAGATATTATTCTGACTAATCTGTTAGTTGTTGCTGTGTTTGATATTTTTGCTTATTGTGTCTTATCTAAGAAACAGCTTTATCCTAAATCAAAGCATTTTAAAGTCGAAGGTAAGATCTTGAACCTCTGTTGCATTTTAATAAAGAATTTCAAAGAATTTTTGTATTTTTAACATCTCCTGTACAAAAGAGGGGGCTGTAAGGAAGGTGAAGGGAACGAACAGATTATTTATTAATATATGAAATGCAAATGCAATTTATATGCAAAATGAAAGCGTAAATGTTGTTACACAACTTAACTTAGCAAACTAAATGTCTTATTGATGTTTGGGACATTTATTTCTGAAGGCGATGTATAATATATTATGTAAAGAAGCCTGATTGAAACTATGTAGTTTTTTGAGAAATCATGATTCTGAATTCATGATTTTTATATTAAAGAAAATATTTTTTTAAAACCATTATTGTGCAGCCCTACATGTTACCTTCATTAAATGTCACTGCAACTAAATTGAACATTTTCAATTCAATTTTGGGAAATCTCAAAATAAAAAATAAAAAAAAAAATCTCATACGTCTCACAAAAATCTTATACAAATCTCAAACTTAGCCCCAAAAGCTCTAATTATCCATCATGTACAAGCATTTAAGATACAGCCGTTTCATACAGCCTGTCTGCTTTTCATCAGCTGCCCTCTGTGTAAGCACCTCTAACGCATTCTCCTCTACTTCCTCTACATCCTCATCGACTTGTGCCGCATCCTCCTCCACTTCCTGCTCTGTAACGACTGTAGAATCAGCTAGGTCTTCATTTAAAGGCTTGCATTTTTCACTTGGACAGACAACGTCCTGACCCGTACTGCCCTAAGAAAGGAATCGGGAGCCACATGGTTCAAACTGCATCTGTTCAATCAGTGAGTGGAAGTCAATAACGGCAGTCGTACCTCATCTTGTATTTTAGCTTTTTCCTCAGTTGGTTCCTGAAAGTGAACAATGTTCATCAAAACCAACTCGACTGAAATTACTGGCAGCTACAAATCATGCAGACCATGGAAGGGATTCACACAAAACACACCTGCTCCCTCAAGTAAGACCTGCGTGGCTTCTCCTCCTCCTCCTCCACTTCCTTCGGAGGAATGACCTCCTCCTTCACCTCCTCTTTCGCCTGCTCCTTGCTGTTGAGCTCCAGCTCATCTTCCTGGTTGCTGAAGGCTCGGTAGGAGGTGGTAGAGGAGCTCTCAACACTGTAGGTGCTGTAGGATGGTGTGTCGACGGACTCCAGCTGTTTCTGCCTGTCCAGTGCCTCCTTCATCCTCCTTTGCCTGCGCTCCTCACGCTTGGCCAGGCGATCAAGCAGGGCCTGCTCCTCCTCATCTCCTTCACCGGCCTGGCCCGAGCTCAGCTCTGAACTTGTCTCTGTTACTGTGACACTGAGAGAGAGAGAGAGAGAGAGAGAGAGAGAGAGAGAGAGAGAGAGAGAATGATCAAGGAATGATCAAATTAAACTTTCTTTAATGATCATACGTTTTTCTTTGCTAAATAACAATAAAATTTTTCATTTGTTCCATCTATCATGCAAGTCTCGGTGAATGAGCTGTAACTATAGAAACAACGACATTACAACGTGTATTAAAACTAAACCTGTCATCCGAGTTACAATTAGCACTAATGACATGCTACTATGGAAAATTAATCAACACCTTCTGGCCAATCAGAATAAAGAATTCGAGAGTGCTTTTAAGTACATTAAAAACTTAAAACCAGATACATTTACTTTTGTCACAGTTCATTCTGCACATATATAGGTGTTATCCTACCAATTAGAAGGTTAAGAGTTTCAATCCCAGGTCCAGCAATCTGCCAGCACTGGGCCCCTGAGCAAGGCCCTTAACTCTCAATTGCTCAGTTGTATAAAATGAGATAAAATGTAAGTTGCTCTGGATAAAAGTGTCTGCCAAATGCCATAAATGTTCCCTCTACAAATTATACGCTACTTTTAAATTCGTTTTTTTTTCAGTGACACGGACAATAATGTAAGGACTACTTGAAAATCAACCACTTTTGGGAACAGTAGAAGTCTAGGCACTAATTTTAGAACTGTCATGCTAAGCAATTCACCGTTTAATACAGAAAACGTACTTCTGTCAAATCAATATTTGGATAAATTTCATTCACACACAGCACCCTGTGTCCCGTCCCCCCCCCCCCCCCTCCCCTCAGTGACGTGTCAGCTGATCATTTGGATCAGGTTTGTTCTTTCCCTGCTTCCTCATCCAGCGCTGGGATGTGAGGGACACATCATCAGTGCTACCGTAGGTTAATGTAGTCTGAGTTCACCACTTGGCAAAGCTTTCCCTCAGCATCAGCACAATTCACAACACACACACACACTGCTCACACACCAAGGACGCTCACAGGCTACTGTGATATCCTCTTGTGTACAAAACTATGCATGGTGTACAATACTGCAGTGTTGGCTCACGTCAGCACGATCCATCGCTCCCACCTCACCGAGCCGTAGCAGGAAGTTACACACAGAGCAGGGTTAAAGGACAGATAAGGATTTCTACAGAGATAATGCTGTTGTTTGTGTTGTCTCGATGAAGCTTAGTGTTGTAGTCATGTATGTGTTATTAAGATGGAACGCTAAAAACACACACATACTCTCACACTCACTCTCTCTCTCTCTCTCTCACACACACACACACACACACACACACACACACACAATGTGAACGTCCATAAAGGTTAGCAAGTGACTCCTAGTGCATGCTTCTTTCCACTGACTCTCCAATTGAACAGAGTGAAAATTCTCATGGCTCCTATTCCATCTACTCTACAGTACATTACAGTTACACGTATTCATTCATTCAAATTATCCCACATTTGATGCAGAAACTAATTCCAACATGATATCCCAATCGTATCCCAAATGATAATATCAGGGTCAAAGATCTTTGCTCAAGAGCCCTAGCGGTAATTTTATGGCCGTCCTGGGGTTGGAACCTCTAACCTTCAAGGTACTAAGATGTCTTTATACTTACATAAGACTCCGTAAATCTGCTGTCTGATTTCTCATGAACATGATCAAAAATTATTCCACATCCAATGATTCACTCCAGAGGAGACAGATACAAAGAAGCTAAAATTCATTTATTCGTCTTTATTAACACTTTTAGGACCGTAATCACTTGCAGGAATGCTGGGCACAAGGCAGAAATACACCTTGGATGTAATGCAAGTCCATCACAGTGCCTCAACACACATTTACACACTCACACATACTCTGGGGAAATTAAAGTTGTCCAAAACAGCCTTTGAATATTAGGTTGCATTTCTTCATAGATATATACGTGAAACACTGTTCATGTTTTGCCCCGCCGGGGAGATTGAGTACGGTGTGCTGTGCATTACCAGTCTCAGTTGTTTGTGTAAGTAGTACTTGCTCATGAACAGTGTGTGTGTGTTTGTATAAGACACCTGTGGCTGTTGAGCCCCACGCTTTCGGCCGAGTTAGCTATCTCTTCGCCGTCCTTGCTTCGGATACGTTCTTGGCGTGCTCTTCGCCGACGCTCACGGGCTGCCTCTTCCTCATCCTCCTCAGTCCGACGGTAGGACATCCTGGACAAACACACACATAAAATGAAGGTCTAGTGTACTGTAGTTAGAGATTCATCAAAGAAAGCAAGGTGGAAGTCTTAGGGGCAGTGAATGTCTTTCGTACAGTCATTATGTGTGTGTGTGTGTTTGGCAGCTGATAAGAGGAGCTGTACCAAAGTGTGCAACTGTCACTCATAGAACAGTTTGAGAGCAAAGAGAGGAAGCCAGTGCTTGTATATAACTTAAGCAAACTCTACTATCCATATGTACTGACTTGTACTCTGAGAACAGCATAATGTCCTCTTTTGTAACCAGGAAATCTTCTGTAATTGAAGACAGCATTCTGTTAACGCCCAAAGAAGACCAACGGGAAAGTGACATCATTAGATAACTTGGCTCTGTAGACATCCCTTGTGCTCGGTCACTTTACTTTGCCATGTCTAACAGGACAATCTGCATTGCACAGTGTATTTGGGGGAAATAATGCAGTCCAGACTCAGCGATTGTATCCTGGGGCTACGTTCCTTCTCCTATAACCACAATAACACATCTTCAGTGAACTGAAGCTTTCTGTAAGAGCGTTTAAAACTTATTTCCATCCAATGCATCTGCAGTGTATATGTGTTTAACTGCAGACAAACAGTTTTAAAAACTTACTTCCTTCCTAAATTACCCACAACTCCTCTTGTCTACTTGTCGATAGCGGTGCTAGCTAAATACTGTAGCAGCAACAAATTAGCAGTAGTCATTTTATATTATGTAATTTTATTTGTTTCAGGGTGAATCTTTCAGAAAAGAAATCTAATATTAGACTCTAACGGTTGTAGTTCAGAATTTGTGAAATATCAAGGCTCAATGTAACAGCCAACTGCCCCTAGTTTTTAATCCCAAGCTCTGTTGTCATTGTTAAATTTCATATCAGTGTTTATCGGGTGTAAGCTATAGAAGAGACAGTAGTGATTCGACTGGAAAAATGCGAAAGTGTTTCTTTAATAGCCTCTGTGATGAGCACCGGGCAGTCTGAGTCTTGTTTTAATAAATTTTATAAAATCTGTAAAAGACGGAAATGGCTGTAGAGTGGGAGATGGTGTTGATACGAAGGCACAGGCAGATAAAAGGCAACGACCAAACAGCCCACACATTAGTGTTCCCAAATATTTTCCTTGCGTTCAAACATCTCAGAAATGTCCGAGAAAAACAGTTTGGGAAAAGGCTGCTGAGAGCGGGGTTTGATATAGCAACAACATAAGGTCTGAGAGAGAATGAGAGAAAGAGAAAGCGAGAGAGCGAGACTTCTGCCAAAAGGCTGCACTATTCCCACACTCATCCCACTTTATCCTCTTGTCCCACTGCACCACAGGCACTCAGCTCATCTGGTATATTCCTTTTCCTCTTCCATTTCCCTCCAGTCCCTGAGATGTGTGTAAATCTTTTCAAAGTTAAAATGGCCTGAAATGATCAAGCTTCAATCATTTACAGCCTAATGAAACAATTCATTGTTCAGACAGTGAGAGAGAGAGAGAGAGAGAGAGAGAGTCTGCTCCTAAATCCTTCATTCCAGCGGTGTGTCTTTCTTCCTATTTCTCTCTATCTTACTCCAGCCGTCTGATTCAGACAAGCTTTAGTGGTGAGAGAGAGTAGTTATGGAACGGCCCATTCGCTGAGGATGGGTGTTATTTCCTGAGCTCTTCCTGGCCTCTCATGGGAAAACAGCGCAGATGTGTGGGATCAGAATGCCCACTGCGCAGAAGACGAGGCTCTCTGTGACCGGCCATGCCATCCTCGGGCATAAATTTGAAAGATTTAAAGCATTCAAATGCACACAACTGAAACATGGTCCTTGTCTAAAACTATTCGCGCTCCTGTCATAACTTTTCAGGATGTTCGAAAGCAGAAAGCAACAAACAAAACACTTCACCATGTATGTATGTTTGTGGAGTGTCACTGTCCCTCTGGCTGGCTGTGGCTCGGGAAAGGCCACGACAGTCACAGAGGGAGAAGTGTGTGTGTGTGTGTGCATACAAGAGTGAGAAAGCGAGAGAGATGGAAAGACAGAGGGGAAACACAGCCCTAGGCCATGGAGTCTGCTCAACCTCTGACCTACACTAATATTCCCCCTGTACATTCTGCACAGTGCACATTAGACACTGCAGTTGTAAAAGCACTTCAAATGTTAGTGGCTCATATCATCGCCTTCAGTGTTCAGTGTCTGCTCATCAAGACTACAGCAGATGCAGCTGTGCAGGAGAACGGATCTGTTATATCCATAGTTCTCAAAGTGGTTCCAGAGTTCTGTGCCTTACACAGCCCGGGAATCTGTGATTAGATGATGTGAATCCTCTGGAGCTCATTATCACTATTATCGTGTTACTAGTAAGTTGTTAACGTTATCTGTTCACCCTGAAGCGCACAATCTCTCTCATTCTTATCATTTATAATCATCTTTATAATCATAAATCTTCATAATTACCATAATTATCCTCGAAGGCTTTATTTTGGGAAAAAAATTTTTTGTTTTGATTTTTTGTTTTTTTTTTATACCCACAATGCCGTTTGACTACCAACTATTTCTCACCTCCTCATTTGGACACAGAAAGATCAAGATCAGATTCCACTTTCCAGACTGAGATCAGTATTAACGCTACCGTACTTATCATCCCGTAGACTGCTAGTCGAGTTAAGTGGCGTAACTCAGCACATCGGCATCTTACAGCTGCTTTGCATTCTGGAGCTTGGAGTACAATGTCTGCTTTCTCTGAAATCTCTTTAATGAGACTTTCACTATTGCTGTTAAATGGTGAGCTCCAGCTAACCGTGAAACCTGCTAAGTATTCCTCATGTATTCACATTTTAAACTGGAACGAATCTGCATCAGTAAAGTCGCAATCTGACACGTGCTAACTTCTCATGATGATAAAGAAATACAGCAAAAAACAATGAATCAACATCTCAATCGTTAAGCACATCGCAAATATTCCAATATTAGCATGTTTATTGTGGATCAGTGCGGATGAAGGGAGATCATTTAGATTCAGTGATTCTGTCTAAATCTAAACGCAATAGTTATATTCACAACTGACTGCAAAACGCTTAAAATACCAAAACATGCTTAATTACAGCAATACTACACAAAGTCAATCAATAAGCTTGATCCTTCTCTCTTTTAATCTCTTTCTCTCCGTGTCTGTACCTCTCTGTCTCTCTTTCCCACTCCTTCAATACAAGCGAAGCTTCTTTACAGATGCTGTTGGTAGTTTTGATGAAAACCCATTAGAAAGCTTAGGCAGTTATCTGAAAATGTAATGATATGAAAGTAATATCCATACAGGGCTACTCTCAGCTCGGCGTGACTGACATTAGACAGAGCATCCAGCCTTACTCTCTTTCTGAAACAGACAGATTCTTGGCCATTTCAGATAGAGGAGTGAAATGGCACTTGTCAAGCCTTCATCGCCTGACCATGTTCCAGCTGGACTCCGATGCCAAGGTTCTCCCGTGTGCACAGGGCTTATCGTTCTCTCTCCCCAGCTCCTCTGCAACATCTGCCCTCCTGCTGTTACAGACTCCCACTCCAACACTTCCACCGAGACGTAACGCGGGTGGACTTATACACGCCGCCAGCCAACTCGTGTAATGTTGAACAAGTTGGCTGGGTGACAAAACATATTATGTGGCCTGAAAAAAAAAAAATCTGGCTATGACTTTGGCTCTTGCGCCGCATATTCTGGTGATGGTTGAATGGATTGGGTTAACGAGATGATGTGTGGTTTAGACTATGCTGATTTGATGTTTGATTACAAGAATAAATACGTATTGAAAGTGTATTTGCACAACAGAACACAATATTATTTGATCATATCTTTTGTCTCAAGACTGTTGAGAACCGAGATTCGGGATCAAACTGGAAGTGTTCCACGTTAGAACAAAAACAGCTCTGGCTGTTCTGAACTTTTAGATATTTTTTGCAGACTTGGAAAGGAAATTCAGCTCCTTCCTAGACAACGTATAGCAAAAGGATTCGTTTTATGCTCCAAAAGCCAAATAAAATAGTGACAAATTTAATCGCTATTCACTTTCATCAAATACAGACCTAGAATTATGGGAATGCAGAGGATATAATGTATCTTAAACCAAACACCTAACTTTGCTGCACATACCGAACAGGATGCAAACCTAACAATGCACACAGTTGACCAAGGTCCAGTATTCTGCCAATGATAACAAGGGTGTTAGCTACTGAAAGGAATACGCAGCACTTACAGCAACGAATATGCTGGGAATAGCGGTGAGCGAGGTCTGTTCGTTCGTTACCCATGATGCTTTGTGACAGGAGCATAAATCATTCCTTAACAGCTGCACACAGTATTTGTGGAGCTCTTTCAAAAAAAATGCAGCATTTGACAAGAAACGCTGATGCAAAAATCGCTGTTTGACTTTCTGCCATCAGTGTTTATGGGAGTGTCTCTTTTTTTTGCCTTAAATGGGCACGGGACACGAGCGAGCTGGATTTCTGAGCAGTTTTCACAAAGCGCAGCTATCACACGATCATCAGCACCATCTAAAGTCTGTCAGGAAAGAGCTGAGAGCTGGAGCAAACACAGCTGTCATCAGCTCAAGAACACACGTTCTCCCAAACTGAGCAAAATTGGAAAGCTGCCTCTGATTAGACTCGCGTTAATCAAATCAAACGGGTAGTAAAAATGTCTGTAAGAAGTTAACTGCTTATAGAAGTGAAAAAAATAATCACAGGCATGAAAGAAAGGCTTTAAAACCACCCGTTTGATGACATTTGTACCATGACTATCTGTCGGTTATGTAGCGAATCACTTTGAAGCGACAGCTTGGAGTCCGATTAAACGACTAACTGAAATTAGTATGTCGACACACACGCCACATATCCACTCGACTCACTGTTTAGTTCTGGGATGGAAGGTTTGTTTTCTCCCATGGCTGATTAACTTTGCTCCTAAGACTAAGTGTGTGACACGTCGTACTCCGGTCTAATTCTTCGCCATGAAGTTGATGGACAAGTGGCACGTAATAAGACTCGCGAAACAACCGACACGAAATAAAACCAGGTTGAAAAGACATTTGAAATGATTTATGATATAGGAAAGGCTAATTGTTGTGTGTTGTGAATTTGAGTGTGATAAGCAAGTGTATTAAAATAACTTTGACTCCATGACCCATGAAACCTGCAATGAAGAAAAAGCAGAAGTAATGGGGCGTGAACTGGTATTTTAGGGTCGGAAAAGGCCAACAGATGTCGAGTGATACTCTGAGGGGGAAAAAGAGGCTGTACATCTGTACACCGTCCCATCCAATGAAAGAAGGCAAGTAAAGACAACATGTGAACGTAGATGTTTAAAATAGCATCACAAACAAAAGACATTGTGGAAGCTTACATTTTGAAATCTTACAAGCTTAAGTTATTCAGGACACTGTAGTTATTTAAAATTATTGTGCCATCTTTCAGGGCCAAGCTTCTCATGTATAGTCATGTATATACAATGAATGGTATGTGAATGAATAAATAACATCCCCCATCTTGCAAAGAAAAGAACCCTGGCTTCATCAGAACAGGCTTATATAATATAACGCCCACATCCCGAGACTAAACCACCAGTCATTGATGCAGCTAAAAAATAAATGTCATGTATCAGTAGCCTGAGCTGCTTACTTTCCCCTGAGAGCGGGTCAAAGCTCTACAATACCTGCTCATCGATTTCCCACAATTCTCATGTTACACTCTCAAAAACGAAGGTAGAAAACTCTACTTTTCCTTGTGCATGGGGCGGTACCTTCAAACCTTTGAACCCTTGAAAACTTTACTCTAATAGATTGTACAGCACATGCACTTTCCTAGGAAAAAGATACACACTTAAAGGCACAAAAGATGAAGCAGCCACATCAGTGAGGAATAGTACAATCTGGCCCACTTTATTCTGGAGAACAATATAGATGGAGGAGAAGCGAGGTTACCTTTCTGCTTCCAGTCGCATCTCCTCTCTCTTCTGTCTCCTCTGCTCCCTGCGCAACTCAAAGTCGTCATCCATGGTTCAGTCCTGGAGGTGTGGCCCTGTAAAAAAAAAAAAAAACCTCCAGTCTGTCAGCTTTATTCCCTACTGTAGATAATAACATACGCACTAACAAGCTCAGCAGTTTAGCTGAGATTCCACGGGCAGCAGGTTTACAAAGTCGCACGTTCTCACATATAAGACATTTCCAGGCTCTTTGCTTTTTCTTGGCTTGACATCAAAAAGCAGACAGAATTTGGTTTAACCACAAGTGGAAAATGGAGAGGCCAAGATCTGAGATAGAAAAAAAGGCAAAAAGAGTGTGAGAGAGTGAGTGAGAGCGAGAGAGGGAGAAAGAGAGAGAGAGAGAGAGAAGAAAGCGAGTAAAGGAGAGGATGTAAGCACAGGATGGTCAGACTCAAACAATCTATGTCTATATATACTGGGCTGGTGAGCAGAGGGAAGCTGGACCACCCAGAAGCTTCAGGAGCTACAGCAGTGTGTGCAGAAGCCAGCATACCTTTACTACTGCAAACGAAAAGCCCTGGAGGAATCTGCTTCTCTGTGCTCTCACACCATTCCAGCCTTTCAGTCGCTCTCTGCTCGTTTCTGTCTCAGCACCACTTCCAACACAAAGAGCTTCTCTCGTTCTCTGTAGCTACCAGAAAAGGCAAAAGCCATCCTCTTCCGTTCCCCTCTTGTTCACCCTCCCTCTCTTCCTCTCTCTCTCTCTCTCTCTCTCGCTCTCTCTCTACCCCTCCCTCTCCAGAGCAGACAGCGCGAACCTCCTTCTAACCCTCCGTTCCTTCATTTTCTTCCTCTCGTTCCCTAATTCTCCCTTCCACTCCTCCCTTCCTTTCCCTCTTATTTCTCTCTCTCTTTCTTTCTCTTTCTTTGTGCCGTTATGCTTCCACTTCCCCCCCTTTTTTTGTCCTTCTCCTATTTTTTTTTTCTATTCCTCTTCTATTTTGTGTTTATTAAGCTGTCCCTGGTTAGCCAGCCTCAGCCTGGATGCTAGGGGTTTTGCAGTGGCTTTTCTCTTTAGCACTGTAAGGCCTGTCTGGACTGTTCTCCATTTTGTTTTGACTCAGAAGGAATGTGCAAGAGAAAGAGAAAGATAGACAGATATAGATGGGGGGGGGGATTGAACTGTTGGCTTCATATCGCCTTGAATCGTTGATGCAGCATGACTGCGTCCCATACGTGAGCCCATATTGTCATGCTCGTGTTAACTCCATCCTATAAAACCAGCATGTCTCATAAAGATCCTAAACAAATCATTAAATTGTTAAATCAACACTAGAAGACTAAGATGGCGTGGAACCCGTTTCACTAATAAGGTCTTACATCGTTCTCAGCTACCTGCTTGAGGTTTATTTGAGTGTACTGACATATTTGCACATATTGGTTTATGTTCGCGGTGTGTTCTCTGCATGGGACAGACGAGTGTCTTCGTGTCTGAGGCCTTGTCTTCCTTAAACCCAAATTTTCCTTTCTTAACCTACAAGCTGAAGCAAAAACATACAGAAATAGAAGAGCCCTTTGCTCCAGAGGACCACCCATACGCAGACAAAGCAAGCACACAGCGGGATAATGGAAGGGCCCTGATTCGCCTCTTCTCCCAGATTTACATCCATCTGTCCCTCTGTTTCAGAACGGGTCTCTCTCTGCTGGGAGCCTCTTCTTCTCCTGCAGAGGGCGAGGATCAGACCGGCCATAATGACACATTTACCCAGCAAATTACTACCTCCGTCTCACAGCCCGTGTTTAACCCCTTCGTCGCATGACCCCGTGGCAATGTTAAGAACAAGAGTTCATATTTGTCTGTGACATTCTACCTCGCAATTCTACACATTAAACCTTGTAATAAAAACTGTACTTAGCATCTGTGCTGTGCAGCGTGGGAGATGATAAACTGCACAGCACGCTGAGGGAGTGAGAAACAGTTGAGCATTGCCTGCGAGCTGCAAAGCTGTCGTAGTCTAGACAGGATTAAAACTGATGGTTGTTTTAAGCAACACGTATGGCACAGAACACGTCCTAGCTGTAGCTCTGTGTCAATTACAGAACCCACCTCGAAAATCTGGGAATTCTTTCAAATTGAAATCTAGTTTTCAGAATTATAAAAACTTTAAATAAAAAATTTCTATAAAGCAATCGCCACCAATCTGAACTAACTGTAGGTTTACTTTTAAGCAAATGAAACTGACTGTGTTAAAAAGGTGACCTCTGTGTTAGTGTTAGCTACTGTATCTCTTTCACTGAAGCAGAGTTTGTGTTAGACTTCATCTAACTACGATTTTCAGCAAACCTGGTATTGCATCGATGCATGAATAATTTCATGTAAATCGATCTAAGATTCTATTTTTCACTGAAGTTGTTGTTGAAATGATCTCTCGTTATGCAAATTTTGGTATTAAATTTGAAAATCGGGGAGGCAAACTAGAGGCAATAGTGCACATCCTTAAAGCTCATTCTTAACAGTAAATATATCTATTTTCAGGCTGTGATGATTTGCTATTTAGCGCCACTTCAGTGTTGTGACTTCCTGACGCTGCTGCAGAATAAATATATCCTCTGTATGGGAACATTTCCACAATCCAGTAAATGATTAGCAGCGTTGATGACTATAAACTCATCCTGAACAATTAGCCATTAGCGATCTGCCTGCAGCCTGCTGGGATGGCCCGCAATCAGACATAAGTGCTCTTCACAAACTAAGCCAAGTCTGATGTGATCCACAATTCCTACCGCCAAACAGATTAAATAACTAAATGTTTGGATCTACCTCCTACCGCTTTCTGGAGCACAGCCTTCCTGGGCTGCTCGAGCACAAGACTAAATTTACTCCTCCAGAAAAGCCACCGCACTGCCAACATAAACCGTTGCCCTTATTTGCATGTCTGTCAATAAAGGTCCATTACTAGCTTCTCTAACACAAGGCAGTGCTCTCTAACACACCCTCGTTAGATACGGCAGGATGTCTGGCATCAGAAGCGCTGCTGGCCTGGATTATCTCTCACCAAAGTGTACATAAACAGTCATGTACAAAGGTGAGGAGCATTAAATTCTATTCTGGTGTATTGGGATATACTGTATATTCTACTGTAATGCCACTGGGTCGAAAGGTATTTATTGGGTTATTAAATGCCAATGGGTTTATTAATATACTGTTTAAATGAATTGTGTCTGTAAAGAGCAGGTTGAGAAACAGAATAATCACAGCGAGTATCTCTAAATGTGACTAGATTTGTATTGATGGATTCATGGTTTGAATTTAAAGGACTTAAAGAAGCTCATTTGCACTAGAGCAAATTCTTACTGATAATTTATTATTCTCTTCATTCTTCAGGTGTTTGGGTTTATTAGATTTTTCTACATCGAGCAAATTCTGACCACGGCCCTCTCAATGAGGCCGGCGACTGCCGAGTTGGACAAAAAAGACAAAAAGCAACTTGTTTTATTCGACATTGTCACAAAACAGCTTTTCCATCCCTACATCCATTTTCTGTACTGTTTATCCTGCACAGGGTCATAGGGAACGTACAGAGCACACGTCATACATAAGGGAATTTTTAAAAAAATTGTAATCTAGAAGCAAGACAATAACGTAAATCAAGCAATATTCACCGTTCGGAACTATTTGTAGGTTTACATTTAAGCAAATTTAAACTGAAACTGAGCGTGTTAATGCTTTTGTGCAAAAAGGTTGCATTTCCCTCGAGTCGTCGCTCGTCCGCTGAAGCAGAGTTTGTGTTCGAATCGATCTAGCTGAGATTGTCACATGGGTTTTTACATGAGTTTTACATGGGCGGTCAGATTTGTCAGCTCGAGTGCATACTGTCATTAAAGCAAAACTGAAATCTATCCCAGGGGACTCTCAATCCCACGGCACAAAGTCGGGGAATCCCTGAATAAAAAGGTTATTCCATTTTTTTAAAATTTAATTTAATTTAATTCTAACGTTATTCATCTATGTAAAGCGAATACTACAAAAACAGTCAATAACCACTATAATACACTGTACTGTCACCAAATTCAGCTCACACATCACTGATGTCCTGATTGTTATACTACACAACACTTATTTGGGGGAAATGTCTTTTTAATACATATGGCCAACTTTACGTAATATTTAATATGCAGCTAACTTTACTTCCCTCAGCGTCCCATCACAGGCCTTCCCGCTCCTTCAGTTCTCTCCAGCGCCGGAAAGCTGATCCTATATTAACACGGGTCCTGCTTCTTGCCTTATAGTAAGCATTTCTTCGCTTTCTTTCTATGTTTTTATCATCTATGTCAATGTTAAAACCGCTTTCTGCTAATGTCACACATGCGCACTGAACACGCTCTCCGCCCATATTGACAAGCCCCGCCCCTGTCTGCTCATTGGCTACACATTTGTTTTGTTATTGTTTTGTTTGCCAGCCCAATGTTATTGTTTTGTTTGCCTGAAGCATAGTAGTCCCTACCTTTAACTCAATCGAAGTATTAAACATTTTAAGTTTGTTCCTTTAGTGTTGTTTTTTCCTCCATAGGCTTTTTAGTGTTTGGTGTAGAGAATGCATCAGCAGGTGTGCCAGCCAGGTGCTGCTGGGCATCTCAACAATGTGCAGGTGTCAGCATCTTAACAAGGTCACACACACACACACACACACACACACACACACACACACACACACACACACACACACACACACACACACACACACACACACACACACACACACACACACACACACACACACACACACACACACAGCTATGTGGCAGCTATGCACACATTTTTTCTTATAATTTTACTCACTCTTGACCTTCACTCAATAATCTGCCAATCAAATCCTGAAACTTTCAATAAAGCAGGGGTCAGTGATTTTTAAGTCGGAGTTCTCCCTCACATTCCGGCAGCTGTCAATAAACTGTCTGCTCAGAGGAGGAATTTTAATGTCTGTAAACAAGAGGAAAAAAGATCTAACAGACTGAGAAAAAGGAGGTGTCTTTACAAGAAGTGCTGACAATTCAGAAAGCTCTGCGTTTCAGACTGGCACTCAGAACTTTTTTAATTTAGGCAATGGCATGCATGTGGTTTGGAGGTGTGGCTTTGGGAGAACTCTAAAGAAAGAATGTGAATTTTGGGGTCAGCTAGCTTCATCCATCTCCTGTCAAAATCACTGACTACATCTTCAGCTGTACTTGTGTCTATGTGTCACTACTTAGCACTGTATAACTTTAGCTTCTTCTTCCTTTGTCTTCTTTGCCCTCTTCGTCGTCTTCATCATCATCGTGATCATCATTAATAACAATAATAATTAGAACAAAAATGCGTATATTCACAGCAAACACCAGATCGGAGTAATGAACCAGGACGTATGGGACTCATTGAAGTTTTGTCTTAATTCCTCTCTAGGGAACACTGTAATGATCATATAATAACTTTTGAACCACTTAACATCAAATCATGATGCATTTTTCTCTTCATTCCCTGGATGATGCCAAGTGTCCTTAATGTAATATTTTTGCTGCTTCTCACAGAAACTTTGTCTAATCTTTAATTTATGCAGAGCAAAGTGTAATTCTTGGATATATTCAACAAGGGCCGTTTGAACATAATGCCATCCGGGTGTCCGCAAACAGGAAGTGAGGCCATGTCGCATTATAAACTGAAATGGGCTAAATAGAATTGAGAAGGCAAGGTCTTAGGAGAGGAAGTTGTGGCTTCGGAATAAAAGCAAGCCAGGACGCACAGCCGCTTGTCAATTACGGGTTTGATTGGAGGGATGATATCCTGTTAAGCCCCTTGAGTACTATTTGCTCAGTGAATACACAAGGGAATACATGTCAGCTGGGATTGGTGCTCTTTCTTAACTGAGACCCACGATAATTAAAAAACATTGCTGCGGCAATATTATATGTATAACGATTTACCGAAACGTTAGAGATATGTGGATGTAGATTTTGATCCCTGAGCAAACCAATAGGCAATGATTAACTCCCTGAGGAAAGGGAGGTGCACGGTGGCTTAGTGGTTAGCGCGTTCACCTCACACCTCCAGGGTTGGGGGTTCGATTCCCACCTCTGCTTTGTGTGTGTGGAGTTTGCATGTTCTCCCCGTGCCTCGGGGTTTCCTCTGAGTACTCCGGTTTCCCCCCCCGGTCCAAAGACATGCATGGTAGGTTGATTGGCATCTCTGGAAAAATTGTCCATAGTGTGTGAGTGAATGAGAGTGTGTGTGTGTGTGCCCTGCGATGGGTTGGCACTCCGTTCACGGTATATCCTGCCTTAAAGCCTGATGACGCCCGAGATAGACACAGGCTCCCCGTGACCCGAGAAGTTCGGATAAGCGGTAGAAAATGAATGAATGAACGAATAACTCCCTGAGGTGACATGAGGAAGAAACAGTGAGAGAAACCAGACTCTAAAAGTGAACCTATCCTCTTCTCGGTGACACAGATAGTACATTGTACACTATTACTCTTCTTAAACTGTATATTATAAAAGATGTGATTAGGCATACAAATCTGTACAAATCTACTGTATCTAGGTAAGAAGTGTGAATCTATCCATGTGGGAAAACCCATGGCAATCTTTCTTATCCATGCGAATCAGAAATGCAGACACTCTCTCCAAAGTTTAGATCAGATTGTGTGTCTGATCTAGTAGAGAATTATGGATATATTTACCATTTAACACTCCCAAAATGCTTGAGTTGACATGAGTTGACTGCCTTTCCTTTTTTTTTTTTTTGGCTAGAAGAGACGCAAGTTTTTTTTCAAAGCCTGAACCTGCTCTATGTGCAGTAAAACTTTGCTGTGTGACAGCTACCATTATCTCACAGCTGTGTTTATATGCGAGATGTAATGAGACCTGCAGCGTCTCAAAGACTTACTGCAGGAGAAACGAGAAAAGAAAAAAAAACCCAAAAAAAACGGAGAGGATCGACGCAGTGCACTCCCATCTCCCATTCCCCTTCAGCCTCCACATCATGTCTCTGGAAGGAGACGAGGGCTGTGCTATCTGTCATCGTGGAGATGATTTGTTTGGCGGTGGTCAGTTGGCTGGAGATCGGCCCTGCCTAAGAGAACGTGTGCATTGGACTCGATAATAATGCATCAGCACATTTACAGAGAGAGAGAGAGAGAGAGAGAGAGAGAGAGAGAGAGAGAGAGAGAGAGAGAGAGAGCAGGATGTTCGACCATAAATTCAGTGGAGTTTCTGGCAGGCAAAAGCGGTGACTGCATTCCATTGCTGTCACCAAGCAAATGTGCGCCACGATGCAGTGGTGAAGAAGAATCAAAAAGAGAAGCCTCTCTTCTTCATTTTGTTTCTGCTCATCAGTTTCTAATGACAAAAACACCGTCAACAAAAAAACAAACAAAATCACAACAATACTACAAGAATATGGTCAGAAAATACAAACCCAGGTCTTGATAAGAGAACATTAATGGCTTATGTTTTAATGTATTATTATTAATGATTAATGACACTGTTGAACTTAAGGATTTAGTTGATCCTTAAGCATTCAGAAGGTTGCAAACAACACTACTTGCTTTATTCAAACCATGCATAGTATGTTCTGAAATAAGAATTTCTAAGCCAAACCATAAATAAGAGTCTCTGGCTTAAACCAAGCTTTAAGAATAGCATTTAGACTCAGTTATGGGTGACATCAATACCCTTTTTTTTTAACTTTCCGCTCAGAATTTTAATTTAAAACTAAAACAGGGAAAGTCTTTGAGATATTAAAACACATCCAAGCAGCCACTCTTGATTTCGGACTTAAAAACGATCACTTCAAGCTGTCTAGCTTTTCTGTCCAAGATGTATTAGCATGGAAACATGTCTTGATTTTAGCACGACAGCCGATCAGCCTAGCTAAGCGTTACTTCCTGTCATAATCGTACGGTGTCTCAAACAAATTCACTCAGAATCAAAACATTACTATTACTCTGAACACACACAAACACACACACACACACACCAATACCGTCACACTCGTTTAGTTAGTGTAACCCGAATGG